>NC_058131.1:582185984-582411674 GCF_016433145.1 Gracilinanus agilis
ATATATATATATAGTGCAGCTGAGAGATAATCTTAGAGGGAAGAGCTAGTAAGGGTGGAAGTGGTGGTAGGGAAGGGAAATCAGGAAAGACATTTTTCAGAAGGTGGGATTTGACTCTAGTCTTAAAGGAAACCACAAGTTGGAGACCAGCACTGAGAATATTTCAGCCTTGAGTGACTGCCAGTGAAAATAAAGGGAGTCCAGATATGCAGTGTCTGGTGCAAGGTGTAGCAAGAAGACTGGTGTTGGATAATAAAATATGCAGAGGAAGGTGCAGCTAGATAACTCAGTGGCTAAAGAACAAAGACTGGAGTTAGGAGGACCTGGGTTCAAATATGACCTCAGACACTTCCTACTTGTATGACCCTGGGCAAATCATTTAACCCAGTTAGAGTTGTTACTAAGTTCGAAAGTAAGGGTTAAAAAAGTGCTCACTCTTTCTGGCTCTGTCTTTCTGTCTCTGTCTCTCTCTGTCTCTCTGTCTCTCTGTCTCTCTTTCTGCCTCTGCCTTTCTCTGTCTCTCTTTGTCTGTCTATCTGTCTCTCCTTACTTCCTATCAAGACATCCATCCATCCTTCCATCTAGCTACCTATCCAAATATCTACCTACCAATCTTTCTACCTATCCATCCATCCATCCAATTATCTCTCTCTCTCTCTCTCTCTCTCTCTCTCTCTCTATCTATCTATCTATCTATCTATCTATCTATCTATCTATCTATCTATGACAATAAGGTATAAGAAGACTGGAAAGGTAAGAAGGGGCCAAGCTGTGATGGCCTTTAAATGCAAAAGAGGATTTTATATTTGATCCTGGAGGTAAGAGGGAACGATTGTATTATACTGAGTAGAATCATAGTCGAATCTTCACTTTAGAAAAATTAATCCGGTAGTTGAATGGGGGATAGATAGATTAGAGTGGGAAGAGGCTTGAACCAGAGAGACCAACTAGCAGGGAAAAAGTACAATTCTAAATATTATAAATATAATAGAGAGTAAAAACTACCCCCAAGAGATTAGAAATTTAGAGGAATATTATTTTGAAATTTCCCAATTGTTTTTACTTACCCATAAAATTTGTATTTTAATCCTATTTGAACAGAAAACTCATCAGATCTCAGAGATATTTTCTTCTTTCTTTATGAGCATTTCCCAATTGTAATTTTCTTTGTCTTATGTTGTGGCTAGATTTTATATTCCTGCTATCTTCTGCCTATCCTCTCTTTTTATATTCTGCATTTGTTTCAGCAATACTCCCAGCATGTAATGATACACGAGAATTTTAGAGCTAGAAGAGACCTTAGGGTCAAACTCCCCCAAATGCCATCAAAACCAAATAAATCAAACTGTGTGATGATAGCACCTATTTCAGCAAAGTTTTGTAGACAAGCAAATTGCTAACATTTATTTTCATGGACATATTATTAAATTTTCACCATCTGTTCTTCCCCTAATTATGAATGTAAAAAGAATTTGTTTCACAGTTACATATAATTGGGGTGGGGGAGAGGTAGTCTTAAAACTCATGTATTTCTTTTGTACAGAAGCTTCTGTGCTATTTGGTGGCCCACATTGTGAAGACCAAATTGTTCTCACTTGAAATTAAATTTCTATATATTACAAATTATTTCGCATGAAAGGAGGCTATTTGGGTCCTGTTATTACCAAAATTTTACCAAATGTTTATTCATTTTTTTCTGGTTGGGTCTGGAATAGCAGTACTAAAATAACCTTTTATTAGAGAATCCATTCTGCAAGGTCTTTCTTTCCTGCTTCATAGAAACACTATTTTAGTGTTATGTTGCCTGGTAGGAGATTAGCTGCAGCAGGGCAGAACAATCTCTAAGGAAAATTTGGGCCCTGTGGATAAGCAGCCATTTGTAGCTTTGCCAAAAGCAAGGACTTGGCTTGAAGGTGCTGGCAGTACTTTAGCAATATTGATGAAGAGCTTTCCACCTGAGCAGCTTGTGAGAAAGGTCAAAACCAATGTAGCCCTAGACTCCTGATAAATGAGATGGTTTCACTGAATGGAGGCTGTCTTCATTTTGACATATTGGATTTATGATATGCGGAAGATTTTTGTTTTAGCAGACAGTGTGCTGTGGTTAAAATTTGGCTATACACCTGGGGTTCTGTTTTATAATGTCAGTCAATAGAATCATGCCAATTCACAGGCTTTGGAATAACGAAGCCCTGGTTTCAGGGTTAGGCTCTGAAAAACACTGGACATGACCCTGGACAGGTCACTTATCCCTCAGTGCTCTCAAACAGCTTCTAAGAGTTAACCTTAAAGAAGTACTGATTTACAATGATAGATGAAATAAGATAACAAATGTAATTATTATTGTTTTGTTGTTTTTCAGTCATGTAAGACCTATCAGGACCCTTTGGGGGATTTTCTTGGCAAAGACGCTAGAGTGGTTTTGCCTTTTCCTTCTCCAGCTCATTTTACAGATGAGGAAACTGAGGCAAATAGGGTTAAGTGACTTGCCCAGGGTTACACAATTAAGTATCCGAGGCCAAATTTGAACCAGGAAGATGTCTTCCTGACTCCAGACACAAAATTCTATCCGCTGAGCCACCTGGCTGCCCTAACATATATAATTTGCAAACTTTATAGCCTTATATAAGTGCAACTTAATACCATTATTATTAATATTATTTCCTGAGAGTTACCTGTACCAATGAAAGCATAGGTTTAGCTTAATAGAAAAAAATTAAGCCTTAGTAAAAGCATTTAAATGCTTTTAATGATTTAATGCACTTAAACAAGCCCTGCCTTTCCATAATATGACCTTTTGATTACATGGCAATTTGTGGATAAATTTAGTGTCCATGGCTACAAAGATATATTTTGACATTATGCTGCTATTAGTAGAACTTTACTAGATTAGTAGATTTTGTTTAATTTAAAATTAGTATATTTTAGCCCAACTTTGGATATTAGCTAAGGCAATAATACTTATAATACTTAATAATAATAAATTGCTAATGATACGTACTAATTTTGTTACCTATTTCATAAGACTGTTTTGGGGAAATGACTTATTACATGGTAAGAATTATATGAATGTAAGTATTCATACTCCTAGTTTGTATACTTCTTTATATGTAATAAATTTTTCCCCACAGTAGTCTTGAAAAGTAGTTAGTATATGTATTAAGCTTTAATCTGCTTTCCTATTCCAACAGTTCTTTCTCTGGAGGTGGATAGCTCCTTTATCTTAAGCCCTTCAGTAGCTAAGTCTTTCATACTTGATCATCATTATACAGTATTGCTGTTACTATTCACAATGTTTTCCAGGTCTTGCTTATTTCACTTTGTATCAGTTCATCAAGTCTTTTCAGTTGTTTTTTTTTTTTCTGAAAACTTCTTGTTAATCATTTCTTACAGCACAATAGTATTCCATTACCATCATATACCACAATTTGTTCAGCCATTCCCTAACTGATGAGATAATATTTTAAAAGAGTTTTATAAACCTTAAAGAACTATATAAATGATGGCTGTTTTATCATCATCATCCTCATGATGTTTATTATTATCTGAATTAGGCCTTGAATTAAAGAAGATGTTTCAGTAGATGAGAGTGGGAAGATAATCTATTCCAGGTGAGTCATGGAGAATATAGGACAGGAGTGGAATATAGAGAATAAGTAAAGTTTGTATGGAATTTAGAAGTAGAAGAAATAGGGAGCAATATGAATTGCCACCAAACTGTGGTTAAATGCTAAATCATGAATTTGTATTTATTGAGAAACAATAGGGACATACTAAACCTTTGTGAGTGAGGGAGATGACCTGAGTGATGATGCATTAGGTTGCAGTTGGAAATTAAGTTCTTGGTCAGAAAGCTGATAAGTGTATCTTTTAAGTTAGGCAAAGCCTCTGCTTTGCAAAGAATCTTCTATTGTTTAAGTATATGTTTTTAGAAGGAAAACATTCTACATTCTTGTTTTGCAAATGTAGAAAATAATTACCATTTCTAGAGTTTGTTGAGAACACTTCATGCTATAAGGAGTCCACCCCCCCTTCCCATAATGGTCCAGAGTGATCATTATCAGTAGTCTCTCATTGCCAAGGGGTTAATTAGAATATTGTTCTCTGAATTTGGCTTTGAAATGTAGAAGTTTATGTTTATCCAAATTAACAGTAATTTAAAATGTACAATTTTAGTGTTAATTGTATGTATTTTGGGATCCTCAGTAAGCCTTTGGAAATAATTGTGGAGTACAAGTTTGGATAGTTATGTGAAATATTCAGAGATGCTTACAAAGTAGATAAAGGTGTATCTTAGAGATTATTTGCTCCTCATTAAGGAATTTTATGCTATATCCAATAACACAGTTCTGATAACAATGTACTTGTTCTCCCAGTGGGTATGTTTATCAGCTACATTCCGGAAGGTGTCTATTGACTATTCCTGATTTAAGTACAATGGGACAAAATCAAAGTTATTTCTCCTTTTCTACATGTGGTATTCATTTGTCAGGCCACACAAATCAATACGTTGCAATCTCACCTGTGCTCAGATTCAGTAAATAATATTGTATCTTTCAGATTAGGGGTGACATGATAGAAGAAGTGAAAAGACAAAGACAAAGAAGAATGGGAAGAACAAATAAATTTATTTAAGGAGGCAGGTTTAAGAGCTATACAGAGTCATTAGAGTTAACAGAACCAAAAAATATTTAAAGAAACAGAAGATGTAATCACAATGCTAAGTTCATCTTTCTACCTTCCAGGTAGTTTCAGGTAAACTATTTTCAGGTGTTTATTAAGATCATAATATGATGCTCTGATTTAAAGAGGAAGAGAACTATGGAGAATATATCTCCAGTGAATAAGGGAACAAGGAATTAAATTAAAAAATTATGGTTAACAAATTTTCATCTAGGTCTGTGATTTCAACAACATGAGAGATCATCCAATCTGGAAACTCTCTCCACTCATGTAGTATCAGTAACTTAGATTTTGTCACTTTCTGGTTATGAGGGCCACTGAAAGGCTGTGACTTGCCCAGGATCCCATGGCTCATACCAGAGGGAGGACTTAAATCCCTAAGTAAGATTTCCCCAACCCACAGCTAGGAGACTGTTGCTGCTTCTGGAGGAAATAGAGGTATGCCGTTTGGGTAGATAGAAGAAAGATATTCCTGACAATAATGCTATCAGTCTCAGAGAGAGATAATAAGTGTTCTGGCTCTAAAATCTTTAACAAAAGTTCTTTATTGAAGATCAGTTTATGTTCGACTATGAAAGGTACATCTCTATTCCTAAAAGTAGATATGACTGTTTTATCATTTTAAATTTTATAGCAAAGTACTCTACTTTTTTTTTGGCATTGATTTTCATTTTCTGTGCTTTAGGAGTAATTTCTTTTTTAAAAATGCACCAGAGGGGGCAGCTGGGTGGCTCAATGGATTGAGAGCCAGGCCTAGAGACAGGAGGTCCTAGGTTCAAATCTGGCATCAGACACTTCCCAGCTGTGTGACCCTGGGCAAGTCACTTGACCCCCCCCCCCATTGCCTACCCTTACCAATCTTCCACCTATAAGTCAATACACAGAAGTAAAGGGTTTAAAATTTAAAAAAAATTTTAAAAAATGCACCAGAAAGGATAGAAAGTCCTTGTCTAGCTTCCCCAGAGCACAATCTCAGAAATGAGAGCAGATAGAGTACAGCAAAAAAGTTATGGCTAAGTTTACTGTAGGATTCTAGGCTTCTTCTCTTTTTTGAGGCTTGTCTAATGGATGCAAGCTTCTCTATTAGAATAAAAGCTGTTTAAGGACCAGGACTCTTTTTGCCCTTTCTTTGTAACTCTATACTTAGCAAAAAGCCTGAAGCAAAGTTTTTAACAAATGCTCTTTGGTGGGCAGCTAGGTAGCAACGTGGATAGAGTGCTGAGCCTAGAGTCAGGAAGACTTGAGTTCAAATGCAGCCTCAGACACTTACTGGCTGTGTGACCCTGGGAAAATCACTTAATCCCATTTACCTCAGTTTCCTCATATGTAAAATGAGCTAGGGAAGGAAATGGCAAATTAATTCAGTTTCTTTGCCAAGAAAATCTCAAACAGGGGCATGAAAAGTCAGACATTATTGAACAATGAACAAAAAATACTTTTTGATGTGATTGAAATAATTATCATTGTGGTCTGTGAACCCACTGAGAATCTTTAAATGTCCTCGAAATGGTCTCTTGTGGTGGTGTATGGCACTTGAGGTGGTGCAATGAGTAAGAGCACTGAACTTGGGAGTCAGGAAGACCTAAATTCAATTCTTTCCTCATAAATTTATTAGCTTTTTGCTACTGGGCAAATCACTCAACCCCAGTCTGCCATAGTTTCTCATCTTCAAAATGGAGATAATATTTAACACCCAGGGTTAATTCACAGGGTTGTTGTGAGGATCAGATGAGATAACATGTGTTAGGTGCTTTTTAACCTTAAAGCAGTGTATAAATGCTAGCTGCTATTATTATTATTATTATTATTATTAATTTGTTATCTGTTCTCATGAATGACTATATATTTTTCCTGATAGAAAATCACTTATTTAGGATAGTTAACAAAAAACAGATCACCTCATTATTTCCTCAAAAGCATGTCATTCTTCCTATTAATTCTTGTTGAGGTCCTGGTTTATTTATGCATATGTGCCTATGCATGGCGGCGATGTAGGCAGGAACCCTGAAAATGGTGGTTGGAGGAGTGACTGCAGTGAGTGGTTTCTAGTGGTCTTTTATTGCACTGAAATGGTACATAGACCAAAACAAAAACAAAAACAAAAACAAAAACGTGACAACTACCAGTCTAGTGGGTAGATAATTGAACTGGATGAGGAATCCTAGAGCCTTTTTCTGTCTTTGTCAATGATTCACACAAAGACTAAACAAGTGTGTTAACCTTTCTATGCCTCATGTTCCTCATTTGTAAAATGTGAATAGTTTGTCATCTTCCTCACAGTAGTGTTATATAGTGAATAATGAGGCATCATTTAGAAAGGAATCAGAGTACCTTGGAAGAAAATCAGAAAATATAGGGTGATGGAGGGAGGGAGCAATGTTAGTGAATTGAAATGCTGAGGGTAGAGTCAAGATGCATTCATCTTTTACTTAAGGTGCTGAAATTAGTATTCAAGTGCAGTACATCTTAAAAGTAAACAATGATAATGTTCTTGGTACGCTGTTACTAAACACTGATAAAAACATGAAAATCAACCAAAACATGGGGACTATTCTGTAAAACATGAAAAATTAATAGAATTATATAGGCATGAGATGAATAAGTATTAAATATAATGCCTCAGATTTTAAATAAATAAAACCAGTTCTTCCAATTTGTCATTCCATCGTGACCATAAATCTTGGATTTAATTCATTTAAGCCCTGCTTCTGGGATTTCTTTCATGTATATTAAACAATTTTATGGGACAAATTAGTTTTCTGAACCTAGTATAAAGATAAATTACCTGGCCAACCTGTTGGTAAGTGAGACTCCCTATATTTGGCTGAGGCCTTCAGCTAAAAAAGAAATTTATGATTTCACTGGTCTTGGTAGACTGGAATGTTTACTAAAGTCTGTGTGTTGACCAGTTTGTTGACCACACCTGAAAATTCTGAATGTCTGTGGTTGGCCACAAACTGTGAAAACACATTAAAGGCCATTTAAAACCCACTGAAATGTTCATAGCCTTTGAAGTACTCTTTAAATGATGAAACTCTGAAATCACTTGCATTGATGGCAGACAAAACAAATGAAAGCTATTAAGGGTTACTGATTGCAATCAGCTGGATTTTTTGAGAATTTGGCTTTGATGAGTTAGAAAAGTAGAAAAAGACAACATAACTGGTTCTCTCTTGGATTAGTGATCTGTTTACCTGAAATCACATTTTAAAAAGAATTCTAATGTTTTTAAATGTCCCTAGATATTTTTTAGCATTTTTCCATTTGTAAATGTCAGTTTCTTACTTATGGTCCATATCATATAGCTCCTTTTATAGAGGTGAGTTCAGTGGCCTTCTCTTGCTTCAAATTCAAGTCCAAACTCCTTTGTCTACCATTCACTGGCTCCAAAATCTGGTTCTTTGCTGCATTTCAGCCTTGCCCTATATTATCTCCCATTGTTTCAAACTGCCCTATTCTCTGCCTCTAAAAGAAATCCTTTGTTTACCTGCCTTTCTGATTCATGACTCTCTTATCCTTGGGATGTCCTTCCTCTGCCTTTTCACCTCTTCTTACTTACTTACTTATGTTTTAAGGTCCAATTTAAGTTCTACATTATTCATGAAGAAAACCATCAACCTTTTTTGATGTTCATTTCCATTCCTTCTTCCTCAACTACTGACTTTCCCTTTCGTGTTTCACATTTGCACTTAAAAGTTTGAAACAGTAATTTTTTTGTCATTGCCATTTTTGTCATTGTTCAGTCATTTATGACCCCATTTTAGAGTTTTCTTGACAAAGATACTGTGAAGTGACTTGCCATTTCCTCCTCCAGCTCATTTTACAGATGAAGAACTGAGGCAAAGAAGGTTAAGCGATTTTCCCAGGGTTATACAGCAAGGAAGTTTCTGAGGTCAGATTTTAATTTATGAAGATGAGTGCTCTATTTACTGTTCCACCTAGATGCCCTGTATGGTTATCAAGACTGTCCTAAATGTTTTAGTGTTCTTTTAAGATCTTAGGGCTAAAAACTGCACATTAAGACTTTTAGGATTGTATTTATGTGATGTTTCCTATATTGCACTGTAAACTCCATGAAGGCAGGGATGCTATGGCTCATCTAAACTTTCTCTCTCCCTCCCATGAAATACCTAGAATAATATTCTGCATGCAGCTGGCAATTAATGTTTGCTGAATAAAATTTTTCCAGCAATTGCTTATTTTCTATTTTGAAATGTTAAGTAACTGTATTTCTACTATGTTAGATGAGAGACCACTACCTTCAAATGCAGGGTTTTGTTTTAGAATAAAGGAGTTAAGGCTATTTGTAGGGGATGCATGCTACATTTCCCAAAGATTCCAGGTATCTTTCCAGCCTTAAAGATAATTCTTCATTAAATCTCTGAGCAGCTCTCTTTTTCTTTTTAAAGAAAAATATCCATTCCCCTTTGTCTTTGTAGAAAAAAAAAAGGAAAAAAGAAAAATATATAAGAGAAAGAGAAAGGTGAGTTAAAAAAAAGTTTAAATCCCATTGAGCCTTATTAGCCGTGATCCACCAAGCTGATCTGGGAATCCTTGGCACACATTCTGGGAGAGTAGAAAAAAGAGAACGTATCTTCAGCATCTTGTTACTGGAATTTGATCAAGTGATAGTGGATGTCAGGTAATCACACTAAGACTAGGTTTAAAAGTTTTATTCATTGCCCTAGGAGGTGATTGCTCTGGACAGTTACTTATAAGCCCAAATTCTTTTTTTTCCTTAAAAAAATTTTTTTATTCTAAACTTGACAGATTCTAACAAGCATGAACATTTCCTTATTCAAAGATAACAAAAAGAAGATTATGCATAAAATAAAAACTATATTATATTCAGCTCGTATTTTTTAAAGTGTGTAATAAATTAAACACACTAGTTTCAAAGCTGTCCTCCTTGTCTATCTCCCTTTGAAGTTTTGATTGTTCTCTTCTGTGAATTTTTTAAAAAAATGCTTTGATGACACTCTTCTTTCTTTTCTTTTTTGGCATTACTATCACTAGTACACTTCTGTCTTCAACTTCTCCACTCCAAAACAATTATAAAAATTTCGCTTGTTGCAAATAAGCATAGTCAAGCAAAGCACACACATTGACCATATTTGAAAAAGTAGGTCTCATTATACCACTAGTCAATTTTCTTATTTAAGATGTAGGTAGCATGTTTTGTCATCAGTGTTCTCAAATTCTAGTTGGATCATTGTGTATTACATTTTTCCCTAGATTTTATGTTGATATAATTTTTAATAATTGTTTTCTGACATTTTTAAATCCATGTTTTCTCCATCCCCAAAACAACAGGTAATAAGATATAGGTTGTAAATGTGTTCTCATACAAGGCATGTTTCTGTGTTTATCGTGTGAAAGAAGATACATATTGCTTTCACTAGAGAAAAATTCACAGAGGAAAGAAAGTGAAAAATGGTATGCTTCAATCTGCATTGACTCCATCAGTTCCTTCTATGGTGATAGCCTTATTTTGTCATGAGTCTCTTTGAGTTATCCTGGGTCCTTGCATTGCTGTTAATGGTTAATCCATTCACAGCTGATTCTTGTTGTTACTGTTTACAATGTTCTCATGGTTCTGCTCGCTTTACTTGGCAACACTTCATGTGTCTTTCAGGTTTTTTGGTGATCATCTTGTTCATCATTTCTTATGGCACAGTTGTAGTCCATTGCAACCATACACCGCAACTTGTCCAGGCATTCTCCAGCTGATGGACATTGCTTCAATTTCCAGTTCTTTGCCATCACAAAAAAGAGTTGTTATAAATATTTTGATAGGATCATATTTCTTAAGGCTGTTGTTCTTCACAATTTCAGTTGCTGTAAGCTCTAGTTCTGCTCACTTTACTCTGCTTTGGTTCATCCAAATCTCGTTTCTTTGCATACATCCTACTATTATGATGGCAATGATGATGACAGTGATGATGTCATATTTTTAGAGCTGGAAGGGGCCTCAAAAGGTCATGTAGTCTATTCCTTTCACATTTTTTTAAAACAGACTGAAGTCTAGAGAAGAGACTTGATGAGCTCAACATGATATAGCAGGTGACTGCATCAAAATTCATGGTCAGGGTCCCTGACTCCATATGCTTTGTTTTTTTCTCATTATGCTAGGTGGTCTCTCACTATAAAACAAAAAATGAAAAGTACTTCTGGCCTCAAGCTGGAGATTTTATTATTTTTAATGGGTTTAGGTAGGGATACTTCCAGTGAGAAACTTTCTATAGCAATAGAACATATTTGTTGTTATTGTTGTTTGCTGAGTCATGTCTGACACTTTCTGACCCTTTTGGGGGTTTTCTTGGCAGACGCTGGAGTGGTTTGCCATTTCGTTCTCCAGCTCATTTCATAGATGAGGATACTGAGGCAAACAGAGTTAAGTGATTTGTCCAGGGTCACAAAGCTAATAAATATCTGATCCTAGATTTGAAGTCAAGAAGGCCTAGCAAGATAAATTAGCACTTATTTGCAACTAACAGTCATGAAGAGAAGCTGATAGTAGAAACATTTTAAGTATTTCAAATATCATTATATTAAATGTAAGAAAAATATAAAGGCAAGCTATTACCACTATTTAAAGTGCCCTTTGTGATATATAATGGCTCATAAAAGGGCCTTATGATGTCATAACTTACCATTTAGTAGGGGATGAGACGCAAACATAACTATAATATATACTACTTTCCTACTTCATAGGATTTTTGTGAAGACCAAAAGAAATAACATGTATTATATATGCTATACCATAGGAAAGGAATTTTGAAAACCTTAAAGCACAGCTAGGTGAGGCAGGGGATAGAGCGCTAGTTCTGGAGTCTAACCTCTGTTTGCCTCAGTTTCCTCATCTGTAAAATGGGAGTAATTAAAATAGCACCTACCTCTCAGGATGAGTATGAAGATCAAATGAAGTGATAATTGTAAAGTGCTTAGTTCAATACCTGGCACAGAGTATGAGCTGTATAAACACTAGCTATTATTAGCTCCATATATGCTAAGTTTTAAGTATGGAAGAGCAAAATTAATGGCCAAATGTAAAGACACACTCTAGACTTTGCTTTTTTTCTGAGGCTTGTTTAGTGGAATGTTTTAAATGGGATCCAGCCATACCACTTCATAACTCAAGAATCTCCAATAGTTTCCTGTTGTCATTAGGATAAAAAATAGAAATTCTTCAATGTCATGCCTGGATCCTTTCCTATATGGCTTTTGCATACCCTTCCAGGCTTATTTCACTTCCTCCTCTGTGTGTATTCCATTTGTAGCCAAATGAACTACTTGCTTTCCCCCATCCCTTCCCTGACTCAGCATTTTCTCTCCTGCCTCTTTGTCCTTTCAGCATCTCCATCATCTGTCCTTGTGCCTTTAGTACCTTCCTTCCTTACCTGTTTCCTAGAACCCCTCTCTTCCTTCAAGGCTCTGGCCATGCCTTACTTTCCATAGGAAACTTTTCCCAATCCCCCAATTATTCATTCTTCCTCACTTCTCAAATTAACTTGTACATATTTATCTGTTTAGAATGTTGTTTTCAAAGAAGAAAAACAACTGCTTGAACACATGGATTGATGAGGATATGAGTGGGGATGTAGATTCTAAATGATCACTCGCAATTATCAATAATATGGAAATAAGTCTTGATCAATGATACATGTAAAAACGAGTATAATTGTGCATTGGCTACAGAGGGGTGGGTTGAAGGGGAAGGAAAGAACATGAATCATGTAACCATAGAAAAATATTCTAAATTTATTAGTTAAATAAAAATTTTCAATTAAAAAAAAAGAACATTGTTTTCATTCAGGAGAATTTGAGCTTCTTAAGGATATGGGATTTTGTTTTGGTGTCCTCAGTACCTAGCATGGAGTCTTGAATGAAGTATATACTTGTTAGACTTGATAAGTAAAGGACAGGGAATATATTTGAGCAAGAATTAAGGTCCTTGGGTAGCTGGTCCTGTGACACACACACACACACACACACACACACACACGTGTGTGTGTGTGTGTGTGTGTGTGTGTTCATGTCTGTTGGAGTCTATATTGGTGTTTTTATACTTTGGATTGTCTACTACTTTTCTCTCATTTGTTCATATCTACAGTGTGGATGGTACCTTTTAAGGCAGTAAATTGTCTGAGTCGTGATGTTCTTTTGTCTATATTTTTTCCATGTTTTTCCTAGCTTTTTATTTTAAACTATGAGCTCTTTGAAAGCAGGGATTGTTTGAATTTACTCCTCTATTTCCTAGTAGGCTGACACAGTGGACGTTTAGTCATTGCTGTTACCATTTGACTGAATGACAAGCTCTCACGTGGAGACTGTCCACAATGCCTTTATTCTGCTTTTCTAATATTTTATGGGGAAATAGCAAGTGCCTGAGAATCTTGTGCTTCCTACAAGAAAGGGAAATAAAAGGTTTGAAAGCTAAACCACAATCTGAGAAAATATGATGGATGAATAGGTAAATATTACTCATAAAAATCACATAAGTACATTTCCCTCTTCTAAAACAGAATGCAAGAAGAAATCATATTTTCTCTTCTTTAGTTCCCCTTGGGATGCATTGGTTATGGAGAGCTAGCTGTTATTCTTAGCTTATTTTTAGAATTGCCCTATTCTGCATTTCACAGATAGCATAGTTGAAATAACTTTACCCCTAAAAAGGACCTTAGATATTATCTAATGTAACCTTTTCATTTGTTAGATGAGGAAACTGAGGCCCATAGAGGTGAGATGACTTGTCTGGGGTTGAAGAGCTGTGATTCATACTCAGGATATTTCATTCGAAGTCCAATACTTTATGTAATAGTGCCACAAACCTTAATGTGATTGTTATCTTCCCCATAAAGGTGCTGGTTGGATTGGATGGATAGGAGAAAATGAATAGATTTGAGTATGATTTGTTTGCTTCTTTTACATAGAGACAATATTGCCCAGCAGGTAAATAAATGATTAGGATATTTGAGAAACTCTCTGCCTGAGGCATTAATTCATCATTTGAGGGAAACAAGTTCCTTTGATTCAGGGTCAAATATTTGAGGTGGGATGTGAGGCTGGTTCACAGAAGACTATGCAATTATTAATTTCTACAAAATGAAGGAAAACATTTATATTTGCATTCCTCTAAAATTTTGGAGTACCCTCTACGTTTAGTGTGCCTTTTGAAGATCTGTGAGAATAATAAACAATGAAATAAGATTTCTACCATTCCCGCCATGTGCCTATAGCCTACCACCATGACTTTACACACAATGTCCTCTATACCTGAAATGCATTCCCCCTCATTACTTCTGCCTCTTAGAAGCTCTAGTTTTCTTTATAGATCATTTTGAGTGCCAACTCTTCCTTGTGCCCCTTTCAGCAATTACTTTACATTTTATTTATTTCAGGGAGGCATAGTTTAAAAAGAGCCTGACTTACAAGTAAGAAGACCTGGGTTTGAGTCTTACTTCAGACTTTGCTAACTATATGACCCTACTTAAATACTTAAATAACTTATCTTAGCCTTATTTTCCTCATCCACAAAATATGAATCATAATAATACCTACCTCCTCAGGTTGTTAAAGATGAAATAAAATCATATATATAAAGTGCTTGGTAAACCTTAACGCTCTTTATAAATGTTGGCTATAGAGATTGTTTCTGTGGATGAGCATGAATATATAAGCTCCTTGAGGGCAAGTACTGTTTCATTTTTGTCTAGTCTAACACAGTCCTTAGCAATAGCTGGGACTCTTATTGGTGAACCGATTAATTGATTTTGGAGTCTACCACTTCTTTTTTTGAAATATTTTGTTACTTGGATATATTAGTAATTTCATTGATATTGGGATGCTCTTCAAGGGACAGATCTCAACCCACATATAGCCTCTTTTATGACCCTCCACAGGGGATCCACCCATTGGCCTGGGGGTTTTCCTCAAGATCTTTTAACATCTTATGGACACCGGGGGAGCAACTAGACTGACCATAGTTTACCTCTATCTCTAGGTAGCTAATCTGCCACTCGTTTTAGTCATATATCTCGCTGATGACATTCTTTATGCTTTTCTAAAAATTTCCACTGGTGATAGTATAGAAGTTTAGAGGCTAGGGAGGTTATGTGTGACTGAGAGAAATCAGAGAAGTATTTAGCTGGTAGGATTTAATTTGGAACTTAAAAGATCAATAGGATTTTGATGGAAGCCATAGGGATGGCATTCCAAGTATTCCAGATAACGTTATAGGCACATGTGTGGAGTTAGCAATATAACAAGTATATATGGAAGACATAGAGTAAAGCAATTTGGTTGAAGTGAAATATGGGGAGTTCATTAACAAAATTATGTGAATATGTTCACAATTTTATATATGTATTTATGATTTTAAAGAATCATGTGCCCTTCAAACCTCTTCATGGGTCACCACTGTATAGATTAACTCATGATTCAGAATATATCAATGAAACTAACCTGGTATCATTTCTTTTTTGTTTGTTTTTTTGTTTTTGTAAGGCTAATTGAACTTTAATTCATCAGTTATAACTTTTCAAATGAAGTTTTTAAGTAGCAAAAAAATCCCATTAATCAAAAAATTAACCAACATTTTTGTATGAAGCTACAGAACAGAGGTAGTGTGATAAAGGGTAGAGAGTATGATATAGTGGAATCAAAAGACCTTGGTTCTGACTTCAGATCTGTGTGGTTTTAGACAAGTTGCTTATCCCCTTTGTGCCTCAGTTTCCCTATCTGTATAATATAGGGATTGACCTATATGGACATGAAGGTTCTTTCTGGTTCTTATGTGTGACCAGTGATTTGACTCTTTGATTATATGATGATACAATAACCATGAAAGTAAATAATGATAACTTTGAGGCCCTTTGAGATCCATAAATATCTTGAGAAGCATCAATGAGGAGATGGAATTCTGTTTAGTTTTGTATTATGTTTATTTTGTTGTATTGTTATTCCTTTAAAAAGTAATAATTTATATGACAGCTTTATAGTATTTAGAATATTTCATCAACCAGAACACATCCCCATTGTCTGACCATACCATATAAAACAGGTACTGACTATATTTCACATCTATTTTTGAGGTTTTGATTTTGTTATGCACTTTCTCATTTACCAAACTGCCCACTTAACTGCCTTTTGAGGAACAAAAGCTTTAGGCTCCCTGGAAATTTTTCTCTCCTGAGAGTTTTTAAAAAGTATAGAAGAAAATAGATATAGACTTTTAAAGTAGTATTATGTACTTTGTATTTTTTCTAATGGTATTAAATGACATTTCAGGAAAAAATTGTGAAAGGGTTATAATCTAGGATCCATAAATGGTTAGTATTTGAAAGTTGTAGGAACTTTTAAAATTTGAAAGACTCAATAATACTGCATTTTAACAATGTCTGAATTTTGGGGGGGTATATGATTTTATGATAACTGAGCATTTCATAATATACTATAAATATTAGGATGAAAAAAATTACATGCAGATAACTGAATTCTCATTTAAATAATTAGTAGAGTAAAACCTCAGCTATTTAGTATTTCTTTTTTAATAAATGTTTTATTGATTTTCCTTTCCCTTTTCTTCCCTTCCTCTTTCTCTTCTTCCTTTCTTTGTTTTTTCTTTCCTCCTCTTTTTCCTTTTTTCTTTCCTTTTCTTCTTTTCTCCTACTCTGCTCCCCTTCTCCTTTCTCTCCTGCCCCTCCCTCTTCCTCTCTTGCTTTTCTCTACTTCTCCTCTTCCCTTCCAACTTCTCCTCTTCCCTTCCCTTCCCTCCCCTTCCCTCCCCTTCCTTTCCCTTCCCTCCCCTTCCCTTCTCTTCCCTTCCCTTTCCTTTCCCTGTGACTTCCCTATTATAAGGATGATATTAGAAAATAAGTATTGTTTTATTAGTTTAAAGATATGAAGTAGAAAAGCTGGCTTGAGAAAGAATTGGAGTTTCAAATAGAGCTGACAGAGAGTGTTAATTTCAACTGGTGGCAGTTATAACTGTTATTCTATGACAGTTTCACTGGCTGGGCGTGGGATTCCAGGAGTGGCTTCTGGCAGTCGATAGAGCCACATGGAGTTTTTCATTCTCTCTCAGGGCTGAAGAAGGTAACATCTTTGCCTCTCTCTATCTCAGTCTGAGGGAAAGACTCAAAGGAGTGGAGTGCTTTCTTTTCCAACTTGAGAAACACTATTCATTTATCTGTTACTGTCTATAGATTGATTAAATTGTGAAAAGACCAAACAAAATCTGGTCTTTGGTATGGACTCTGAGTCTGTTAAGGTTCAGAGTCCTAACTTGATTCTTGTGGAGACTTAACCAGGTAGCCTTGGTTATTTTTATAACTTAAAGGCGAAGTTAAGAGTTAGAGTGGTAGTTTTAGTTAGAATATTATAAATTTGGTTAGTTAGATCATGGAGGATTAGCATAGCCTGTGAACCACAGGAGAAGTGGTTCCTTGTGGGACCTGGGAGTTTCTTTGGGTGGAGTTAGAATCCCTTAGAATTAGAAATCCTTTTTCTCTTATGTATATTTAAATAAATTGTTTATTTTTCATAAACAAGAATCTCTTTAGCATTCCTTGAGCCTGGCCCTGAAGGAAAGTTCATCTTTGAGCTTCACTTCACTTACCACTGAAGATACTTTGATAACATCTATCAAAAGTATCAAGAAACAATTTTCAACCTTTATTTTCTAGTTCTTTGTCTTTATTTGTGGGCTTGCCTATATTATTTTTATACTATTAAACCCCCCACTGATAATAGATAAGTGCAACCGGGCAAAATAAATCAGCAAATTAACCATGCCTGAAAATGTATGCCTTGTTCCACAACTATCATCAACCTTCATCATAAGCATTAGGTGTTCATTCTTCTGGAAGTCTCAAGCTTTTGGAATAGCTCAGAAAATAAAAGGAATCTGTCAACAAAAGTAACACCTGCCTCTTGAAGACACAGAGGTGTGTGTGTGTGTGTTTGTGTGTGTGTGTGTGTGTGTGTGTGTATGCACATGTGTGTATATGTGTCTAGTTGGTAAGGGTATGGGATGGAGTGCTAGATGAGAAACAAGTAGATATATCTAAATTTCAAGAAGCACCAAAAGGATATATATATATACATACATACATATATATATATATATATATATATATATAGCATGTTTTGACAGACCAATCTGTACAGTTAAACAAGCTGAAGGGTGGGATGATATTTGCTGAAATATAGTAACATAATAATAAGAAAAGTTACATAACCTTAGTCCTTACACCATTTTCATTTGCACCAAAGTTATAGATATAGTACAGTGGAATAATATAAGAAGGCAAGGAAGTATATGATACATTTTAGAAATATTTGCACGAAAAAGCCTCAAGATAAAACTTATGGTTATCAGGTTAACTCACATAGATCTTGGACCTTTCCAAAATGGCACATTCCCAAAGAGTACTGGGTAACTGAGGTTTTTAACCCATGGTTATTAACATTATTCTGTCATCCCAGGAAGAGAGGGTGGCCATTAAGAACATGATCTGAAGGTTAAATAGAAGTATTACTTCTTATACATAGCCAAACATTATATGGAATTTTACTGTTTCAGAATCTATAAATCAGGGAATCTTGGCAAATGTTACCTGAGAATCTAGACCTTTGCAAACTCACTGTAAGACAGGATCATGAATGGTTTTGCCATACAGTAACCAGCAATATTGTGAAATGATCAACTGTGATAGACTTAGCTAGTATGATCCAGGATAATTCTGAGGGATTTAGGACAAAAAATGCTACCCCTGCAAAGAGGTCATAATGCAGATGAAAACATGATTTTTCAATTGTTTCTTTGGGTTTATGTTTTAGGGTTTTGGTTTTATAAGATTACTCATTTGTAGGTTTTGCATGATAATCAAATCAAATCTCCTGCCAGCACTGGGAGGAGGAAGGGAGGGAGGGAGGGAGGGAGGGAGATAAGTTCAATCATATAACTTAGGAAAACTTGTATAGAAATTTGTTAATGCATTAATTAAATACCAATATAATAATTGGTAAAAATTAAAAAAAGAATAAACAATAGTTGCTATATTAGGGGCTAAAGTACAGATCCAGTCCCACTCTCATTAATAAGTGAAGAAAGAGAAAGATGAGAAAAATCTAGGAAAGCTTTTTTTTTCTTTTGTTGTTTATGCAAAGAAAATTAATTAAGGTGACTGAGAGAGATAGTAGCCTCTTTCTCCTTTCCCAGCATGCTGTTAAGTATTGGCATGCAGTGCAATTTCTTTATTGCTCTCACAAAGAAGAGGCTAGCCATTTTAGTCCTTAATAATATACACATCCAGTGATACCATAACCAAAACTTACCTCAGACTGAGGGAGTGTCAAGAAACTGTAGATAGAATGGAACTGCTAAGTGCAAAAAGAGGCCATAACGCAATTACCATGGATATAAAATTGGAAGTGTTATGGTGATTTTAAGTCAGTGAAAAAATTCAACTGAATCATGGAAGCATTAGTGTTGCTACTTTCACACATGGCTGCACCACTTCTTAATACAGTATTTGTTATAGTTTTGGGAATTATCACTTTGAGGTTTTAAATTTTAATTACTTTTACTTTATGAAAATATTATCACTTTTCCTTTAATTCCATATGTTAAAAGGCATTCTGAATTCCTCATTTTGACTTGATTACATTTTGGAACCAAATTTTTTTTTTATAGTGGCTTATTAGAGAATCAATTTTGAAGCAGAATCTAATTTTATAGCCAACTTTTAAGTAGGTTATAATATGTTACTCAATATTGGTAGATCCTACATAGCATTGCCTCTGACTAATGTTGCTTCACAATAATATTATTGATTATTTACAACAAAATACCACATAAATGTTAAATACTTTGAAGAACAGGAGTAGTTATTGGGGAATACAGGATAAGAAAAGGAAATGAACTAGTCACATGGTTATGGTAAAGAATAAGAGGTGAACAGTGGGAGTGCTCAACTTGAGCCTTCTCCCTGTCTGGAGAAAGGATTCTAGGATGTTGGGTTGGTCCCTCCCTTATAAAGGAATTATGGGAGAATGCAGACTAGAGTCAGACAAAATGGGTAGATGTGGATGTTTTGTGATCTGTGTCATTGATAGAAATAGCGAAATTGAACTAGATCCCTAAAGTATTTTTTAAATCTTTCAGTAATATCTTGTTTTTTCCAAATTATATGCTAATAACTTTTAATTTTGGCTTTCACATATTTTGAATTCCAAATTCTCTCCCTCCTTTCCCTCCCCTCTCCCTTAGACAGTAAGCAATTTTATATAGGTTACACTTGTGCTATCATGTAATGCATATTTCCATATTCATCATGTTGTGGAAGAAGATACATTTCACTAAAAAAAGTTCCTAAAGAAAATAGAATGAAAAATAATGTGCTTCTATCTGCATTGTGATTACATCAGCTCTTTCTCTGGCAAAAGATAGTATTTTTCATCATAAGTCCTTTGGAGTTATCTTGGGTCATTCTATTGCTGAGCATAGCTAAGTCATTCACAGCTGATCAACATACAATATTGCTGTTAATATGTATAATGTTCTTCTGGTTCTACTCACTTCACTTTGAATCAATTCATATGAATCTTTCCAGGTTTTTCTGAAATTGTGCTGTTCATCCTTTTTAAAAGCACAACAGTTAGAGAAAGTGTTTTAAAAGTGCTTACTATATCCTAGGAACTGTCCTAAATGCTAGAATACAAATATAAAGAAAAAAATACAACCCCTGACCTTGAGGAGCTTACATCTTACATTTTAATGGAGATAGCATAGAAAATGGAATTAAAAATGGCAGATTCCCTATGCTATGCCATGGTGGTGAAGTTTTGAGAGTTTGGAGTTGGACCAATAGGGAAGTGAACATAGATTATCTGGGCACTTCCTAAACTAGTGGTTCCAAGCATGAACTCACCAATTGGAGATTTGGGTTAACCAGTGTAGAAATATTTCCATGATGAGAAGCCTCCTGGAACAGAGGTGGAAAAGTCTGGAGTGTCAGGAGAGGAACAGGATGCAAAAATATCTCCCAGAAAGAAATAGAACTCTTTTGGCTCAATTCTTGACATTAAGGACAAAGCATATTGCTTCTTCTTGAAGCTTCTGGGCATAGTCACTGTTTCAGAGTATTTAAGAGCACAATTCTCTGAGGGAGGTAATGATAGTTAACTTTGCAGAAGAAAATATTCAAAAGAAGAAAACATATGAATTATTGTGGTACCTCATGAATCTGGTCCTACAGAATAATTTTGAAAGTGAAAAGCAGGCATTGGGATATAGAGTTAGAAGAGAACTTGAAGGTCATTTTCATTTTACAGATGGGACATTTGAAGTGGAATGATACAGTGGAAAGACCTGCCAGCTTTCCTCGATGGCCTATATTTAACATTCAACTCTTTTACTGACTGCTTGTGTTACCTTAGTTGGATAAGTTATTTTGGTATTTTAGATTTGTCTCCTCATCTGTAAAATGGGGAGATTGACCTAGATGACCTATAAGGTTCTTCCTAGTTCTAAGTCTATGATCTTAAGCTGATCTGCCTTCAGTCAGATGGTGATTTTCTGATAAGAGGTCATTTAGTAAATTACTGAGATGGGATCATAGACTCATAGATTTAGAGAAGAAAGGCACTTAGAGGTCATAAAGTCCAATCTCTTCATTTTACTGATGAAGAAATTGAGACCTAGAAAAATGAAATAACTTGACTAGGGTCAAGAGAAAAGCCATAACTTGGATCCTGGTATTCTAACTTGAAACCTACTGTTTTTTATAAAACATTGAAATATTACTTTATTGCACATTATTACTACAGGAGATTGATTAATCTTAACTATTTATCTCGATAATTAAAATACCAAATGGGAATCAGTATAAATACAAGAGTGAGTACAGGGAATGATAGGCGACCCAATTGACATCTTGACAGCATAGTAAGATTACCAGATTATAGTTACTTTCTGAAGCTCCTGATCCAAAGTCTATAGGAGATATTAGAATGGTTTTGTTAGTATTAAAGATTTTGGATGTTGATGGGGAAAAGCAAACACCACAAAAGAGCAGCATATTCTTCGCATTGCTGGTTACTAGAAATCTTAATGTAATAATCCATGAGTACTGATTTTGCCCCCCCATCCCCAAAAAAAGACTGATGCAGGAAGGACATATCCCCAGTGGGAACTTTATTTATGGGCCATCCTAATAAATTGAGTTGTATAAAAAAAAAAGAACAGTTTTTGACTTGTAGGGTAAGTTGCTTGTATTTAACAAGGCTGTTTTGTCATTGTTCTTGTCAATATTTCTTTGTAATTTGTTTAAAGCCAACTGATGACAAGCTTATCATAGCAATGCAAACAAGAGGGGAAAATACATATTCTGAACTGATTCATGCTTCTGACTCAAGGGTTTTATTTTATTTAGAGAGTCAATGACCTGTGATTAAAAGAGTAGCGATTATGCTGATCAATTATTAAAAGCATTCATATATGTTTTGTAAAACTACTCTGGTTTCTGAAGCAGTGTCCTTAACTTCATGACCAGTTTTTAAAACTATGCCTATCCCCCATCTTTCCCCTTTGCTATTGTATAGTGCATCCTCCAAGATTTGATAGCAACTCTTTCTTTTCCTGAATTTTAAGTAGATAGGCCATTAGTGAGAGACTATTTTAAGAAACAAAATGACAGATCTATTGCCGAAAATTGAACATGACAGAAGATATATCTTTTAGTGCTACTGAAGAATTTTTTTCTTGATTACATTATGCCATTATTAAGGTGCCTGTTACCATTTGAACTATCTAGATGTATTTTTCCCATAAGACATAGGTCTGATCCTGTCACTCACCTGCTCAAAAAGCTACACTGGCTCCCTATTGCCTCTAGGATAAAATAAACTTCTTTATTTGTCATATAAAGACCTTTACAGTCTGGTTCTAACCTATCTCTCTAAATGACTCCCCTTCATACATCCTACTGTCTAGCCAGATAATATTCCATCTCTGTCTCTGTACCTTTGCATAGGCTGATACTCCTTCTTCCCCCATGACTAGAATATATATCCTCCTTACCACTGCTTCTTACAACATAAGAATACATAGGATCATGAATCTAGAGTTCAGAAACCATCTGGTTCAACCTTCTCATTTTACAACTGAAGAAACAGGTCTAGGGAATTTAAGTGACTTACTCATGACCATACAGGTAATAAGTATTAAAAGTGGGATTTGTCTGACTCTTTGTGACCCCATTTGGGGTCTTCTTGGTAAATATACTAGAGTGGTTTGTGGTTTCTTTTTCTAGCTCATTTTACAGATGAGGAAACTGAGGCAAAAAGGTTTAAGAGACTTACCTAGGGTCACACAGTTAGCATGTCTGAGGCTGGATTTTACCCAGATTTTCCTGACTCCAGGATTATGTGCTTTATCTACTGTGCTACCTAGCCACTTAGCTGTGTGATCTTTGGCAAATTATTTTGCTGGGCTTCAGTTTTCTCATCTACAAAAAAAGAGGTTAGATTAGATATGCCTAATTTTTACTAATTCTTAATACATTGAGTCTGTGAAGAGAAGAATTCCCTGACTACTATGTTGTCATTTATCCTCTCTAGTTATTTTCCTAGATCTGGAGAGTTTTTCTCATCACATCATTTCCTGGAACTTCATGAACCAGGAAGATTGGAAGTGTAGGTCAATATTGTGAAAATGAGAATAGCATCTTGTTTGTATAGATGTTTGTTTCTCTGAAGAAGTTTGTAATATAAGAACTTACTACTAATTCATTTCTTCATGATATATGCCAAATAGAGGGCTTGACATCTTAGCTGTACCCATGTAACCTATCAAAACTAATAGGAAGTTATAATTAAGCAATTCAGCCTTTGGAATCTATCTAGCTGAGCTCCTTGCTATAGTTGTCATAGAAATGAGTTTGAAAATCTCCATTTATTTGGCTTTATAAAAGATTTATCAAGAGATTAAGAAAACTTAAGTATAATTACTATTCAGAGCCTAATAACATTTTATTATTCACTATCAGGATTATGCATTAACCCATTTATAGAGTTCTCAGTAAATTGGTAATATTTGAAGTGTTATTGCTCACTGTAGAGAAACACTTTTGCTCCAACATTTGGATTCAACAGTCTTATTTATTTATAAAGCATCATTTCAAGGATTTTTGCAGATTAAAGAATAATTGGCATTATGATATTCAATGTGGAATAATGTAGTTCTTCCATTTGCCCACCTCATAGGAATGAGGGAGAAAATTATTATTTTTATTATCAGGCTTTTTCCATTATAGCAATAGATGAAAGTGATTCTTGATTCTGGTGGAGATTCTTTCCCCTTTCTTGCATTAACATTTTTGTCCAGTAACCTAGAATTCCTGTTTCCTTCCATCCTTGGAAAGTACTAAATATTATTACATGTTTTGAAACTTTGGGTTGATTATGAATATCTTGATGATATCTTAGTTAAGGTAACATAAAATAGTCAAAACCCATAAAGACTAGTTAGCTCATTTGGTTAGGACTTATTGCTAATGGGTTCATGGTCTAGATATGATTTACCTGTCTTCCTTCTCCCACGGAAGACCTGTTTGTTCTTGTTACACCCCTAAACCTAACAAATGCCTCTTGTTCATCACAAAGGGGAAGAGAAGGGTGTATCATACCAATCTCCCTGAACACCTATTAGAATATAATCATAGACTCAAAGTTGGAAGGAACACATTAGTCATCCAACCTAACCTTCTTTACCTCATTCAGAGATCTAGGATTACAGATGGTTTTCTAGAAGTTAATGGAATAAATGTGATGGAAAAATAAATCTGACTCATAAATGTATCTAACTAGAAAGGCAAAAGCCAAATATATAGTATAATGGAACATGGCACATATGGATTAATGTTCCAGGTCCATTTACCTTGAATAATCTCTTGGAGTTACAAGTGTTAGCAAGAAATGGTATTCCCTCTGAATTCTTGGAGAAATTGGATTATTCCATTCATTTGGAAATTAATCATATACTTATTGTCTTAACTTTTCATGTACATATATATATCTTATTTCCCCAGTTAGATCTTAAGTTCTTAGAAACTTATTTATATCTAGCATAGTGTTATACATATAATAAATATTAAAAAATATTTATTGAAATGAATTCTGTTTCAGTAAAATGTCAGTTTCCCTCAACCAAAACCAGCGAATTTATTTCCACTGTTTGTGAGCTTTCTAACTACATATAATTATAGTAATATCTAAGATTAAATTTTAATTCTTCATTGTTTACCCATTTCAGTATTCCTTAACATTCTTTCTTTCTGAAACTTTGATCACCTTCTTATCTTAGCTTTCTTAGAGGGTTGATGTGTCTTGGTGAACTCAGATCTCAGGTTAAATTCTATTCCAACATTAGTTGTAGTATCATAGAAAGGCACAACCTCTCTGAGCATCCAGGTCTTCAGTTGTAAAATGGGAATAGCATCTTAAGTTCCTACTTCATGGAGTTTGGGGCTGTGTGTGGTAAAATTAAATAGTGGAGATTTAGTACTTTGTAAACTTTGAAGCACTCCATTAAGATTTTTTCTTTTTGTTGCTATGGACTGTAAATATTCTCTTCATAAACTTCAAATTGCAGCAGCAACATTTTTCACACTTAAAAATTGAAACTTGGATTGTCAAAGGATCACATATGCCTAAAAGAGCAGCTATTTTCCTTTTTAAAAACATTATTTATATTTAACATTCATTTTCTAAAAAAAAAAAACTGAGTGCCAAATTTTCTTCCTCCTTCCTGACCCTCTTTCATCATGGAAAAGGCAAACAATATGATCTCAAATATGCATGTGAAGTTATGCAAAATATTTTTATATTAACCAGATTGTAAAAAATTCCAAATCAAACAAATAAGAAGCAAGAAACATAAAGTAAATGTGTATATATATATTTCCAGTTGCAATCAGAGTTCATCAGTTCTCTCTCTGGAGGTGGATCGTTGTACATTGATAAGAGCAGATAAGTCTTTTACACTTGATCATCATTACAATATTGCTATTACAGTGTATAACTTTCTACTGGCCATACTCACTTCGCTTTGCATCAAATAGTCCTCGGATTTTTCCAAAGCCATCCTGCTTGTTATTTCTTATGGCACAACAGCATTCCATCCACAATCACATGCTACCACTTGTTCAACCATTCCTCAATTGATAGGCATTCCCTCAATTTCCAATTCTTTGCCACCATAAGAGCTGCTATAAATATCTTTGTACATGTAGGTCCATTTCCCTTTTCAATGACCTCTTTGGGATAAAAGCCTGGGAGTCGTACTTCTGGGTCAAAGGGTGGGCACGGTTTTATAGTCCTTTGGGTATAGTTCTAAATTATTCTCCAGACTCGTTGGACCAATTCACAATTCCATTAACAATTCATTAGTGTATCTATTGTTTCTCACCCCCAGCCTCTGCAGCATTTATCATTTTCCTTTTCTGTAGTATTAACCGATCTTGATAAGAATGAAGTGGTACCTCAGAATTATTTCAATTTGCATTTCTCCAATCAATAGTGATTTATCTCATTTTTCATGTGACTAGTCATAAATTTAATTTCTTCCTCTGGAAACTGCCTGTTCATATCCTCAGATGATTTATTATTTGGAGAAGGGTTGTTACTTTTTTCTTATAAATCTGCCCCAGTTCCCTATAAATTTGAGAAATGAGGTCTTCATCAGAGGAACTTGATATGAATTTTTTCCCCTCACTTTACTGTTTTCCTTCTAATCTTGGCTGCATTGGTTTTGTTTGTGCAAACCCTTTTCAATTTCAGATGATCAAAATTATTCATTTTATTTTTCTTGATTCTCTTTATTTTTTGAATCTGACAAGTAAAAATTTCCATGCTTTCCTAATTTACTTATGATATTACTTCTTATGTCTAAATCATTTAACCAATTTTGACCTTATTTGGGTATATGGTTTAAACCATATTAGTCTAAGATCTTTGCCTAGTTTCTGCCAAAGTGCTTCCTAGTTTTTCCAGCAATTTTTTTCAAATGGTGAGTTCTTACCACGAAAGCCTGGATCTTTGATTTTTAACAAACTCTAGATTACTATGATCATTTACTACTATGCATTATGTATCTAAACTATTCCACTGATTTACCACTCTATTTCTTAGTTGGTACTATATTGTTTTTATTATTATTTCTTTTTTAATTTAATTTGAAATTTGGAACTACTAGTCTGCCTTTTCCATTGTTCTCTAATATATCATTACATTATCTGCAAAGAATGATGGCTTAGTTTCTTTACTGACTATATATCTATTCCGTCAATTTCTTTTTCTTGTTATATTGCTATAGCTAAGCAATGCTAATAGAATTTTGAATAATGGGGTGGATAGGAATCTTTACTTCATTCCTGATTTTATTGGGAAAGCTTTTAGCTTATCCCCATTAAAAATAATGCTTGCTATTGGTTTTAGATAAATATTATTTATCATTTTGGGAAAGACTCAAATTATTCCAGGGCTTTGTACTGTTTTTGATAGAAATGGATATTATATTTTGTCAAAAGCATTTTCTCCATATATTGATATAATTATATAATTTTTTTGCTTTTTTATTGATATGGTCAATTATGCTTACAGTTTTCCAAATATTAAACTAATTCTGTATTTCTGGTACGATTCCCTCCTGGTCACAGTGTGTGATCTCAGTGATATATTGCTATAACCTTCTTGATAGTATTTTATTTAAAATTTTTTGCATCATACTCATTATGGAAATTGTCCTGTCTTTTTTTTTTTTTTTTTTTAGTTTTTGCTCTTCCTGGTTTAGATATCCAAACCATACTTGTATTGTAAAAGAAATTTGGTAGGACTTCTTCTTTACCTGTTTTTTCAAATATTTACATAGTATTAGGATTAATTATTCCTTAAATGTTTGATAGGATTTACTTGTAAATTAATCTGATTCTAAATTTTTTTTCTTAGGGAGCTCATTGACAGACTGTTCAATTTCTTTTTCTAAGATAGGGTTATTTAGGGTTATTTTAAGTATTCTATTTCTTTTTCTGTTAATCTGAGTAATTTACATTTTGGTAAATTATCCACTTCACTTAGATTGTAGGTTTTACTGGCATATAACTGAGCAAAATAACTCCCAATAACTGATTTAATTTCATCTTCACTGGTGGTACAGTCATTTCAATGCATTTCATTTTTGATACTGTTAATTTGGTTTTCTCTCTTTTTTTCCTTTTCCTTTTCCTTCTCCAGCTTATTTTATTTTATTTTATTTTTAACCATTTATTAATATTCATTTTCAACATGGTTACATGATTCATGCTCCTACTTTCCCCTTCACCCCCCGCACTTCCCCCACCCATGGCCAATGCACATTTCCACTGGTTTTAACATGTGTCATTGATCAAGACCTATTTCCAAATTGTTGTTAGTTACATTGGTGTGGTAGTTTCAAGTCTACATCCCCAATCATGTCCACCTCAACCCATGTGTTCAAGCAATTGTTTTTCTTATATGTTTCCTCTCCTGCAGTTCTTCCTTTGAATGTGGGTAGCATTCTTTTCCATAAATCCCTCAGAGCTATCCTGTGTCATTGCATTGCTGCTGGTACAGAAGTCCATTACATTCGATTTTACCACAGTATATCAGTCTCTGTGTACAATGTTCTTCTGGCTCTGCTCCTTTCACTCTGCATCAATTCCTGGAGGTCTTTCCAGTTCACATGGAATTCCTCCAGTTTATTATTCTTTTGAGCACAATAGTATTCCATCACCAGCATGGTTTCCTCTCTTTTTTAAAAATCAAATTAGCTAATGATTTATCTCTTTTATTTTTCATAAAATCACCTCCTAGTTTATTAATTTAGTGATTAATTTTAATTACATTAATCTCTCCTTAGATTTTCATGATTTCTGTATGATTCAATTGAGGAGTTTTAATTTGATAATTTTTTTTATTCTAGCATGTTGCTCTTTCTCTTTTTAACTAATGTAAATATTTAGAGATATGAATTTTCCCATAAGTACTGCTTTGGCCACATCTCACTAATTTCTGTATATTGCCTCATTGTTGCCATTCTCTTTAATGAAATTAATGATTATTTCTGTGATTTGTTCTTTGACCCATTCATTCTTTAAGGTTAGACTCTTTAGTTTCCAATTAATTTTTATTCTGTGTTTCTAAGGACCTTTATTAAAAATAATTTTATTATGTTATGGTATGAAAACATTGCATTTAATATTTATGATCTTCTGCATTTGATTGTGAGATTTTTATACCTTAATCTGTAGTCAATTTTGTGAAGGTGCTATGTACATGGAAAAAAGGTATATTCCTTTCTATTGCTATTCTGTTTTCTTCTGAGGTGTATCATAGTTAATTTTTCTAAGATTCTATTCATCTCTGACTGCTTTCTCATTTATTATATAGTTAACTTTATCTAATTCTGAGAGGGGGAAATTAAGGTCCTCCACTAGAAGAATTTTACTGTTTAATTTCCTCCTATAATTCATTCAACTTTTTCTTGAAGAATTTAGATTATATACCATTTGGTGCATATTTTTAGAATTGATATTACTTCCTTGTCTATGGTTCCTTTTAGCAACATACAGTTTCCCTATTTATCCCTTTTAATTAGGTCTATTTTTGCTTGTGCTTCATTTGAGATCACGATTTCTACCTCTTCCTTTTTTATATCAGAAAAGCATATTTAATTCTACTCTAACCTATTATTTTAACTCTGCTTATATGTCTCTCTGTTTCTAGTGTGTTTCCTATAAACTGAATTTTGTTAGTTTCTGGTTTCTAATCCATTCTGCTATCTCCTTCTGTTTTATAGGTATGTTCATCCCATTCACATCAATATAGAGGCAACATACTGATTTTAAAAAAATACATGTTCACATTATCCATGTTCAGTTGTATTTTAATTTTCTTTGTTAAACATTCCCCAATTACATTTTAATCTGGTTAAGTCCTCACTTGGGATTGTTATGGTGGGTCTGGTGCTTGAACCTGCCGGATCATGTACTTGACACCCCTGCTTTAGGCAGAACTTCCTAAAGGAAAAGACTGACCATTGCACAAATGCCATTCCACTCAAAATCTCAGAGCAAACCTGCTCTTGGATTTTGCTTTTGTTTGAGTCTACCTTTTCATATCAGTATAATTTAGAAGAATGCCAGGAGCAATATCAGCTTTTTTTTTTAAATTCAATGTCCCTATAGACTTTATAAGACCAAAGAAATGGGTCTATGTTTCAAGATTTTTTTTTGGATAATTAGGAAGATTTAAGAAGCTAGTTTTTACTGTAGTTCACTCGTGTAGATTAATAATAAAATTAAATAAAGGCAGTTCTAATCAAATGTGATTAATATGAATTATAAAAGGCATTCAAAATAAGTTATTAAACATATGTTAGATGAGAGGCTTAGTGCATTAGCTTTTGAACTTGAAGAGCTTTCAGATCAGCTCCCACTGCAGCTATTTCCATGTCAGGGCTGCAATTGAAGCATTATTGAGCTGTGATATCAGAACACATGGTATATGTCTGGATCTTATCAAGCATTTTGGGAGCAGATTTGTTGTGCCTTTTAGGTAGGTGTTGATATTCTTTCCTTTTATGTCCTGAAGAATTCTCTAATGCTAGATTTGATAGTTTCTAAAAGTCCATAATCATAAGTATACATTCATTATACACCTTTCTAGAATGCAATCTTATTAGATGCTAGAGGATATGAAGATGTCCAAGACACAGTCCTGTCCTCAGGGAGGTATCTTTGAAGAAGGGTAGTTAAAAGATTATTTGGGGACACAGGACATTCAGTCAAACCAGCAATAATTAAGCATACTTTATTAAGTACCAAAAATACCAAGAAAAGGCAAAAAACACCTCCTGCTATTAGGGAACTCACAGTTTAAGCAGAAGGGGGGAGGATATACAAACAAGTATATAAAAACAAGATATGTTAAGGACAACTTGACGATAATCTCAAAGGGAAGGCCCTAAGCTTTAAGGGAGATAGGGAAAGACTTGCAAAAGATTTTAGGTGAGACTTGAATAAAACCAGAGCAACCTAGGATGTAAAGATGATGTGGGAGACAATTTCAGGCATAAGGAACAGCCAATGAAAATATTCAGAGTGAGATGAAATGTCTTATGGGAAGAATAGCAAGGATTCTAGGGACACTGCATTGTACATGGAAGAAAGTGATGTGTAAGATGAATGGAAAGGTAGGAAGGGACCAGGTTAGAACCTGAAGGAAACAGGCACTGGTTAATAAATACAAATATAACATAGTGTATTCTAAGCACCAGATGAGGGAAACAATTGAGACAGCATGGCATAATGTCCAAAGTGATGGATTTGGAGTTAGGCAGAGCTAAATTCAAATCATGGCTCACTGGTTGTGTGGACTTGTAGCAGCTGAGCCACTTTAAGTTTCCTAGTCTTAGTTTCCTCATTTTGGAAAAGGGGAAAATAATAACACTTATCTCCAGGTCTGTTATGAGAATCAAATGAGATAACATATATATATGTATATATATATATTGCTTTGTAAATCTTAAAATAGAAAATAAATGTATATATGTAAGTAAATGTAAGTATAGTAAAATGTAGGATAGCTAGATGGTACAGTGGATAGGGAGCGTTTCAGGTCTAAAGTCAGAAAGACTCTTCTTTGGTTTTCAAATCTGGCCTCAGATACTTCCTAAATGTGTGACCTTAGGCAAGTAACTTAGCACTATTTGCCTCAGTTTCTTCATCTGTAAAATGAGGTGAAGAAGGAAATGGCAAACCACCCCAGTATCTTTGCTAAGGAAATCCCATCACAAAGAGTCAGAGATGACTGAAAAATTACTGAACATCATATTAGAATGTAAGTTCCTGGGAATTAGCCTTTAAATCACAGTGCCTGGTGCTTAGGTTAATAAATGTTTATTAATTGATCAATATAAATATATTATAGTTATTAAGCACCAAGGTGGTTCAGAGGAAAAATTATTATTGAGGGCTGGGCCATCAGGAAAGGCTTTATGGAGAAGGTGAGATGTGAACTGAGCCTTTAAAGATGCATAGGAGTTAGGCATGTGGAGAAGCAGGAGGAGGATATGGATAGAGGAATACACACATCCTTTTGAAAGAACAATATATTTTGTTTGTGTTAGTGTGAAGAGATGAGTTAAGAGAAGAATGGGAGATAAAATTAGAGAGTTAAGGAGAGAGATTATAACAGTTTGCCATTGGTAGAAAATTGAATTTATAGGATTGGGAAATCTTTAAAGGTTTTTTGAGTCAGGAGCTGGTACAAGTTAAGCAGTGTTTTAGGAAGACTTATCTGACACCACTGTGTAGGATGGAGAACATGAAGACTGGAGGCAGGAAAATCCAGTTTGGAGAATAATTCTCCAGGTATGAAATGATGAGAACTTAGACTAAGATGGTGGTAGGGTGAATACAAAGTGAGAAAAGAATCATAAATTTTTGCTGAGGAAGAATCATTAGGAATCAGTGACTGGATGTCAAGAGAGTTAGAAGGGGAAACAGCAAGGATGACTCCAACATTTTTCTTCTAATAGAAATGACATCTGGAGCGGGGTTGAATTTTGGCAAAAAGATGATAGGTTCAGTTTCAGAAATGTTGAGTTTAAGATGACAGGAAGACATTTTGGTGAAGATGTCAAACAGAAAGTTGTTGATATAGGACTGAGATATTAAGGAAAGTGTTAGGTTTAGAGACATAGCTCAGGAAGTCATTTATGTAGGGCTAGTAGTTGGAGATGTCTAAGTCTAACCACTATAATAAATAGCATTTACTTAGTGTTTGCAAAACTCTTTGCATGCATTATTTAATTTGATTCTTAAAATAATCCTTTGAGCTAGGTGCTGTTATTATCTCCTTTCTATAAATGAAACAACTGGGGATGAGAGATTTACCCAAGATTATCTAGTTAGGACATATTGGAGGAAAACTTGAAGTTAAACTCTTGAATTTATGTCTTCTTGGATTTGAGTTCAGTGCTCTAGCCACTGTATGCCAAAGCTTTAGCACAGAGTGGGTAGGGGAAATAAATTTAAAAAAAAGACACAGCAGAGAAAATAAGAGAAGAATTCAATTCAACAAACATTTATTAAGCATTCCCTCTACGTTAAGCACTGTTTGGTGCTGAGGAAGTGGAAAAAAGTTACATCACTTGGAGAGCTGATAGTCTTCTGCAGCATTATAGAAACAAGGACAAAAGAATTTCTTGCAAGGATGGGAATAGAAGCCTGATTCAAAAAGGGGTAAGGAATAGATGGTGAGGACATGGAGACAGCAAAAATTTTAAAGTCAAGAAATTTGGTAATAATAGAAAAGAAATTTAATGACAAGGTGATTTTTTTAAGATGAGGGAGATCAGTTTGTAAGTAGAGGGACAAAGTCAGAAGTATAGGAAGGGGAAGAGACAGAGATAGAGATAGAGACAGAGAGAAAGTATGTAGTAGAAGAAGGTCCCATATACTTAGGAGTCTTTGATCCTTGGGCTAGGCAGAATATCATTGCTTGGCAGAGTCAGGATGGTGTCAGAAATGTGCATTGAGTCATCCTGAGCTCATGAGCCAGTCTACTTCTGACCATATGCCAAAACAGACAGCATCATGTTAAATTCCAATCTTGCCTTTAAAAGTGCCAATTTTCCATCAATTTGGTTTCACACCCAAACATATTGAGTATATTCCCAAATTTTTTCACCTGAAAATTAATAAGAATGTCATGTAAGTACCAAGACCAAAATTACCTTCTTAGAAAATAGTAATTTATGTTCCACAAGGCTGAGAACAAACATCATACCAGTTATTACCTTCTTATTCGGAGAATGGTTCAGGTCCACATTTACCTAGTTTTTTAGTGGATAAGATCATAATGCAATCCTTCATAAATAAAGATCAAGTGCTTTTTTCCTCATTGATTTGAAATGCTTCTTCAGGAATTGTGTTGGATTTGCAGCGCTCTCTCCTAAGTTTCCCAGCATTTTGAGCTGAGAGAGACTTTAAACATCATCTAGCCTAATCTCTTGGTTTTACATGTAAGAGAATGGAATACCTAAGATGTTAAATGACTTGTCCAGGTCATGTAAGAAGTAATTGAGCCAGGATTGGAACCAAGATAGTCTTACTCCAAATCTAGTTTCTTTCCCCTCTGACATAATCTCTGGCAACTTCCCTTGTGACCACAAAGATATCGTCTTGCAAGGTAACTGGCAAGACCAAGGTATGGTGCAGGATATGAAAGAGGCCAAAGATAACAGACACATTTTCATAGTTTAATTAAATACCATGTTCTATCTACTGGAGCCAAAAAAGGTTTTTGAAGCAGCTGAAAAGGTTCCCCTCTCCCCCCAGCTTTCTGTTGTTGCTGTTGCAGTTAGTCCTGAGAGGGAATCAGAGTGGTGTAAGCAAAACAACGTTTAAAGACCAAAATTTTAAATTTCTAGATAATACCATCTGCTTCTTAATATCCTGAAATAACAATGAATTTAAATGTAGCAGAACCATTTCATGACGAGAATAATGGGTTGACTGTTTTCTTTGTAATCCTCTTGGGAAAGAATGAGTTAATGATCAGACATTAACTGACTTCATTTTGGTAAAAGGCACAAATCCCCAGTTTGGGATTTCCCAATGATTGACATAGGTGAAACTATTAGCTCATGATGGTCTAGGTAAAGGATTTCTCATTCTGCTTATTTTCTTTTAATGATTTAGGATGTCAACCAATACCTAGTAAACCCAGAGCTATCCTTTTTTCTTTTTTGAAAAAAATGCCCTATACTCTATAGACCAAATTATATTATCCAAATAGTTGTTTTGCTATAAACAGCAAAAGCTGTCCCAGAAAATATTCGAGAAATGAAGTTGTAAATTTAATAATATTTGTTGAAGAGCTTTCTATTTAAAAGAAACCTGTGAGGATCCTTTTAATAAAATTTTTAAATCTGACATTTCTCCCTGGTTGTATGATTTTTTTGCATATTGAAGTTTTTTTTTAAAGCAAGGGACATGTATAGTTGAACTACATCCTAAAATCAACATCTTTGTCAGAACCCCTCACTTAAATGACAGATTCTGCTTGGTTAGGTCTTGTGGCAAAGATTCTTTTTTCTTCTAATTACACCATTATTGTTCAGGGGCTCTTTGAATAGTAGCTGTGCCCCTTGTTTAATTCACAAATAATGTTCACTGAAGGGTAAGATTTAGGGGAGAAGAGTGGTACAATGAAAAGAGGTGTTAGACTTGGAATCAGAGGACCTGGGCATAAATCCTGGCTCTGCCACCTACAAGCATTGTGACTTTGGACAAATCACTTTATTCTTTTGGGCATCATCAATTTCTTCTAAGGAAATTGGGCTAAGTGCCATTTGAATTCCTTCTACCTGTAAATATCTGACCCAAAGAACTTTATTTTTTACAACTGAACAGAACAATGTGCATAGTTGGAGGCACAATCTACTACTAACCAATCAGATATTAAATTATCTTGGAAATGAAAAATAAAGTTAATAGCAAGTATATTCTTCTTCTTACCTAGCCATCATCAAGAGGACATGCATTTTTCATTTCTTTTCTAACGCAGTAGATTTTCATCTAAATTCATCGTTTATGGTCCATTTTCTCTTAAGACCAATAACATAAATTTTCTAGAAGGTGGCTGGGATTCGGAGTGCAGGTTATAATTGTGGAACAGATTTTTTCTCTCTTTCATAATAACTGTTACTTACTTTGGTCTTAGCATTATGCCAACAGACAGGACCAATATTTTATTTTTGATGAATACTGAAAGTCAACCTGACAAATCCGACCTCGGACAGGGTGACCCTGTGTGACCCTGAGCAAGTAACAACCCTAATTGCCTAGCACTGACTCCTCTTCTGCCTTGCAGCCTATCCTCAGTATTGATTCTAAGACAGAGGGTGAAGGGTTTTTTTTTTAAAGAAAGAAAAAGAAAGTCGACCTGAAATAAATAGCAACTCATTTCAGCTGTGGACACCACAATTTAAGAAGGTCATTGATAAACTGAAGAGTATCCAGTGAAAGACAACAAGAATGGTCAAGGACCGTGAATCTCTATTGTATAGAGATTAATTGAAAGAACTAAGATTGTTTAGCTTAGAGAAAAGATGACTTAGGAGGACATGGGAGCTTCAAGTATTTGAAGTGTTGTCTTGTAGAGAAAAGATTTGATTTATTCTCTTTGGCCTTGGAGGGTAGACCCAGTAGCATTTGGTGGAAGTTGCAAAGGAGCAAATTTAGGCTTGATATTAGGAAAACTTTTTAACAATTAGACCTATCCAAAAGTGGAATGGTCTACTTGGTGAGGTGGAGGATCCCTCTTCATTGTAGGTCTTCTCAGAGAGGTTGGATGACCTCTTACCAGTTATTTTATAATGGGAACACTTTCATGTGTCAATTGGATTAGATGGCCAGTGAAATCTTTTCCAACTCTTAAGTCCTGTGATTTATCCTTGAGATTACATTTAGGGGATGTCTTGACAGTATGGCATGGACTTGAATAGGAATAACTTAGTTAAGCCATTGTGTTTACCTATGCTTTGAGTCCTAGATTTATTTGACTTCAACTTTGTTCCCTTTGCAATCCAAAGAGCAGAGCTTTGCATAGGTAAAGAAATCTTATTCCTCAGTGTTCAATTTAGGAATATTAGTTTGATTGATTATATGTCAGGAGTAAAGTAGTCATAAGAGATCATACTATTAAAAGGTCGGAATGGATTGCAGGAATAGTAAAAAAGAGCAAAAAGGAGGCTTATGTGAATATTCGAAAGATTATTTCCCATGATTCTGTTAGATTTCTAGAAAGAATGTTGGGCTGTTCCAGCATTATAAAAACTATGAACATAATGGATGATATTACTAACAAAATTTTAAAATCACCTGGTTATATCAATAGATGGGGGAAAATACAGAATACCACACTCATTTATCTTAGAAAATACTATAAAGCAAAGGATTAAATGAATCTTTAGTCAAGATGACAAAGATATATCTCTAAATCTCAAGAACTAGAATTATATGTAATGGAGAAGTACTAGAAACCTCTTAAAAAATCAGAGGTATAAGAGGGATATCCTTTGTCATTCCTGTTATTTAATTTCATTCTAGAATGCTATATATAGCAATGATGAGAAAAATAAGTTGAGGGAATAAGCATAGACAAAGAGAACACAAAAATATCATGATATATGTAATACCATACTTAGTTATTCAACTACAGTTATTTAAAACAATTGATTCAGTAAAGTGGCCACATATAAAAATTATATATAAACTTTTAAAAATATAAAAATTTATTTATATTTAAAATTTTATTTACATATATAAATTTATTTACATATGTAAATCTTAAAAATAAGCTTGCCTATTCCTAATAAAGCTCAGTAGGAAGAGATAGAAAAGGTAGCTTCATTCAAAATAATTACAGGGACATATGAAATATCTTGGAATTCATCTAATGAGATAACACTAGGACTTATAGAAAAGAACTACAAAGCATTAAAAAAAAAAAAACAAATCTTATCTACCATCTTAGAATCAATGCTGACTATTTGTTCTAAGGCAAAAGAACATTAAGGGTGGTTAAGCAATGGCGATTCAGTGATTTGCCCAGGCTCACAGTTAGAAAATGTCTGAAGTCAGATTTTACAAAGCACTTTTAACAGAAATAAAGGATGATAATTAATTATAAATACATTAATTGATTGTGATTGTGCTTTGCCAATATAATAAAATGACAGTATTACCTAAGTCAATTTAAAGATTTAATGCCATAACTAATCAACTTATGGAAGTGTTTCATAGAAACAGGAAAAATAATAATATAATATATCCAAAAGAACAAAAAGTTCAAATATTTCAAAGGAATAATGGGAAAAAATGAAAAGGACCTTACAGGGCCAGATCCCAAGTTGTACCATAAAAAAATAATTATCAAGACTATTTGTATTGGTTTAAAAATAGAAAAGTTGATCCGCAGAATTATTAGGCAAGCAAAACCGAGAAAGAATTGGATATGTTTGTACAGTATTTGATGAGGGGAGGGAAGGGAAGGCAACAGGCATTTTTGTAGCTCCTAGTATGTGCCAAATATTGTGCTATGCATTTTTCACAGATATTATTTTACTTGGTGAAACCAAAGACAAAAAAATGCTGGGGTTAAATTTCCCTATTTGACAAAAACTATCAGGAAACTGGAAAACAGTTTTAAGGGAAATTACATTTAGACCAACATCTTATACCAGTGATGGGCAAACTATGACCTGCTGGCCAGATGTGGCCCCCTAAAGTGTTTTATCCTGCAAAGTGACATTATTTCTAATCTGATGAATACAATGAGTAGGATACAATACAATGAAACTTCAAAAGAGTTGCCTTAGAAACAGACTGACAGATGAGCATTTCCTTTCCTTTGGCCCCCTCTTTAAAAAGTTTGCCCATCACTGTCTTATACCATTTACTTCAATAAACTTTAATAAACACACACAAAATATAAAACATCAGAATGTGAATAAAAAGGGAGAGAAAGGAAGGAGATATTTTTCACAATACCAACTAAAATAATTTTTACCCAAACATAATAGAGATGACATGAACACAAAATAAATGTTAGAATAAAAAGGGAAACAATTGAGAAATTCCTTCATGGAAAATTTCTCTGATAACATTTTATCCAATATATAAAAACTGATAAAAAAGTATAAGAACAAGGACAATCTCTCAATAGAAAACAGGTAAAATGATATGAAGAAGCTGTGTCAAAAGAATAAATGTAAGCTATCATCAACCAAAATAACTAATGAGAGAAATTAAAATAAAAACAACTCTGAGCTTTTCTCATTCCCATCAGACTGGCAAAAATGAAAAAAAAAAGTTAAATAGAAATATTTGGAGGTATCGTGGCAGTGTAGACACAACCTATACAGTTTGCGGAGCTGTGAATTAGTTCAGACATCCTGGATAACAATTTGTAACTGTGTTCCAGAACAATTTGTAATTATGCTCCTAAAGCCATTAAATTTTCATACTCTTTAACCGAATGATACAATTATTAGCCATATGCCCCAAGAATCTTAGGGGAAAAAGGGAGGAATGTTTTTGGCAGAACTTTATATTGTAGGAAAAAACTGAAAAAAAAAACATCATTTGTGGAAATGACTGAATATATTGTGACATAACATATATGCATATATTACATGCATGTGCATGTATAACATCAGAAATTATGGACAAAATATGGACAGATTCATATGAAACTGATATAGAGTGAAATAAAGAGAAGCAAGAGAGAAATTTGAAATGCTGCAATAATAATGTGAAAGAGATCAACTTTGAAAGATCTCACAACTCTGAAAAAGGCAACCAACCAATCATGACTTCAAAAGACTGATGATAAAACACATGTCCCGCCTCTTGAGAGAGGTGATAGAGTAGAGATCCAGAATAAGATGTGGCCAGTGGATCTGTTGATTTTTTTTTCCGAAAAATTTCTTTACCTATTTGCTTTAAGAGAGAAGTTTTACTTGAATAGCAGGAAAGGGAGTTAATAGGTAGTGACTGACAATTTTTAAAAAAGCATAGATAAAACATTTCTAAATAAATAGAAGATAAAAAAGTGTAGAAAGGGACACAAAAAATTGTCACCAAAAGACAGCAATATGGAGGATAGATTAGTTGGGAAGACTTTGCTGGACAGAAGATGATATAGCTGAGGGATTTCCCCTTTCAAAGACCTGAATCATTAGTTTCTCTCCTCTCATCCTAAACACTACATGAGGTATTTCTTTAGGTAAGAGCCTATAGAACAGAGAAGATACAAGGAATGAGGCCAGTGTTCTCCATGCTTTCAAGAGGAGCAAGCATTTTTCTTGTATATGCTGATGCCCTGGCTGTCCGCACTTTAGTTTTATCTCTGCCTCTTGATTTCCCTTGGTGACTTTAGCTGAAGAAATGCAAGAAGTTAAAATAATTTTTGCAGTGCTCTTTTATAATATAGTTATGCATCCAGACCACAGATACATTTTAATAAACATATTTGCTCAATTTTAATATTTTAAAGATATAAAAGGAAAAACAAAACCCCCCCAAATTTTGATGTCTATTATTTACAAAATCATTGGCACATCTTTTTTGAGGTTTTTGTATCAGTTTACCTAGAGAAGCATTGTATACAGCTTTGTATAAGTAAGAGGAGGGCCTTTTACCCTTTCATCCCCCCCAAAGTACTTTACCATATAAACATGAGTATGAGATATAAGAGAACTTGCCCACTCTGAAAATTATATTTCAACTTGAGTGAGCTGCTGGAATTTTCAGAAGTGGGCAGGAGGTTTGTAGGTTTTTTGCACATACAGACTCACTTGAGGGATTTTTGGCACCTCCTCTGCAAGCTGGAAACACCTTAGACAGGCTTCATGATAAAATTTTGAACTGAATCCAATTCTGGCTTTAAAAAGTAAATGAGAAGATTCCAGGAACTTCTAAAAAAATCATCCTTTACAGTATTCATCCAGCCTTATTTTCATTCATCATCTATATGTTGTCATTTCTTACCATATTCATTTCTTTCATCCTATTTCATACTAATAATGCTATCCAAAGGCTACTCTGAATCATAGAAAAAATTTACCTACCAAATGTCCATAGAATTTAGTCTTTTGTATAGCTGAGGTTTCTATATAAACTTAACCATTTAAATACTAGAAATATAAAGTTTCAGTCAAATCCTTGCTAAAATATACTTCCCTGCCTTCTTAAACACGATTTAGCCTTTTTTTTTGATGACTCGGTTCATTTGTGACAGACTGATAATGTAGCATAGAATCAAGAGAATTATATTCTGTGGGATTGAGAAATGGTCAGAAGAGGCTCAGTAGTCCCTTCACTGCTACCACCTTGCTTTGTGAAGGAGAGGTGGACTAAATAATCTATATTGTCCTTTCCATCTATAATTGTCTCTAAGCCTGAATCAATTTATAAGCATCTGTTATCATGTTGGAGGTGACAAGGCTGTAGACATGGGACAGGGTTGGGACATACAACCCAAATGACAGTTTGTCGATGTACCATCAAACAGAAATTTCTCCTCCTTCATGCACACATCCCTGAGCTCTACTGGTGAGTGTTGCAGTGATGCTTTTAAGGATAACAGAAATACAAGTGTGTCTGCTTTACATGGTCATGCAGAAGATATTTTCTATGTTTATAACTTCAAAGATTGCAAAAAAGAATTGTTTTTTGGCAACCCTGACCTAGAGATGAATGCCATTTTATCCTCTCTATTTCTGGCTCTTTCTCTTCTGCATTCTCCAAGAATCTGCTAGCCACCCTTCACTATTCTTAATGAACACTCCTTCGGATCATCTGTTACTAAGCTATATAATTCCTCTTCTTTCTGCTTTTCTTCTTCCCTGTCTTGTGCCTCCTGTCACTTCTCAGTACAGCTGTCTGTCAGTAAGAAAATCAGAGTTCTCCTTTCCTTTTCCTCTCCAAACCGACCAATTACACAGCCTGTTCAGTGTAACCTTCAGGTATTCAGTAGTTGTGTTCATTACTGGGTTCCCAGGGAAGGATTTTTTTTTAATGCCACCAAAAATGGTTTGTGGGAAATATTTGTTCTGGTTGCTTCCTGTTTTAGATCTCTTAGGCATGTATGAGGATTCTGGAAGGCTTATCTCTGTAATACAAGGACAATTTAGCATTACTTTGGGAGTTAGAATTTTTAAAGATTGTTGCTTGTAAAGTTTTTATTCTTTGTAAGTTGCATGCTCAATTCATTAATCTTTTGTTTCTTTAGTTGAACAACATGTTTAGAGATGTTAGTTTTATCTAAGAACTGCTTTAGCTACTTCCTCCAGGCTTTGACATGTTGACTCATCATTTAAAAAAATTAAATTATCTATTATTTTTATCACTTGTTCTTTGAGCAACACATTCTTCAGGCTTACATTTAGTGTACATTTAAGAATTATTACCTTCTTCAAATTATTCTTTTTTCAACCTAATAAAAGATTTTTAACACTTCTGTTTTTCTTTGAGTTCTTTATGATTTAATATATGATTTAAAGGTAATAGGAAAAAGCTGATAAATATGTATGTTCTTTATATTTTTTTCAGTGGTCACCAGAGTTGTTATATCTGACTCTCTTATTTCTCAAATTCTATTTAGACCTTTGAATTCTTTTTGGTTCATCTTTTGGATAAATTTAGCCCCTTTAGTGAAAATATGGTTACCTTTCTAGGTTTTTCTTGTCTATATTGTATTTGCCTTTTGAAGACTCTGCCACCTTAACAGGAATGCTTAAAATATCTTTATTCTATTAGTTATTTTTTACCTTGTAGAATTAATCTTCAGTTTGAAGGGGTCAGTTATTTTTGGTTACAAGCCTTTTTCTTTTTGCCATATGGTATGTTGTATTTCGAGATTTCCTTTCCCAGGTTTTCTGTGATCTTGACTGTTCTTCTTTGGTATTGGATCTCATTCTTTTTGGCTAGTTGCAGTATTTTTATACTGACCTTAAAACTCTGGATATTAGCTAGAATATTTTCAGTATATTTTATTTAGAGTTTCTTTTAGGAGATGAGCAGTGAATTCTTTTTATTTTCATTTTACCTATTAGAGCTAGTAGTTCTGCCTAGTTTTCTATTATGATTTATCTAAATATAGTAGTCAGGTATTTTGGTTAGTCACCACTTTCAGGGAGTTCAATGAGCCTTCCTCTCATCTTGTCTTCCAAATCAATTGCTTTTAATAGTAGAACTATAACTTGTTCTAATTTCCAGTCTAAATAATTTTTCCTAGTATTTTCACAAGATTGTATGTTTAGACTTAGAAGGGATCTTAGGGACATGTAGTCCAACCACCTCCTTTTATAGATAAGGAAGCCAAATACCTTTATTCACTATAAGACAGATAGCACTCATAATACTGTGTTCCCAGCATATAAAGAAATGTCTGACAATATGCTTATTGAACATTGCAATAAAAGGTGTGCCAAAAATGGGGCATGCTTAAAGGGGGATTTGGTCACTAAAGATTACAAAGAGGACATGTTGTTTTTAATCTTCTAACCCCTGAGAGCCAATCTATATATCTTCTCTGGCTTTCAGCTCTGCTGAGTAATAACAGAGAATTGCTGAAGTTGTCATTTATTTCTAAAGGACTTTTACTGTGTGGCAACCAACCTTGTGCCATTTTCATTGTTCTACTGAAGCATAATAATGCCTGAAAATACGATTGCTTATTGAAGAAATAACACCTCTGCAGATATTCTAAGAGTAGTTAGGATCTGAACCTTTAGTGTTTGTGGGAAGTTTAATCAGGAAGCAACAAAGGGCCCTATCTCTGCAGAAAATTAACTTTGTTGGAAGTCTTCATACACTTCATTTCAAAAGTTATTTTTTTGAACTACCCCTGTGTGCTTGGCCTTGCAGAATAAAGTATTCCACATGCATGATTTACCCTTCAGAGTTTTCAGTGGATGCATATTTTCTTCATGATGTACAATACTGTAAAATTAAGTTTAAAATAGGAAACTATATATTTTTAAGGTTTAGGTTCTGTTTCATTTCTTGGTAGCCCAGATCAAGTGTAAAAGAGAGCATTTCTCTGGCTCTCAAGTATAGGTAGCTATAGAAGCAACAACAGTCATCTATGACCCAGAAAATTGAGCTATCTGCTATCTTTGATCATGGTTTGCTAACCTTTGGTTTAAATGTCTGTGATCTTGAAAACATAAAAATCTTCAATCATAACTTTATAATTTTTAGGTTCAAAGAATATGCATGTGAACAGGATACCCTGACAAATGGTGGTTTGTTTGCTTTTTCCAAGTTTCTTTGCAGACTTGAATGGGTTTCTCATCCCTCCTAGGTGGAAGTAAGTTGTTATAGATTTCCTGAACTCCAACTCCTTGAAAAAAATTATGTAGATCTGTATAGCCAGTTCTGACCTGACATTAAATCCAGATATTACGTTTATACCTCAAGTTATAGATTCTTCTTCCTTCAAGGCCCTATGCTTTTTGAGCAAGTCATAGAAAAATCTGGCAGGACAAAGAGCTACCTATAGACTTTTTCCCCTAATTTTTTCAAAATAGTTTTTGTTTATAGGACACTGCTGAGAAATTGTCTCAGATTATTCTCTTTCTATTCTCTAGTATGTTCCATTCTTATGGGAAGAGATGGATGAGAGAATAGGATAGGCAGTTACAAATGTGTTGTGATCAGTATGCAATAGTGATCACTTGGACCTTTCTCCCAGTAGAATGTATACTTTACATGGTAAAGGATTATTTTCCATATTTTATTTATATTCCAAGGCTCCGACATAATGCTTTACACAGAATAGCCACTACATAAATGCTTTCTGGTTTGAATTGTTAGAGATAAAGTTTTGGGATTTTGGTTTGTATAAATAAAAAAGAAACCTAACCTTTATTAACGGATTTATGTTTGCAACAAGACTGGTATATATTAGATTAACTAGTTTGAACTATGATTCCATTTGTGTACATTCATTTTTGTCTAACGGGCTCTGAAAAAACAAAAATTACTTGAAGACTTGGTTAACTTTAGATACATTTTCCTTTCTGCTCTACTATGCAATTAATTTGGGATCGGCTTGGTCCAATGAAGATACTGGCTTGACAGTTTCTCAGCTTCAGATAATTTGGATCTTGAAAGGATGCTAGGTGAGCGAGCCCTTTAGATGTTTTCCTCTTCTCTCTTTGGGTAGTCCTGACTGTAATTAAAATTCCCTTCTAGGGAGGAGAGAATCAAAGTAAATTAGAAAGGATTTTGCCTTCTTTGCTTGGACTACTTATGTATATACTCTATAGATAATGGCACAATTAGGAACTCATAATTTTAACTATCTGAACAGTGACCAAGACTGTTTGTGATTAATTACTCGGAGACTCTGCAAATAGAGAACAAGTATCTTATGACAGTCCCAATGGACTAGGTATCTACAAAGATATAACATCAGTTCCCACATTGGCCTGGCAGACAGTCTCTCATTGCTTACCTATTTTAACCCTCCTTCTACTTCCTTTTTCTAATTTCATTATTGCCTCCAGTTGTGTCTTACCTTGCTGCCAGCCTCTGTGTTTCAAAGACCTTTTAGAAATAGCTTCATTTTGCTACTTCTTGCCACAGAGTGGGACATTTTAGGATTCTGATTTGTTAACCATAGTACTATAAGTCCAAATTCTTGGTCTTCACAAGTGCAACTTTTCAAGGTCCTCCCAACCTCCCAGAATTCTCCACCTCCAACCCTCCTGGTTTCAGCATAATGGTCCCTTAAGTCAATTTGCAAGTGCATATTTAGGATCTTCTTATTTTCCTGGACTTCTAAGTATTTTAGGAACTTCTTGGGCAATGTAGTATGATGAATAGAGTGCTAGAATCAGGAAAGTCTGAGATAAAATCTTGTCTCTGATACTTACTGGTTTGTGTGATCCTTGTTAAGTCCCATAACTTCTCTCAACCTCGTTTTTCCCATTTGCTAAATAAGGATGATAATAACACCTTCACATAGTTGTTGTGATTGAAGAACAAATCAAATTAAATAGCCCATGTAAAATATATTTCAAATTTCAAAGCATTATATAAATACAACTGCTAGCTAGCCACAAAAAACTGGAAAATGATTCTCAAGAAGATGAAGTCAGTAAGAGAAGTTTGGTCTATATCAAGTGCAAACAGAAGACATGTATATTGAAAGTGATGCAGTTTTGAGAGCTTTCAAGAATAAGTTCCTAAGATATTTGAAAAATAGAAAATAATGAATGATGAGAAAAAAATCAGAGAAGGTATTTTATACATACATATGTATGTATCTATGAGGTTGTGGTTCAGTTATATCAGGCATGTCTGATTCTTCATGACTATTTGGGGTTTTCTTGGCACCAGATACTGGAGTAGTTTGTCATTTTATTCTTCAGCTCATTTTAAAGATAATGAAACTGAGGCAAACAGGGTTAAATGATTTGCTAACAGTTATATAGCTAGTAAAGACAGAATTTAAATTCAGGTCCTCCTGACTCTAGGCCTAGCATTCTGTTCACTATAACCCTTAATTGCCTTATGTGTCTATAAATGTGTGTATATATATATATTTAGTGTTTTATATACACCTATATTTATATATATATAAATATTAAAAGTTACCCAGAGAACATTAGAAACTACCAAACCTATATGCCTACTTTTCTCATCTTTGTTAAATTTTTGCAAGAATAATACATGCTTATATTACATAAGGTCACTTTAAATAAAAATGTGAGAAAGAACAGACAAACTTCCATAAATATTATTCTACAACAGATCACATAATACACAATCACAGAAATGACTTAACAGTATAGAAAATACAAGATGGTGCTATCCATAGTGTTTGTTGATTACAAAAAGCTTTTTAGATCAATGAGGATTCTCTTCTGAACAGTTTTCTTTGTGGTCCCTTCTTTTGAAGAATCTTATATGATTTTAACATAGGTATGGGAAACAGTTAATAAGCCTATGTTTATCAACACCAAGTGAGATATAAAACAGGGAAATGTGTCCTTACCACAGATGTTTGCCACTGTCTTGGAGAAGTCAAAGATCCCAAAATGAAGCGAGATTCCTTATAGTAGATGAAATTTCCCTGTTGGCAGATGACATGTGCTGATTGCATCAAGACCTAGAGAATTTCAGAGGCTCCTGGTGAGATTGTTCTATACTTAAAGGAGATCATCCTAATGATTCATACAGAAAAAAATAAATGGATGAAAAATACCTTTTGTCTAGACAAACAACTTTTGTGTTAGTCCATTTGTAAATATATCTTGGGCAGACTCTGAAGACATGCTCTGAGCTCAACCTCTTATTTTTTCTCATCACCAAGCAATAAACCAATGCAAACAATATCTTTCAGTCCTTTGTGTGATTGTAAAGATATGCTGTTACAGAATTATTTTTAAAAGAGTACTAGCTTTTTCCTCATATTTTCATCAAGGACACCCTTGAGAACCAATAAATTGTGTGATGTCTTTAACAACCCTGAAGTTCTTTGACCCAAAAGTCTAGCTTTTTTTAACCTTAATATTCTCTTAGTGATATTGAATGGTTAGTAATCCCAAACTCAGAAGTATTAAAATTGTACATGGCCCAAAAGACAATGGAGAGACACAGTTAGGCTGTGGTGTGTTATCTGTAATGATTTCCTTGCCAGAAATCTAATTATTGTTTCTTAAAAGCAAATAAACAAATCATGTAGTGAGAAAAGGGATAACAAATTGATAATAATAAATTGATAAGATTACTTCTTACTGACACTCAAGAAACATTACAAAATTGCTCCAATGTGCCCAGTAAGTCCTCTGGAGAATTTGTGGGAAGACATAGATAAGAATGGAAGACTAAAAAGGCCTGGAGAGATATTAACTACACAGTTGGAGAGTTATCTGCATTTTTAAGATCATAGTTCATAAGGGTATCCTTGATAAAAACGTGAGAAAGGAACTAGTATCCTTTTACAAATAATTCTGTAATATAAAGCACATCTTTAAACTCACACAGTAGCCTGAAAGATGTATAGGATACAATTTGCTATTGTTTGCATTGAGTTATTTCTTGTTTTTGAGAAAAAATAAGAGAGCAAAATGTAGCCTTAATGGCTTTTCTCAGACATATAATCTAATAATCTTATTAAGATTACATACATTTTCTTGAACAAATGTAACTATGGAGGTAACTGTCACTACTTTCTAATTAACAAGGTATGAAACAAAGACAATGTTTTCTAAAAGTGTTTACCACTGTCATAGAGGATGTCTTGTTTAAGATCCAATTAGAATAGAGATTCCTTATAGTGAGATCTTCTGGATTTTCTATTACTGATGAAATTGGAACTGATTGAATCAAATTCTGCAGTAGAACAGGCCCTCCTCTTTGAGATTCTTGTCTTTTTAAAAGGATTCATATAGGAAAAACTAAATCAACGAAAATTGCTTTTTGTCCAGATTATGACGTGTAATTGGTTGGCTAGTCAATTGAGTTAGTACATATATACAGGATGGGTCCTGCAAATTGATACTGAATTGGGCTCAGAATTTAATATAAAGAAAAGAACAGAGTAGATTGAATTTGGAAAGTAGTAAAGTTCTTTTAATGATCCAAATTTGGTCCTTGGCACAAGGCACATATTCCTTATTTTTTAGCCTAATGTTCCCCTGGCAATATTCTGGGTTTCCATTTCTTGGAACATTATAGTATTTAAGGAATCAAATTTGCCAATGATCTCAATACTAATGGAAAGTTATAGAGAGTAAAAAATTAATCATAAGATCATAAATCTAGAGCTAGAGACCCTTGAGCCTAGCCCCTTACACGCAGAAGGGGAAAATGAGGCACAGAAATATTAAGTGCTCATAAAGCTAATAAACATCTGAGGAAGAATTCAAAGCCAGGCTTTCTTGATTAAGCCCAATGCTCTAGCCGCTATGTCACCTCTTAAGCTCCAGCTTATTTTTAATTCTGATCAATACTCAATAACAATGACAGATGACTTTTTTATTGCCCTTTGACACTAGCAAACCTCATTATCTTATTTGGGTCTCAGAAAAATTCTGTGGGACAGGTACTATAGCTGTTATTGCCATTTTGCAGAAGAAGAAACAGTTGGAGAAAGTTAAAGTGACTTATTAATGGCTACTCAGCTAGTAAACATCAGAGGCAAGATTCATGCCCAGGTCTGCCTGACTCTAGGTTTATCTCTCTCTATTGTGCTACTCCACCTCTATAATAAGTGAAGTGTAAAGGATATTGTTGAGTAAGTGAGTAATTGGAAAAGGAAATGGGTTGATCATAAGTATGTTGTGTATATTTCCTTAGTGAGATTTTAAACTTTTTGATGGCAGATTTCACATGCTTCTGATTCCTCCACCCCAAGAAATAGGTACACATTAGGCCCTTCATAAATACCTATTGAATATATTGTTCATGAATGATTAATTTTCAAATAACTGGAATGCAAAAAATGCAATATTAAAACTAGACTGAAAGAATTTAATCTTTTGATGATTCAGAAGGTACTTAGGGATCTGGCTCTATTTCTGAATCATCTTTGTTAATATAATTTATCATTTTGAATATTAAAATGCTGAAGAATGTTTTCTTTACTGTTTTATGCTTAATCTAGTTATATGATGTAGTAGTGACCATGTGATAACCTCCATCACCATATATGAAAGACAGGATAGAACTTTCACTGTTGCTAAAGTTTTTTTTTTTTTATATATATATTTACTTTCCATTTTAGAATCAGTACTGTGTATTGGTTCCAAGGCAGAAGAGAGAGGTAAGGGCTTGGCAATGGGGGTTAAATGACTCACCCAGGGTCTCACAGTTAGGAAGGACCACATTTGAACCCTCTCACATCTGAACTCCTCTAGGTAGGCTTGGCTTTGAATTTTTTCAAAGATGTTTTTAACCAACCTAAATGTTACTTTCTTTATGAAATCTTCCTTAATCTACTTCACCTTGGGCTTCTTCCCTACCACCAACTGGAACTGGCTCCCCCCACCACACTTTGTTTTGTAACTATTTCGTGAACCTATCACATGCTATTACATGTTATAGTTTTCTTTATGTCCCATTTCTTCTAGGTTGTATGTAAACTTTATGAATGGAGAGATCTCTCTGTTCTGTCAAAATGCTATACCTCTTCCAGCATCTAACATAGTAGGTGCTTAGTAAATGTTTGGGTCAGTAAAAACTTGCTAATTTGCCATTATGTGCCAGGAATTGTTCTACACTGCTGGAATACAAAAACAAAAAAGGGGAAAACAATCTCTACTCTCAGAGAGTTTATGTGTCTGACCAAATGTATTCATAGTTGGAATAAATGTTTTCTTCAAACACTTTTGAAGACTATTTAATAACATATAATTACCAATGGGAAATTCTTCAAAAAAGAAAAGTCATTCTTCAGTGTTTATACCACAGGAAAGATTTTGATGTATTTCACTATCAAGAGACCATAACTTTTGAGAATTCCTCTGGTGTTTTTCTTTCTTGGCATCTTGCCTGATAACATGTGCTTTTATTTTGATTTTTCACTGACCTCCATTTCTACCTTCTTCATTGCCTGTGGCAGAAGCAGTGAGAAGTGATGTAAGAGACTTTGCCAATCCTCACTCTGCTTGAACATGCTTTCCACTGGGAAAGAGACAACAGGATCTGAGAATGTAGACTCTCCATGAACAACATATCTGTAGTATTCCTTTGCTGGTTGGTGTATCTGTGATTTTCTTAATTCCTACTCTGTTATCATTTCCCTAGGAACGATTTTGTTTTACAGGTGACCATAACAATTTGAACACAATCTATAATAGAGAGAAAAAATAGCATTGCTGAATTGTTATTGTTAGTGAAAGATTTAGAGAATCTGGCCAAAGGGATGTTACCCCCTGCAAGAGAGATGCAGTCCCAGAAATCACCAATTACCAACAGAAGGTTTATTTTCTTAAACCTACTCCTACTTTTCCAAAATGAGGACAGACTCTGAGAAAAAAGATTAAAAAGCAGAGGAAGAGGATAGAGTCAGAATTTGTTTTGTTCTATTTATATATCATAAAAATCTTGGTACTGGAAGAGAACTTGGAGATAATGTAAAAAATACATGTGAGAGACTTTTCTCCCCTTGAAAGGGAGGCAAGAGAAAAAAAAAAAAAAGAGAGAGAGAGAGAGAGAGAGAGAGAGAGAGAGAGAGAGAGAGAGACAGCAGACAGAGACAGAGACAGAGACAGACAGACAGACAGAGAGACAGACAGAAAGATGGAGAGAGACAGAGACAGAAGCAGAGACAGACAGAGACAGAGACACTGAGAGAGACAGAAAGACATTGTTAAAACCACAAGAGATTATCAAAACCACACCAAAAAACAATTCTGGAGAAGTTCAGATTTGAGTTTGGCTTGAAGAACCAAATTAGCATGGACTTCACAGGAAATAAAATTTTTAGTTAGGGAGAATGGTGCATACAAAGATACAGAGGTAGGAATGAGTAAGTTATGTTGAATAGAGGGAAGTAGGTTAGCTTGGCCAGAGGAGAGGGATTGGGAAAACAAATGATAAATTTAGAAAGCTGGACTGGGGTGTGTTGGAGTAGGGAAGCCCCTAAATGCTAAGTGGAATAGATTATATTTGAAAGAATGAGAAAGAGTGAGCCATTTTAGATTTTTGATTAGGACAGTGACAAATTGCTTGAGTTAGGAATAGAAGCCAAATAAGGCAATGTCATGTGGTCAGGAACTCTTGATTCAAATCCTGACTTTGCTATTTACTACCTTAATGACATTAAGTAAGTCATTTAAACTCTGGACTTTGGCTTCTTGCTCTGCAAAATTGAGTAGGACTAGATTTGGGATCTTTAACGTTTGTTTTTTTTTTTTGTGTGTTATGGATCTTTTTGTCAGTTTGCCACTTATGACTATCTCAGGATAATGTTTAATATTATTAATATTAATGCATAAATGCACAAATATAAATGCATAAAATAAAAATACATAGAATTTACAAAGGAAACAAATGATATTGAAATCCAGTTATCATTTTTTGTAAAAACAAAGTCTGTGGTTTCTAGGTTAAGAACCCATTGAGTAGATGATCCCTGAGGTCCTTCTGACTAAATCTTTAGTCCTCTTATTCCAAGCTGGACCAGAGTTTTAGATATTTCGATGCTTTGATGTACTTGCATTTATCAAAACCCTACAAAAATTCTTTAATAACCTCCACAAAATACAGTCCGACCCTTTATTTACTGTACGATACTTTGTACTAAGTCTTTTCACTGCAGCTTCATATCTAAAACTCCCCATGGCACAAGTGAAAGGAGAGAAACTGCAAATGAGGATATTTGCTAGCTTCATTTTTATAGTCATGACTGAAGACTCTCTAAGTAGCTCATCCTACTATATTTAATTTAACTTATGGTGTGAAAAAATTCTATACATTGGCAAGAATTGGTGATCATTTTGTCTCCTGAAAGCCTCAGCAGATTAAAGTGTTCCAGAATGCTATAAGAAGGTCTGAGGGAAGGAGAGTTAGTGAAAGGAAAACAGAAATGGAATGGCAAAGAGAGAGGAGAGAGAGGCCCAGAAATAAGGAAGAGAAAGAAATGAAGGTGATGGTAAGTCAGAGAGCCAACATGTCTTTCTATTTTATGACTTTATTAAAATATATAGAGAAGATCTTGGAAGAAATTTATCACTGTATTTATATCTATAAGGTCAACATTCAGATGCCACTCTGGAAAGTGACCTTTAAGGAAGTATTTTTTGTTTGCAATTATTTTTGGAGGACCAAAAAATGCAAGAGAAAACAAAATAATTGGGGTTCCCTGGTGTATTTCCTAATTTAAACATCACACCCTTAATCATAATTACAGAGAAGGCTTTTGGTATAAATGGTCCCTTCCTTATTTTGTGATTATCAGGTTCCTCTGCTAGGATTGGTTGCCTGCTTCTAAGCGATTCAGAGAATTAAAATGGTTTGTTAACTAAAGAAGTCTTACCTCTAGTCTAGAGAAATCACATTAGGTAAAAGGAAAATAACTGAATTTATCATGTTTTTCTAGAAAGAGATGTACATAATTTTTTTACTTAAATACAAACCCAATTCAAGCCCAGACTCTTGAGAGCAGCAGAGATCATATCCATAGTATATTTTCTTTGAACTATTCTCCTGTGAACATAGAAGGAAGTGCTAGATTTTATATGAAAGGCAAACAGCAGCAGTTTCCCCAGATGGAATTTCTGCCATAAATTCATGTCTTTTTCCATTTCTAATTTGTGTAATTCCACTTCAGACAGATGCACTCAAACCACTGAAAGCAGGTCACATTTCTTTAAAACTGAGGTAGGTAAATATTTGTATCTCAAAAGTCAGCCGATTTTTATGATTGTTTAGTATGTGCCCATCACTGTACTAATTTAAGCCTTTTTGTAGTGGTCCCAGAAATGGATAAAAACAATTTAGAGGTTGTAGAAAGAACTTTAAATTTGGAGATGAAGGAGGTGAATGGCCCTTGACTGAATCTATACTCTGTTGTTGAATACCTACTGTGTGTGTGTGTGTGTGTGTCCGTGTGTGTCTGTCATTGGACAACTCACCTAACCTATCTTAGTCCTGCTTTCCTTATTCTTAAAAAGATAAGGTAAAATTGGATGATATCCAAGTATTTTTTGGATCTTATCCTAGGATTCTTCTCTCCTTACAACCTCAAAATATCTTCCTAGAGGTACATGTTCTACTACCCACTGAGAGTTACACACTAGCTCTGGATATACTGGAAAGAAAAACAGATTTATCCACATTGATGCACTGTTATTCTTTTTACTTTAAGATTTGTGATCTCCGTGGTTTTCATATCTGATCTCAAACAGTTAGTTATTAGCTGCATAGCTTTAGATAAGTCATGTAAGCTCTGCCTACCTATCTTAGTTTCTTCATCTATAAAATGGGGATGACAAAAATTGGATCTACTTTACAGGGTTATTGTAAAGATCAAATGAGACAATATTTGTAAGAATTTAGAAGAATGACTGGAACATAGTAGGTACTTTCTATGTGTTTGTTCCCTTTCTCTTCCCTCATAACCATAATTCATCATCAATATTAACATTTGGCACTAGTCAGGCCTCAACAATCAGTTATGATTTTTTTAAACTTCCAAAATAATTAGAATGTATTTTTTTGTGACAGAACCTGTTATGGAAAGTGAGATTTCCTGATTCCATCTGCTGTGATTCAGCTTTAGGAAAATCCTACAAATATAATTAATGTCTTAAGTAAAACTGAAGACATTCAAAGGAAAAAAATAGCTGCCATTATCATAATTCCACTTTTTCATTTTCTTCTCTGCCTTTATATTAACACACATGATATTTACATTTACTTTCTTAAGAGTTTTAGAGCTTGGAAAAACTTAATTTCTCAAGAAACATGTGCTTAGTCACCTACCTTTCCTATAGGTGTTCAGTGTTCTTTTAAAGGTAAGAACCATTCTTCAGTTTCTTGTTCATATTGCATAGAAGCTTTGAGGCCAGCACAGAAATGGTAGACTTATTGGATGTTTGTATCTAGAGTATAATTTCTATGTATATGTGTTGTGTGTAAGAAAGAGAAATTTAAAATGTTTGTGAAACTGAGTTGTATATTCTATCTTCCTCAGTCACTGAGAGCTTCCTTTTCTGTATTCCTACTATTACTTTTACTACTTCTGCTACTATTATCATTAATATATTAATCCTACTACTGTTACTAATAGTACTACAACTTCTACTACTACTATTATTTTAAATTATCATTTAATTATAATTAGTATTTTTATATATTATAATATGTACTGATATACAACATAATTATTATATAACGATAATAATTATTTTATTGGTTTTACTAATGTTACTACTACTACTTCTACTACTATTGCTATTTAATACTATTAATACTACTACTATTACACAATAACATAATAATAGTAAGATGGGATGGGAACAACACTGTGTTTTTATTGATATAGTGGAACTTCTGATGAGGAAACTTCCTTTACCAATGCAGATCTGGTCCTGTCTCTGCAACTTATGGTCTTAGAGAGTTGCCTGGGACTTTGACAGATTTAGTGACTTACCCAGGGTCACACAAGACAGCATGAGTCCGAGGCAAATCATGAACCCAAGACTTCTTTACTTCCAGACTAGTTAACTATCTACTTTACCCAGCTGGTGCTCTAATGATGATTGAAATTCTATAGCACATTCATGTTTATTATAGGCTTTTTATCTATAATCTTACTTGATTCTCACAATCCTGTGAGTAGGTGCTCTTCTTATTGCATATACAGAGAAGCAGACCAAGGCTGGGAGACAGTGAACTGTCCATGGTCATCTCACCTGAAACCCAGGGATCTAACTCATTTCAGTATTGTGTTGATGAATGTTGCGAAGAGCACATTCCTCTGTGTGACTAAAACCATAGCATTTTTGTGGTGTTATCTAGCAACTCTCATGGAGGAATTATTACCTTTTCAGTTTTTTCACCTTATGCCATTAAAAATAACTAAGAAGATGTCCTGTTGTGAATTTTCATCTAAAGCTAGCTTAGCTTAGTGTTTGAGAGCTGTGGTTATTCCCAAGTTCAGAGTTAAAGGGATGAGGAAATTATAACTGTTGAGGTTTATTTCTCCTCTTGTTTTGTTAGAAGGTGGCATTTACACATTGAAGACATTGTCATTTTTCACAAATAGGGGTGTAAGCACAATCAGATCATTGCTTAACAGCAAATTCTTGCTTTTTGCCTGTTGAATTCATCCTGATTCCATTTAAAGCAAATACTGTCAATAATTTTTAAAAGCATATAATTTAACAATTGTTTATTAAATCCTTTATGTTATATATGCTATTGCATTATATCATGTATTGTATAGTAGGGACAGCTCTAGAAATCATTACCTTCCCTTTCCTTTAGGTAGGAACAGAAGAGAATTATTCCAACTCCTTGTATTCAATAATAGAAATCAGTAGTGTACTTTAGAAAATCCTTTGCAATGATGTTCATACCTTTGGGTATTTGAGTATAAATCTGTTTTTTTTCAGTATAGTTTGTAGCAAGAAATAATTGATAGAACTTTTCCTATCTTCAAGGACCAATTTGTGTTTTCCAAACAATACATTAAAAATGGATCTGAGATGTTTAATTGTCTTGAAAGCATTTATATTAGTCCATCAGAATGCTTTGAACTTTGGTAGGTCACAAGATATTAGATCTTAAAATCATTTAAGTCTGAGTACTATTTGTTTTCCTCTCCTTTCATTTTATTCCTCTGATTTAGCCACAGCACAAGATAGTCCACTGGGGTAGGTCAGATAAATGCTTGGAGTCAGGCTTGGAATATACTTTAAGAGTCATGAGTCATAGGCTTTTTCTTTATTCAGATCTTTCTTGACTTACACCAGTTTTCAAGACATCATTGTCTTCCATTCTAGACATAACTCTTAGTCTACTTCCTTGTCTCTCGATAACACTTGTCTTTGTATCCCCAGCACATAGTTTAAAGTGCCTGTCTTGGGCACTAAATAATTGTTTCTTGGCTGATTGAATCTTTTTTGTATCTTCTTTTGACATTGCTTCTTATTTCTTTCTCCCTCTCATCATGGGGAAGGAGAAGGATCTTCTTTTGGTTTTCTCTTTCTTCCTCTAGAAGAAAAGCTAGAAGTGACAGTGGAAGGAAGCAAAGAATATGCCAATTCTTGCTTCTAGCCATGTTGAATTAGGGAATAGTGAAGGGGTTATCAATATGAGAGAATAACAATTAAGTGTCTTGAGGAAAATGGGTTTCAATTAGTGCCAAAAGCTGAAAGAAAAGTGCAAGGAAAAGATCTAGAATGGTGGGGGAGAATTTATCAACAATTAAGCTAAGGATAGAAACTAGAATGGGGAAGATGGAAGTCTGAATGCAGTAAAGATAATTGTGTAGGGAAAAGGTGAGGGGTTTTTTTGTGCTATTTTTGTTTTAAATTGGGCAAATAGTTGCTCTGAACCAGGGATTAGAATCAGAGAAATTGGGAATTTTCTAGTCATAAAATGGGGAAAGCCTCAAGTAAGGAGAAGTTACTAGGTAAAGTACTGATTAGAACGGTGGCATAATGTCTACTGATGGTGTTTTTCAGGACACCACATCCCCATATCTCTTCCTTGTGGATTTTAAAATTAATATACAAGAACTAAATATTATAATTTTATAAAGTTTTATTAATAATAAACTAACAAAAGACACCTAGCTATTCAGCCTGCTAGCCAGAGAAAAAGAGAGCAAGAGGGAGGAGTTACTGCCAACTATATACAAACATGACAACACAAATGTGGGCAAAAGGAAAAGCATTCTGGGTAATACAGAAAGTTTGGATAATGTAGTTTTAGGGATTAAAGATATTTCCAAATATATATCCTGTGAGTGATTTCAGCAGTGCAGAGAGTTGAGGCTTATGGTGGCTAGGAGGATACAGGGCTGAGGGACAGTATCCAATAGATAAAAAAGCTTTAAAATATAATTTCAGTTTTAAAGAGTCTATGATTTTAGGTACTAACAAAGAAGAAAAACTATGGTCAGTTGATGAATAATCATAGAATCTGTCAACAATATTATTTAAATGAGTAAGAGGTAAGATTTGAGGGAGACCTAGCCAATTACATCCCAATTAGAATTTCTATTAAAATGTTTTTCTTGAGATTCTTAATAAGCACAAGAAATTATAAGAGGGTAAAATTTTCTTTTAAGATAAAATGTGTAGATGATACCAAACAAAGATAAAACACATACAAGATAAATGTCAAATTTTCCCAGAATGTAAAATCACAGATGTCTGTTGAATTAAGATCTGTCTGTTTAAAGAAAGTCAGATCTATTAATACTTGCTTTAAATGATACATTGGAATAGTAAACTTCATATCTGATTTTTATGGATAATTAAAATTAAATTAAATCTTTAAAATTTATTGTTATTATGTTTTTCATACTACTATGTTGACTACTGTATGATCTAGCTGTAAGATCAGTGAACTTGGGAGTCATCTTCACCAATAATTTAGTTACATGGCCAGATAGGTTGCTATTGGGAAGGCTGATGCAAGCAGATCACTTTAGCTCAGAAACTGAAATAAGCTAAACTGACTTGATGTCTGCATTGTCTGGCACCAATATGAGCTCCCAGGGACAAAGAGTTAAGAAGGGCTTCCTAAGGAGGGAACCAACTCAGATTATAAATGGAGCAGGTCCTAGATCCCAGGTCTCATGCCAGATAGTAGAATAGGGACCATGAGTGGCCACTACACTTCCAAGCCTGAGTGAGATAGGGAGACCCAATCTCAATTAACTAACTCACTAATTAACTAACTAACTAAGCTGCAAAGGTTCATGCAAATGTCTTATTTGTCAGGTCAGTTTTTTCATCTGTAAAATAATTAGATGATCTCTTAAAACTTAGATCAATGAATTGATGGTCTTTGATATCTAATATCCATTTTTGTATAAACATTTATTAATTGAGAACATTTATTATAACTCTTTTGCAGTTAGATGAAGAAATAATTTTATTCTGTTTAATGCCTTTATTCTCTGATGTTATCTACAGAAGATATCGTGTATGCAGTATTTCAAATTAATTACTTTTTCATTTTGGAATGCACAATCCACATGAGAGAATAGGCCTAAAGTTATTATTCTTTTATGTATAAAGTTAGCTAAGTAGCTACCATTCTGAACTGAAATCAGTATAAATATTGTATATTATTTCAAAAACCTATGAGGAAACTGTAGTTTTGAAAAGCAAGGACTAAGATCATATATGATAGACTGTGAGAAATGCTCATAAAAACTGAACTAAAATATCCATTTATTATTAATTTTTTAAAAATCAAATGATTTTCAAAGAGATTAATTTGGTATCCAATCATATATTTTTTAAAAGGACAGCTCTTAGAATTCCAACCCACAAGTGAATTTCCCTCATTAGATTTCCTCTTCCTGTGCTCCTTCCATCTTCTGGCACCCACAGAGACCTGCCTATCTCCCCATGGAAGACACAACATTGGTGACACCATTTTCTAATATTGGTTTCACCTTTTCTAATGTTGCCTCCTGTTCTCATTGACACACTGGTCCTGGAGTCAGAATACATCATCATCCACCTTCTCTGCTCATATCTGCATGCTACTGATGGAAACTAGAAGAAAGATAATGCAGCCATGCCAACTGGGATCATTTCAAAGTTATTTAACCGCACATGGGCCCCTAGTGCAGCAAAGAAACCCACTACTTCTCCCTAATTGACTTTCTGTCCCATACCTCAAAACTGCTTTTCATTAAAACATGCAAATACCACTTCTTTCCACCATCACAGTTGAAGTTTTTGTTTTATACTTAATTGATAACATAGAAGTCATTCTCTAGGTACTCTCCCTTTTCCTGTCTTCTTCTCACAACCCTTTGATGTCGTCCCTCATTCTTGTCTTTACTTTCCTTTGCACATACTCTTGATTCCATCCTCTCCTATTTTTTTTCATTAGATTGCCTCCATTATTGTCTCCTTTTCCTCTATTCTTCAGTTTCTTCCTATCTATTGGTTTCTTCATTGTTAACAAATTCAACTGTTCTCCATTCTTAATGAATCCCCACTAAACTGTATCATCTTCATAAACTTTTGTCAGTTATTATTCTGTCATTTTCAGCTGTGACTGACTCTTCATGACCACTTTTGGGGTTTTCTTGGCAGAAATACTGGAGCAGTTTGTCATTTCCTTCTCCAGTTCATTTTACAGAGGAAGAAATTTAAAAAATTTTTTATTTTTAAAATATTTTTCCATGTTTACATATTTTGTTTTCTTTCCCTCTACTCTTCACTCCTCCCTCCCAGATCAATAAACACTTCCACTGGGTTATACAAATGTTATCACTTATACCTATTTCCATATCATTCAATTTTGCAATGAAGCAGTCTTTTGAAACTTAATTATAAGTTATTTGTTTTTCTTCTGTGTTTCTACTTCCACAGTTCTTTTTCTTGATGTGTATAGCATTCTTTCTCATATGTCTCTTGGAATTGTCTTGTATTAGCAAAGTCTATTACATTGTATTGTTCCATAGAGTTTAACTTTCTGTGTATAATGTTCTCTTGGTTCTGCTCATTTCACTCTGCATCAGTTCCTGGAGGTTCTTCCAGGACACATAGAAATCCTCCAGTTTGTCATTCCTTACAGCACAGTAGTATTCAATCACCATCATATGCCACAATTTGTTCAGCCATTCCCCAATTGAGGGAGACTCATTTTCCAATTTTTTTGCTACCACAAATAGTGCAGCTATGAATATTTTGGTACAAACATTTTTCATTATTATCTGTTCAGGGTACAAACCTAGTAGTGGTATTTCTGGATCAAAGGGTATGCATTCTTTTAAAGCCCTTTGAGCATAGTTTCAAATTGCCTTCCAGAATGATTGGATCAATTCACAACTCCACCAGCAATGCATTAGTGTCCCAATTTTGCCACATCCCCTCCAACATTTATTCTTTTTCTTTACTGTCATATTGGCCAATTACAGAGGAAGAAATTGAGGCAAATATGGTTAAGTAACTTGCCTGAGATCACACAGATAGTAAGTGTATGAGTCAGATTTGAACTCATGAAGAGAAGGTTTCCTGACTCTAGGCTTGGTACTCTATCAACTGTGCCACCTGGAAATCCTCCTGATAAATGATCACCCCATGATATTTCCTTCCTTTCTTAGCCAAACTTCTTGAAAAAAACTCTATTTGTTGACTTCACTTCTTCTCCTCTCATTCTCTTCTAATAATCTGGTTTATAGTATCTATAATATCTAATAATCTGGTTTATAATATCAAACTGCAGCCAGTTTGTCCAATGTCACCAGTGATCTCCTAATTGTCAAATCTGAGTCTTTTTTTCAGTCTACATTCTCCTTGACCTCTTTGCAGCATCTGACATTATTAATCACCCTTTCCTCTTAGACATTTTCCATCTCTCTTGGTTTTTTTTTTAATTCTCCAACTATGTCTGACATCTCTTTCTAGAATGTTTAGTTTTGGACATACTTGGTGGATCATCATCCATGAGATGCCTAATAACTGTGTGTATAACCTAAGAGTTTGTCATTGATCTTTTCTCTCTAAAAATTCTTGGTGACCTCTTTGTATGTATATAACGATTATGTATGCTGAAAACTGCTCATTCTGTATTTCCACCCTATTCTTTCTTCTCACCTTCAATTCCACATCACTGTCTATTAGATATTTTAAAATGTATGTACTATATACCTCTCCAATCCAACATGTTCAAAATAGAACTTAATACTTTTCCCAAAAATTTTACTCCTATTTCTCTTGATTGGTATTAAAATTCTTTCTTTCTTTGATTCTTCACTTTTTTGAACCTCCATTTCTATTTAGTTCCAAATCTTGTCGTTTCTATCTCATATCTTTTGTATGTGCTTGTATCTCTCTACTTATATGCCCACCACCCTTGTTTGGGGACCTTATTTCCTCTTTCTTAGACTATTTTAATAGTCTTCTACATGGTCCTCTTCTTCAAGTTTCTCCCCTCTCCAACTCATCCTTCACACAGCTGCCAAATCAGTTTTCCTAATACATAGCTTTAATCATACCAGTCTCCTATTCATCAAACCCCAGTGGTTCCCTATTGCACCAGAATCAGATAAAAATTTTTGAAAACATTTCATTTCTTTACCTTCCAAAACCCCTTACAGTCCAACCTATCTTTTTAGTTTTATTGCACATTACTCCTTATAATTGCAGTCTAGCCAAATTGGTTCTCTTCTCATTTCTGATGCACAGTGTTCCATTCATCTTTCCACTGAAGTGCCAATTTCTACATAAAACCTTCTTTACTCTTACTGCTAATCCCTTTCCTACTAAGTTACTTTACATATGTGTGTATGTATATGTATATATGTAAATTTTGTTTTCCCTGGTTAGACTGTAAACTGTGTAAGGGCAGGGATTATTTTTGTCTCTGTATTTGTATCTGTAGTACCTAATTTGGTACCTATCACATAATAGGTGCCTAATAAATGTTTTTTGCTTTATCAAGAGAAATGAATTGAAAATATAATTGAACTTTAAAGAAAGCTTATGTAAATGCTAGCTATTATTAAATGTTGATCTTTTGATGTTATCAAATTGTACATATCTAATATGACATAAGATCAATAGTAGATTTTCATTTTAGAATATAAGAGAACTGAAAATTAGGTTTTCTAGGCATTGGCTCTGTAGGAGTGTCTAGAAAGAAGTATAAATAATTTTATTTTGATGCTTTGAAAGGGTTGATACAGCAATGCTACCTTGAAGGAATGTGAATGATCTCTTCTGAAATACTTTATTTTATCACTGTCTACCAAAGCCCTACTTTCATGTCTTATTATGGAGTGAATGTGACCTAGTGTTCTTGAAGACCATGCCAATAGATAGAACTTAACCTCTGACCAGTTCAAGTCACATAGAAAGGTTTTTAACTCTGACTCAATGACTGACTTTATTTCTGTTATCAGGAAATCAGTCTAGCTAAGTTTGGAAAGACTCAGGTTACCCCCATGGCAATGAATCTTTTTGGCCATAATATCTCATAAGACAATTTATTTTAAGGAAAGGAGTGACCACTGATAAAATTACAAATATTTTAAAGTATTAAAGTATTTTGTCACCTTCAAACTCTAACTCAAAGAGAGCTCAGTTCCTGAATAGAACTTGAATAGAATTGTAGAATCATAGAATTTTAGAGTTGGGAGGGGTCTCATAGGAGTCTAGGTCAACTTACTCATTTTACATAACAAGTATTTTCCTCTATCCCTTATTCCTCTATCCTTACACAGGAAACTAAGACCCAGTGAATTTAAGTGACTTGTCAAACAGTACTAAATTCCTTAGTTCAGCCATAAGAATAAGTATAATTTAAAACATTTATGTTATTGGGTAACCTTTTACTTAAAATGTTCTTACAAATTTTTGCAGTGACATATACAGTTGATTTTAACTCTAACATTTTTCAAAATTAGATAAGTAAAAATCATTAAAACAGCTTTTGGCCAATAAGAATCAACATGCCATATTTCCTTGCCCTAATTTCAGTATCCCAGAGGAATAAATAAAGATTAGCTGAAAATATATATGTGGATTGGATTGTTACTGTATTATGAAACTTGTATTAAAAAAATCTTGCCCAAAAAATCTTTGCTGGGATTCAGGCCATTTTGTCCCCAGGAATTAATAATAAGATGAAAGTCCAAAAGGATGACTTTTCCTTTCATGTTTAATCTGCCTTTGTGGCATACATAGTAACTGCATGCCATCTCTGTAGCAATGTGTGGGACTAAGATAACTGTTTATCCCATTCTTACTACATGATCCAGAACAGCAGGGTTTTTCCAAAACTTACTAAGATGGCAGCTAATATGGTATTTCTTGCTTCTGTGGTTAGACTGTAGATGATGGGAGTTTCCTTGAACATGTATAGAGGAGTTTAGAAAAATGACTATACTTCAGCTATAAGCTTATTTGGGAGAAGGTATACAAAAAAGAAGACAATTGTGAACATTTATTTGGTCTGATTTGGTCACAAGAAGTTCTCAGATTCTATTTATTAGTTTCTAATTGTATGCAGAATGCTGTAACATATATGTGTGTTTATTTAATATTTCTCATCCATGTTAATCTTTTTCCAGAATCAGAGAGTTTATTGTTACCTGCTTCTAGTATAACCAGTTTTATGGCTGCCTATCTGGAATGGTAAACAGCAAAATGTATTATCACATTCTCACATATGGGATGCCTCCTCATTTGGGGAAATATATTCTAGAGATTCCCTCAAACAGCAAATGGCTGATTTTTGTCCCTGGCAAAGGATGCCTTCGATAGTTGTCTATATTTCATAACAAAGCTCTACATTTTTTAGTGATCTTTCAGTTCCCCTCATTATATCATGGAAAAAAAAACAACCTTCCATTCCAAATTGTCTTTACCACCTACTGTTATCCTGAACAATGAAGATATACTTAGGGCTTACTTCTGATGGTGGCAGCAATAGAACTAGCCATGGAGGAGGAGGAATTAATCAAATCAGCACCAATAATGGAAATGTAATGGCATCTGTTTTGGGTTGTCAGAAAATACATTGAATATTAGAAACAGAAATCTTAAAAACATGTATCTGGAGGAGCTTCCAAAATATGTATGTATGTTTGTACAAATCCACATCTCTCTCTCTCTCTCTCTCTCTCTCTCTCTCTCTCTCTCTCTCTCTCTCTGTATATACATATATATATGTGTGTGTGTGTGTGTGTGTGTGTGTGTGTGTGTGTTTACATGGTGAGAGAGAGAGAGAAAGACATATATACCTCAGGAAGTGTCTACATAAGTACACAAAGAGAAATACCATGTGTGATCTTTTAAGATAACTAAAGTATAAGATTGAAAGGGACAGAGACAGACAATGAATGTTAGGGTAAGATCCCATTTAGATATCAGCAAAGTTAAAGATCTTAAGGAGTGAATAAAAAAACCTGAAATGTAAGAGTTTGGTCATTTAAGATATAAGTGAAGCATTGTAGGACCTGAGGACACTTTCTTGTGATGAAAAATCCAATAGAATCCAATACCTATCCCCAAGATACAGATAGCCTCAGTATTTTCCATTCTTATTATAAATCTGAGAGGAATTTGGATGGTTGCCATAAGTTGGGGTGAGTTCCCTCACTAAGGGAATATATCTTTTGGCTAGGAAGAATTGTTAATATAGAAGAAACTATATATATAGCCTACCTGCATGGGAAGTAAAAAAACTTAAGCTATGACTCCATGGCAACAGAGTTAGAGAAGCCTCTGCCAATCCTGGACTGAAGGTCTTTGCCTCTTTTTGTAAGACCATAGAAACACCCAGCCAGCCCTGAGCCTAAAGGTAATTGAGTCTACACCTGCCCATAAAAGAGAGAGGGCAGTAGATTGATCTGTTCAGCAGGGATACTGTGTGCTTGAGGGAGGACAGGTAGCTTCATGGATAGAGTGCCAAGCCTGGAGTCAGAACACCTGGGTTCAAATCTGGTCTCAGACTAGCTTTGTGACCCTGGGCAAGTCCCAACTCTGTTTGGCTCAATTTTCTCACATATAAAATGATCTGGAAAAAGAAATGGCAAACCATTCTAATATCTTTGCTGAGAAAACTCCAATTGGGATCACAAGAGTTGGTTGTGACTGAAAACGACTAAATAACAACAAAAAGCAATCAAACAACTTGTCTAGGCATGAATTGACTTGTCTAGAGAGATACCATTTGTTTCAAGAAACATGCCTAGCTGAGTCAAGTCATCCATCAAACTATGATATCATCCCATGTTGGCAGAAAGCTCATCTTATCTGATTAAGAGTTACAGTGCTAGGAGTAGATACCCTTAGGGTTGCTCCTAGTACTTGAGGGAGCCATCCTTTCTCTGGGACCTCTGAATCTGATGTTCAGCTTATGGGAGGGGATATTATATACAGGTTTGTTTTGAAGTGACAACAATTGCTTTATTGCTTAGAAATTCAAAATTTAGAAATATAATTTCTAAATCTTAACATTTTTACTTGAAATTATTCTGAGCATCTAATATTCCCTGTTTTTCTCAGTCTTTGAATGTGACAATGATGTGAGAAGTGATACCTGCTTGAGTAAAGTCATATTTTGAAAACGAAATCCATTTCTCTCCTTTATTTTCCACATGAGAGAGCTCATACTTGTACTGTATGTGTGGGGAATAATTGGTTTTAGTGTGAAATAGTTGACACTTCTAGGATCATGGCATAATATTCAATTTCTGGCTGTTGCTATTTCATGTTTTTCCCTCCTGCTTTTCCAAAGGTGCCACTATTCAAAAGCTGATTATAGCTCTTCTTCCCTAGTTTTTCTTAAAAAAAATCCTTCCAGGGGCAGCTGGGTAGCTCAGTGGAGTGAGAGTCAGGCCTAGAGACAGGAGGTCCTAGGTTCAAACCCGGCCTCAGCCACTTCCCAGCTGTGTGACCCTGGGCAGGTCACTTGACCCCCATTGCCCACCCTTACCACTCTTCCACCTATGAGACAATACACCGAAGTACAAGGGTTTTAAAAAAAAAACAAAAAAACAAAAAAAAATCCTTCCAAAGGCTGATTTATAATGCTTTTGGGCACTTGATAAGTATCAATGCTGAAGTTTTGGATGGTATTTTTAAGTACGCTATTTTATGGACTACCTAGCAATTAAAATTTTTTTTAATTTAAATTTTTTAAATTTTTTCTTTTAATTATTTCTTAAGCTGAAAGCATACTGTGGTGTCACATAAACAACACTTTTTGAAGACTGAAAGTACATAAATTTAGTTTGGTTAGTGTAATTAGGAAAGACTAGCCTATTTCTCAGGACTCAAACCTACATTTAATGTTAGGGATAGCTTCTCTGGGTATGGGCATCAAAAGAATACCTGATTCATACTGTGAAGACCCAGAGAACTGGATCCAATTTAATCCCTTTCTCAAATGATAACCCTTCAGATAAATGAAGAAAGTTGTCATGTCTCTCCTTAGTCTTCACTATGTTAAATATGTTAAATATTTTATGTTAAATAAAAAAAAAATCTTTAGCTGAACTTTCGGCCTGTACTCTAGGCCTTTCACATTCTGGTCACTCTCCTTTGGAATTTCTCTAGTTTGTCAGTATCCTTAAATACAATACTCAGAATTTAATATAATACTCCAGCTGTCTCACCAGGTAGAACGTTTTATAGCTTTAGGAACCTATAGATTAGCACACGTGAAGATAGGGAAGTAACAGCAGATAAGAAAACAGAGCAGATTCACTTTAAATTATGCCTGGTCTTGCCTATCCCATTTCCTTCCTCCCAGGGAATGAATCACTTGTTTTTATGGGGCTCTGGGGAAGATAACTGGTTCTTCCTTAGAAAAGTGCAACCTGAGAAGATAGCTCTCCCTATTCCATTATTGTAACCTGAACATCTTCTGAAGTAACAGAGGATGTATAGCACAGATTTATGGTAGGATTTCAGGGTGGAGAGGTTTTGAACCTTCTCTTACCTCAAGTCATAAGCCTTTTACATGCTGGATGAGACTTAACTTCATTTGTGCCTAGTAAACAAAAAGTTGTTCAGAAGTATTTTTGTTCTTGTACCCTGGAAGTTTAAAGGGAATATTGCTTTCATTAATCTAACTAACATGTGGCTCATAGGAATCCTTCAAGCTTAATGGAATTAAGCAGAGGCTGATTCTCTCCATAATGAAGTGAAACTGTTGCCCAGGTAACTTTTTTTAGGGTTTCCAGGTGAGTTCATATTTCACCATCATGGTATTTCAAGTACATGGCATATTATTAATGCTTACCATTATATTTGTTAATAGCCTACTAATTTTTTGTTCTGTTGTCATTTGTCATACTCACATGAATATTTTTGTTCCTGTTCTTCCCATTACACAGAAAATATGACCAGACATATTTGTGTACATAGAATAATATAGAGTAACCCCTTAGAAATAGAACCAAATTGATGCTAATCATTTCCCCAACAAGGGGAACTTCCAAGGACAAAATGCATGACTCGAATTGTTTTCTAAATGAATGACTTAATGAATGAAATCTTTCTTCAAGGAAAATTAGGCTGGGTTTAGCCACAGACATTTCTGTAAGGATTAAAAGAGTGAAAAAATATGCCCGTGTTGATTTCCTGCTACACATATGAACCTTGAGATTTTTCTCCAAGTAGAATTAGATGTTAAGTAACTGATGCATATTTATTCATAAGCCAAATGTTCCATGTAAAATATTGCCATCATGCATTTACCAACCTCATATTCTTATCTCTTAAGAACTGATTTGAAAAAGAGTGGGAGAGACATTGGGGGAAGAGGAGGGAAGAGGATTGGTTTTAGCTAATATATTGGAAATGGTAGCTTTGATCTAAATGCAATCTTTTCCTTAATGTATAAAAATAAAGCTACCAACTCTAATTGTGACATATGGGTAATCCAGGTTCTTGAAGGCTATCCTCCATTTATTTGCAGAGATCATCTTGATAAGAAAGGTCATCTCTATATTAGGGAAATGATGGGGCTTTACACTCCACAGGAGCTGCACAGTCCATTATGGATCCCATAGAAAGATCAAACAAGCTCTGGAAGGACTTTCCAAATTGGAAAAACTTTGGGACCTGAACCATCAACAGAGAACAATAATTATTTTGAGCAGTGGACCATTTAAAATAATGCTGTTAATTTTTTTTATTGAATAATCTTCTATAAAGGCTGAATGAAACTTCTATTTGATTTGGTCTTTTAATTCTCCTTGGCCCATTGTCCTGTTCATGGGTGGAATGCTGGGCTTAGTTGGAGCTATGTTCTTTGTGTTGCATGGATTGAGGTCCTTGTTGTTATGGGGGTAGGGGATGGACAGGGGCCAAGAATGGCTGAAATATTGTTGGTTAATCAGTACAGGGAGGTCAGGTCAGAAGTCTTGAAGTTCAAGAATTTTGGGAAAGCCAAAATCTAGGGAAGATAAAGCTCCAGGAAGTTGGAAGAAAAATGATTCAGGAGCACAGCATTTAAAAGTGTTGAAAGCCCCAAGAAAAGTGGACATGAAAAGAACCAGAGGTGCCTTTTCTATTATGAAGTGATATTATGCAGTGGAAAGAACACTAGATTTGGAGACAAAGGATTTGGTTTCAAATCCTTGCTTCGCTGATTATTCCCTCATTGACTTGAGGGAATCATTTAACCTCTGACTGGATGACCAGATTCCTTCCAATTTTAACTGTATGATCCTTTGTCTTTTAGAATGGATTGAAAGTTTTACAGCACTACTCTGAGTAGCAGAAAGCTCACTCTTCACCTTCTACTTTTGGAAGTTTTCCAGGTTTTTAAACAATCAGCTTTAGAAAATTTGGGGCTAACTTTTTAGGTTTGGTTTTGAGAAGTAATTCTTATATCTGCAGGGTGTAGAAAGGTTTTGGTGGTAGTCCTGTCTTCCAATATATTTCAGGTCTAGATGTCTTTTAGAATATTTTTCAGGAACAGCATTTGGTTCTCCCCACATGTTCTCTCTTTCAGGAAGCCCCTAGTGTGCAGTTCTTTATATCTATAAAGGATCAATGAACAAATTATAGGTAGTATTTAATAACTTTTAATGATCTGATATTTTCAAGAAACAAAGAAATTAAAGCAAAACTGCATTTGATTCAGGATTCTTTCTACTACCACAAATGTGCCTGCGGAACAATATAAAACTTATGACAGTTTAAATGGCATCCTGTGAGAAAGTTAATTAATACTGAAATCAAATGCTAACTGCCTTAGCAAACAATGTTTATGATTGAAAAGAACTTTGTGATATTTTAAGTCATACAGCTGATGGATTTTGTTTTTTGGAATTGTTCTCTGATTTTGAATTGCATTATGAATGCAATTAAGTCACCTTTCCCCTCTCTTAGCTCTGAATATTGTGTGTTTGCAGCAGGTACACCTGTTTAGCAAATTATCTTGTTTGCATTTGAACTAAAATGTTTTATGCAAAAGCTTCATAAAGCCCTTGAGGGCAGTGACTGCCTTTTGTCTTTTTTATCCTAGATGCTTAGCACAATGCCTGGTGCATAGTCTCTTAATAAATGTTTATGACTGCCTGAGCAGTTTGAATACTTTTTTTAAAGGAGTTACAGAAATGACCAGCTGTATTTTATAGTGGATAGAGTAGCTTGTTTTAGAGGAGACAATACAGTCCAGAAGAACCTCTAATTTTGGTGTTAGTGGACTTGAGTTTAAATCCCATTCCGATGCTTAGACTTGGGCAAATCACTTAGCTTCCGCAATCCTCATTTTCTTTATCTGTAAAACAAGGATGTAGGCTTAGAAGACTCTATACCATGTGTTTTTAATTTTTTGGTGTGTGTCATCAATTGTCATTGGCAATCTGGTTGAACCTACTATTATTCATTCTTAATTTATAAGAAGTACTAAATTTTAATTAGAGGCTAGGAAAAATGAAGATGTCATTTTTCCCATCCAAGTTCAATACCCTAAAAACCCTTCCTTGGACTGGGTGTGGGGACTTCACATTAAGAACCTGCATTCTTCATTTGTGATCTAAAGGCCTGGGTTAAAGGTCTGCTTCTGATACTTAACTCACAATAAGGCCTTAAGCAAGTCACCTAACTTCTGTGTACCTTAAACAGATCTCAAGGAATTTTCTAAAAAATTTCAGTCTGTTTTGGTCAAGAAAGTTCCTATACCATAGTACCTTCCTGTATTTACATGACAGAGATGACATAGAGAGGCGCTTATCTTTAGTTAGGGAGACCTAGGTTTCAATCCTGTCTCTTAAAATTTGGGACCATGGACAAGTCATTTAACTACATAGAATGGCATGCAATTCTTATATACTCAAACATGGAATTCAGAAGCTATCTAGTGCAATTCCTTTATTTTCCAGATGAGCAAAATGAAGCTTGCCTAAAGTACCAGATAATAAACATCAAAGTTGGACTTTGAACCCATGTTCAAAGTCTACCTTTGAGCCTACCAATCAGTATTTTTTTAGTGTTCACTATATTTCAGATACTGCATGCAATGAGCACTAGAAACACTGACCTAAGCATTGGTTCCAGATATAGTATTATTTCTATAAATCAAAAATTAAATTTTTATGCATAGATAAGTATATTTTAAGTAGAGTTCACATACTGATAGTTCTCACTTGATGAAATCTTGAGGTGGGAGAGAGAGAGAGAGAGAGAGAGAGAGAGAGAGAGAAGAAGAAGAAGAAGAAGAAGAAGAAGAAGAAGAAATGGAATGTTCAAAAACACAAAGAAAGAAATTTTAATTTCCTCCCTGTTTTTCAGTTGTGATCAAATCTTTGTGTCCCTATTTGGGATTTTCTTAGCAAAGATACTGGAGCGATTTGCCATTTCTTTTCCAGCTCATTTTACAGATAAAGAAACTGAGATAATAAAGGTTGAATGACTTGTCCAGGTTCATATAGCTAGTCTTAGACTTTGATTTGATTTCAGGATTTGAACTCAGGAAAATGAGTCTTCCTGATTCCAAGCTCAGTGCTCTATCCACTGTGCCACCTAGCTGCCTGTTGTTTCCTGTTTATGAATAATAAAAATTAAGAGTCTGTTTCAAACAATTTTACCAAGAATAATTATTACTAAAAAAGAAGGCTTGACTTTGCTTAAGATGTAGAAAGCAGATCATAGAATTCTATAGAATGGCTTTATAGAATGGCTAATAGAATGGACAAGGACAATTTGGACACATTTAAAGGATTCAAAAATATGAGGAGGAGAGATTATGGAGATATGTAGGCTCATATGAATCAAAATTCTCAAGGAGCTTTCACAATCTCAAACCTGTTTTCTGTTGTTCTTCTTTCTTGAAGACCCTAGGGATTTGGTCTATGTTTCTTTTTCCCCTGTTACAAACAAATCTTTTAACTGGTTTTCCCCCTGTTTAAGGTTCACTGCAAAATGAGTTGTCACCCTTTTATTTTTCTCCTAACATACTATTTGCTAAAGAAGCACATGACTAATCTTTAGATATAGAATCATAAATTTAGAGCAGGAAGAGACTTTAGAGGTCATAGAGTCCAACCCCCTTATTTTACAGTTGACTTAACTAAGCAACTTGCCACCTGTCACAAATCTAGTTAGTATCTGAGACAGAAACTGAACCCAGATCTTTCTCACTCTAATTCTGGCACTTTATTGTTAATGGATATAAGGAAACAGATTATAATCATTTAAAAAAGCATACACAAGGTAAGTTACCAGGAGTCTAAAATGTCTACAGTAATTGGTACCTTGTGTCTTCATTTTTAATGAATTTAAGTCAGTTTTTAGGACCCTTCTATTAGCAAGGAAAAAAACAACAACATTTAATTCAGTCTGTAGACTTGGGTTCTATTCCCACTACTACTACTAACTCAATTATCTCAGTCAAGTCTCTAAATCCTCTCTGGGTCTCTGTTTCCTGCTTGTTAAAATGAGGAGATTAGATGAACTGATCCCTAAGGTCACTTTCAGCTCTAAATTGCTGTGACTGTGGTCTTTCTATCTTGGGAGTCAGTCTTCCCTCAGCTGTCTATCACTCTTTTCTTTCTGGGGCTGTTGTCTATCAGTTTACCCCTTCCATAGTACTATCTACTTCCCTCTTGCAAGTAGACTTTTTAGGTGCCAATATATAACAACATTGACCACAGGTACCAGGAATGGGTCATTCGCCTCTATGGAGTCTCATTTATATATCAGGGAAAACTTCTAGACTGCCATGTCTATCTGAGTGCCTCCTCGACTCTTGTATGTCATTTTCCACATAAAATTGATATATCTTAAAACTTGAGAGTGAGTTAAGGTTAAAACAAATAGAAGGAAGTTATGTTTTCTACAGTACAGATTAAATTGTAAAACCTATTACCCTGGGCTGATATTGGTAACACCAGTATACTAATATGGTTGGGAACCAAAGAGTAGTCATTAATGACTTTAAAAAAACCATAGCATGTTATTTCAGGAATCTGTGCTTGACCCTTTGTTAATTAATATTATAAAAATCAATAACTCGATGAAGTAACAAATGCCATGTTTATCAAATTTTTAGCTACAAGTGCTACTTAATAAATTGCCTGACAAAAGTCAAAATTCAGAGTCATGTAGATAGGCTATAGTATTGGGCTGCATCTCATGAGATGAAACTTAATGGAGAGCTTCTTTCTTCTTCTTTTGTATGTTTAAGTGTTCATGCTTGATGATTAAGTTCCCAATTAAAAAACAATTTGTAGAACAAAAATTAATAAAGATAATACAAATTTCTACAGATTAGGTAAAAAAAAATACTTTACTAACACAGTATAGGAAAGGTGTGGCTAGGCTAAAGTCCATGTGGAAGTAAAGCTTTGGGCTTTTTAGGGGACTTTTAGAATAATATCAGTCAGCAGTATAATATGGCAGCCAAAAAAGCTTGTTCAATATTAGGTTGCTTTGAGAGAGGGGGTGGGTATTGAACAAGCTAAGTGATAATCTGGCTGAATTCTGCTCTATTTACACTGCCTCTGAAACATCATGTTCAGTTCTGGGGGCCATCGATCCCTGAAGGAGGGAAGGGCTAAACAATTAAGAAGGGAAGTTTCCCCTTCTCTCAGCACAGCATCATCCATGGAGAATACCCTCAGGGCCACTGATGTGCCATGCAAAGATGCTCTCACTCTCAAGACTCTCCTGATCAAAAGCTTTTTTTCCTGAAGTGAAAATTTTTAGTTATGGCTCCAGACATGCTATCTATGTTCAACTTTTTGAAGAAGGATTATAATATAAAAGAAAAATTAGACTTTTTCTGCTAAGCCCTAAAGAAGGTGGGAGTATAAAAGAAACATTTTTCAGTTCAATATAAGAAAAACTTCTTGATAATTGGACCCGTCCAGAAGTGAAATGGATTACTTTGGGAGTAAGTAGGTTAATTTTTACTTGAGATCATTAAGGGAAGAATGGGAATATAGAGGAATTTTTGGCTTGATATAGGCTGTACTTGTCAGTCCAACTAAGGGGAGAGGGTTCAACCCAAGAAACAGTGAGACCAGATAAGGTAATATAGCAAAGTTTTAATGGAGGAAGGAAAGGAGGTGGGGATAGAGGGAAGAAACAGCAAGGGAGAGCCCGATGTCATTAGAAATGGCGATGCAGTCCCATGGTGGAGGAAAGTGGAGGAGAGGAGTGGCAAGGGGAAGCCCAGTGCCAGTAGATGGCTACGGAGCCCTACCTGAGTAGGGGGAAATAATAGGGTCTTATAGGTTTGGGGAAGGAAGGGGGTGCAGGGGAAAAGGAACTTGGATCAATCTCATTGATTTTGGGGGGGTGCAGGTAGGTAGTTCTTAGGGGTGGAATGTTTCTGGCATGGTTTGGTCAGTCTATTCCTTTATCTTAGACCTCTCAGGCTAAGGAACGAAAGATTTCAGTGCTCTGCGTGTGAAACAGGTGTTACAGTTCTCTGTTCCACAGCTTCAGCAGATGCTGGGCTGGGGGGCTGTTAACCTCAGTAGGTGTTGAAGGAAGGAGGGGCATTTTCTGTCCCATGGTCTGTCAGTACTAGGTGGATGCTAAGGCTCTATCTAGCTCTGAGATTCATTGGTTCCATGTTAGGAATATAAATTTATTCAAAATGTATTTGTGAGTGATAGTTACAAAAATGGCCAATAACAGTAGCCAAGATATATCCAACCCTTTAGATTGCTATATAATGCAATCTAGGACAGCTAGATGGTATAGTGGATAGAACACTGGGTTTTGAGTCAGAAATACCTGAGTTCAAATCCAACCACAGACGCTACTTACTAGCTGTGTGACCATAGGCAAGTCACTTAATCCTGTTTGGCTCAATTTACTCATCTATAAAATAAACTGGAGAAGGAAATTGCAAACCGCTCCAGCATTTGTACCAAGAAAATGCCAAATGTGACCAGAGTTGAATGTGACTGAAAAATGACTCAACAACAACATAATGCAATTCCGCTTTTCTACAATATGTCCCTTGGGGCATTTGTTGACAAAAAAAAATAGTAGGCTGAAAAATCATGATCTCTACTGCTAATATGTCTATTCTAATACCTCTATTCCTTGGAGCAGCTAGGAAGCACAGTGGATAGAGCACCAGTCCTGGAGTTGGAAGGACTTGGGTTCAGATGTGACTTCAGACACTTCCTATTTGTGTGAGCTGGTCAAGTCACTTAATCCCAATTGTCTAGCCCCTTGCCCCTCTTCTGGTTTAGAATTGAGACTAAGAGAAAAGGGAAAGTTTTTTTTTTCTTTAAAAAAACAACAACAACCCTCTATTCCTTTGTAATCATGATTTTTGGCTTATTTTAAAGATATTCTATGAGAGAACATGAAGTAATTTAAGATAGTATGACATTATATTCAAAGGAAATATTATCTTAATGAGAACATCTGAGAATAGAGAGTGGGGATTTTTGCTGTGTTGAAAATAAAATGAAATTTTGCGGAAGTTGCTTTGGAGAGAAACATAGCATTATTTCGTGCTGTTGGGGTAGTGGGTGACCTTGCTTTTAAGATAAAAATCTTGCTGTAAGAATTGAAGGAAGATGAATACAAAATGCGCAAAAATTCATCAGAGATGGTCAGATTCTCCAAGTTGTATTTGTTTCCATATTTTTAATGATATTTCCATGATTGTGGGAGACCTCCAAACACTTTCGAGCAGATTTAAATTTTAAGTAGGATGTGGGCCCATTTTCTTCAATTAGAAGATATGATGCTAGAGTTTTTCTTTTCCTTTTTCAAGAACAGTGAGGTTATGAGGAATTGTATCCCTCTAGGCACCAACTCAGAATTGGCAGGTCTGAATATCTCTGTGGGAGAACTGACAGGTCTTGAGTATATTTTCCCCAGATGTATGATAATTCATTTTCAGCCAGAATAGTGAAGCCTATTATTTTCTTTTAGGATTTGATGAAAAAGATTTATTGCTGGTCACTAGAATTTTTGGAGAAAATTGAGGTTGGGTCTTTCTTCTAAGTTCCTGGAACTTGGTGACAGTGCAACTTCATAGAATAATTTTAAAGATTCATAGTTGTGATGCAATATGTGCATACCTTTAAGCATTCTATCAATACCATTTATTATTATTATTATTGCTGCCATTTTGCCCAGAATTATAATTGCTTGGCTCCTCATATGTCAGTAGAGTCAAGTATAAGTTTGGGAGGGAAAGGAAGAGAAGAGAAAGGATAAATATCCCTGTGTGACTGCTTGGTGCCACTGAAAAATGTCAGAATGTATTTAATCTCTTAAAAAACGGTGACAAGATGGTTTCGTTCTTCATTTTCTCCCTCTTCTCCATGTCTGACAGTCCTGTAAAATAGAGTCTCTAAGCTTGGGGCATTAACCTCTGTGTTATTTTTGGAACATACATATTCATGAGGGTTTAAAGAATAACTTCATTAAAATAAGGATTTCTACTAATTCCATTTTAAAGCACAAGTTCATTGGCAAATCAATGTTCTTAAGACAATATTATATGAAGAATGATTATAGAAATTTTTATTATTATTAGTCCATGGTGATTTCTGTTCATCTCATTAGAATTGCTCATTTTAAGAAAATTCAGAGTAATTGACTTATTTAAATTTTCATAATTGAAAAAATTTAGTTGATATTGAATATTCTCTATCAGTATTCTGGAGCAAAAGTAATCCTTTGTTTCTTAAATTTCTTCCAGGAAGATTTCATTGTCAAGAGATTTTTCAAGGCAGTACTACACCATTCAATTATAGGTAAGAGAGAAGATGGCTTCTTTGAAGTGAAATTTCTATTTTTAATTTTTCATATATTAGAAATTATTCACTTATTACTTTATTAGAATAATGTTTGATGTTTATTGTTATGGCATTATCTCATTTTCTGGAAGGAGCAAAGGTAATTGCCATATGGTTAAATTCTTTTTCTGTTTATTAAAATATAATTTGTGATTGTGTTTTTATTTGAGAATAATGAATAGATCTAAGGATTTCAAGTTTGAATTTTCTAGTCTTATTTGCAACTCTGCTGTTGACTGATTTTATGATCATGGATATCCCCTTCGGTGTTCATAATTCCTGTAATAGTAAATTGTTAGCTTTATTCCATGAAATCACATGTTTCTGTAACCTCCCTAAAGTGTACCAAATAAGACTGAAATATAGCTTACATTTTTAGATGATCTGACCATTTGGAAACATTTTCCACTGTTTCAAAATGGCAGACCAAACCACAAATCAAATTTAAGGTGTATCTTAATTAGCTTTTGGTAGTACATCAAATTTCTTCAAAGTCAATGTGCACCTCCCAAAGTTACTGTATTATGAACAAGAACTTGTGAACTGCCAAGCAATTGAGTTGAAAGAAAGATCTTGCTTCATTTGGTCAGAAAGGGGCAACTTAACTTCATAAGGAAATGGGAATTTCATCTCTCCCATGAGATTATAAAACATAAACCTTTTGACCCATATAATTTTAAAATATTATTTTCTCTTCTAGCCTTCTTTTATCTTTAGTGTTATAGTGGAAAGAACATTGGATTAGGAATCAGGAGACAAGAGTTCTAGTCGTGGATCTGCTGCTATTAACTATCTATGGCTTAGTCCAGTGAGATTAAACTCTTTTAGAAACAGGAGTCATTGAATGGTAATTGAGAGAGTGCCAGGCTAAGAGTCGGAAAGACTCAATTTCCTGAGTTCAAATTTGACTTCAGACATTTATTAGCTATATGATGTGGGCAAGAAATTTATATCTGTATGCCTTAGTTCTTCATCTGTAAAATGAACTGGAGGAGAAAATGGCAAATCATTCCAGTATGTTTGCCAAGAGAACCCCAAATGGGGTCACAAAGAGTCAGATAGGGCTGAAAGAACTGAACAACAACAGAAACTGCATTTTAATAAAGATTCTTTTGTGCCACATATTGACTTAGAAAACATACATAAGCATATGTTATTTATTTTGTTAAATATTTCTTAACCACATTTTAATTTGGTTTGGATAGTACTTCAGGGCTGTATGGGGCCTATAGTCTTATTATGGATATCTCCGACGTAGCCTCTCTAGACCTTGGTATCTTCATCTGTAAACTGAGTATGTTGGTAAATTCCCTTCCATTCTATATTTCTTTTTTTTCTTCATTTCTCTTCTGCCTTATCTCTTATTTTCCCCAGTTCTGTTTTTTCCCTCTCCTCCTACATGTTTACTTTATCATTAAGATAATTTTAAGAAGTAGTTTTTGCTCAGCTACCTTCAACTTTAGCCCCCAAATCTCCAAGCCTTTTAAAAATCTTCACTCCCATATTTTATTTATGGAAACCAAAGGGGGATATTCAGTCTCATTTGGAATCTAGATAAAAATTTTCTCTCTCTGTAGAATTTTTGGCCTTCAATCCCTCTGTGTGCATATTTTCCCCTTTCTACTAATTATGAATTAGTAGAGTTTTTAGAAGTGCTAATGTGGCTCTAGGTATCATGGAAGTCATTAAAAACAAACAAGCAAAGCTTAGGAAACTTTTCTAAAGAAATTTGTGTACTCTGCATGGTGAAGCAACATAAGAAAAACAGCAAAACTTGCACAATATCCCTTCCTCAGCTAATAAATACGCATCATTACCTTTTAGGAACCTCAGTGGTAGTTAGAGCATGGTAAATAGCTTCTGCCACCTGTGATTTCCTTTTCTAATATGAAACATTAGGGTCAAATATGTGCATGCAATTTAAAGAGAAATGGTGATTTATGGGACCAAGGACTCAACTTATTGTTACACTTCATTCCCCTCTCGAACTTGAGACATGCACACATTCCATTTCAATAGTACTTAGAAAAATATAACTCTTTCCCTCTGAAATCAGCCTTAGTTCCACAGGGATTGTAGACTTGCTTGCTTCCCCCTCATTAAGTCCAGATTATACTATGTCATTAGGTGTAGGGGCCTGATTTTTTTGGGGAAGGAGAAGGTATTAATTTGCATTATATTACACTTTACTGATGAGAGACCTGAGCTAGCTAGGTCTTAGGACAATGTCTCTTCCTTATTGATTTTGTTAGTTCATCAATATTCAAAAGGAATATATGATAAATTGTTGAAAATTTATTTGAATTCTGCCCATTATATCACACACGACCTATTGAAATATATCTTAGGGGACAGCTGGGTAGCTCAATGGATTGAGAGTCAGGCCTAGAGATGGGAGGTCCTAGGTTCAAATTTGACCTCAGACACTTTCCAGATGTGTGACCCTGGGCAAGTCACTTGACCCCCATTGCCCACTCTTACCACTCTTCCACCTATGAGCCAATACACAGAAGTTAAGGGTTTAAAAATAAAAAGAAATGTACCTTAGCTAGATTCATCTGGTAGAGTTAATCAGTTGATCAGAATGTCAGTAGTCAATGAATCCCAGAGGGTCAGGACAATAGAAAGGGGGAAAGTTGTAAAATCTGATGAATTTCTATAGGCTACCATTTCAATTTCTATGTGAAAAATAAGAAACGTGTTCACTTATAGGGCACTAATCTGCTGTGTCTAGTCTTATTTCGGCTCCCTGATGAGAGTATTTATGCTATCATGGTCTAAGTTGTGAGGAAGGGTTGAATTGCACAGTTCTAATATACAAAAAATTATGTTTCCAGGGCAGCTGGGTAGCTCAGTGGAGTGAGAGTCAGGCCTAGAGGCAGGAGATCCTAGGTTCAAACCCGGCCTCAGCCACTTCCCAGCTGTGTGACCCTGGGCAAGTCACTTGACCCCCATTGCCCACCCTTACCACTCTTCCACCTATGAGACAATACACCGAAGTACAAGGGTTTTAAAAAAAAAAGAAATAACTGAAAAAAAATAAAAAAAATTATGTTTCCAGAAAAAATATTTGAAGGGGGAGATCTGACTTAGTATATAAGATGGTCAAAGAGGACTTCATAAAGGATATAGCTTGAGACTTGGGCTTCAATGGAAAATCAAACTTCTGACAGATAAAAAATGATGATATTGCCAGGATGGAGAAACACTTGTGCAAACAGATGGAGGCCGGAGAGAAGTGGGAGTTGGGAGTCCAGTTTGGCTGGAAAATGGAATATATGAAGTAAGACTAGAAATTTGATCCAGAGACTTATTGAGCAGCTACTCTGTGCCAGCTATGGCAATAGTGGATAGAGAGATCACCTTAAGATGTCAAAACAGCTTTTTAGTTCCACCTTTGATGAATATTGGTCGTGTGATCATGAGCAAGTCATAACCTCCTAGCTTAAGTAGAGGCAACAAGCATTTTTAAGTACCTGTTGTGTGCCAGGCACATACCAAGTGGTGATTGTATAAAGAAAGGAAAAAAAAAAGATAGCCACTCTCAGGGAGCTTATGTTCTAATGGAGGAGACTCTTCTTGATCTTATTTGGGGTTTTCTTGAAAAAGATATTGAAGTAGTTTACTATTTCCTTTTCTAGCTCATGAGATGAGAACACTGAGGCAAATAGGGTTAAGTGACTCACTCCAGGGTCACACAGCTAGTGAATGTCCGAGGTCATATTTGAACTTCCTGACTCCATGCCCAGTGCTGTATCCAGTACACCATTTAACTGCCCAAAAACCAGTTAAGTAGATATAAAATGTACATAGAGTTAAATGGAAGACATTATAAGATGGAAGGCATTAATAGGTGGAGGAACTGGAAAGCTCTCCTGTAGTAAGTGGGATTCGACTTGTGTCATGAAGGAGATCAGGAAAACCAAGATGTTCTAGGTAATGTTTCATGTTCTAGGCAATTTTCTTTTTTATTTCTTTTTATTTTATTGATTAATTATGACAATTTTTCCATGGTTACATGATTCATATTCTTTCTCTCCCCTCTTCCCTCCCATCTCCTGTAGCCAATGTGCAATTCCACTGGGTTTTACATGTGTTATTGATCAAGACCTATTTCCATATTATTAATATTTGTAGTAAGTGATCATTTAGAGTCTGTATTCCCAATTGACCCATGTGGTCAAACAGTTGTTTTTCTTCTGTGCTTCTGCTCTCACAATTCTTTCTCTGAATGTGGATATTGTTCTTTCTCATAAGTCCCTCAGAAATGTTTTAGATCATTGCATTGCTACTAGTGGAGAAGTCCATTACAATTGATTGTGCCACAGTATATCAGTCTCTGTGTATAAGGTTCTCCTGGTTCTGCTCCTTTTACTCTGCATCGATTCCTAAAGGTTGTTCCAGTTCACATGGAATTCCTCCAGTTCATTATTCCTTTTAACACAATAGTATTTCATCAACAACAGATACCACAATTTGTTCAGCTATTCCCCAATTGAAGAGCATTCTCTCATTTTCCAATTTTTTGCCACCACAAAGAGCACAGCTATAAATATTTTTGTACAAGTCTTTTTTTCCCTATGATCTCTTTGGAGTACAAACCCAGAAGTGGTATGGTTGGATCAAAGGGTAGGCAGTCTTTTAAAGCCCTTTGGGCATAGTTCCAAATTGCCCTCCAGAATGGTTGGGTCAATTCACAACTCCACCAAAAATGTATTAATATCCCTATTTTGCCACATCCCCTCCAACATTTATTACTTTCCTTTACTGTCATGTTAGCCAGCCTGCATGGTTTGAGGTGGTATCTCAGAGTTGTTTTGATTTGCATTTCTCTAATTATAAGAGATTTTGAACACTTTTTCATGTGCTTATTGATAGTTTTGATTTCTTTATCTGAGAATTGTCTAGGCAATTTTCTAAGAGGATAAGTGGCAGAGAAGGGATTATACTGTACTAGTAGAAGCAACTCTCAGCTGGGAGCTCTCTACACCAGTGAAATCATAGGTCCAGAACTCCTCCTGCTCCCTCTCCCTATGTGCCAGGCACTGTGTTGGCATGAGAATAAAGAAAAAAGTCTTTGACTCTGCCACAGATATGGAGAGGCAGGCAACATGAACACAGAACGATGTATAACAATACATACAGAGTAAATACAAAATATTAGGGGTGGTGTGAATCAGGGAAGACCTCCTTGAGAAGATGGCACCTGAGCTGAAGGGAGGTAGGGATTCAGTGAGATAGAAAGTCTCAAGGGTAATATGGCAGAGAACTCCAGATTCTTTGGTCCATCTTTTTTTTTTCTTTTCTGGAAAATAATTATAGCCTCATTCGTTTAAATCTAGGGGAGTTATAAATATTCTGTGGTTGCTTGTTGTTTCGAAGTATTTTTGTAAGCCTTAAAGTGCTATGTAAATATTAGTATTATTATTTAAAAATAAAATTTTAAATTTTAAACTCTCCTTATATTAGCTGATGTAGAACACTGAAGCTTGGAGTTTTTTCTCTGAGCCCTTGACATAGACCAAAAGACAATGCTAGTTTCTACTTCTTTTGCAGACACCATTGAGAATACTGTGGGCAAATAGCCCTGGAAGAGAGACTTGAGAGTGTTTACAAGAGAGGAACTGAACAGGTGGAAGGATGGGGATAGCAGAGTGGAGAAAGCACTCTGAATCTCCATTTAGAAACCTCATGAAGCTTTTTTCTTGCTTTCCAAATGCTCTATTCTGGAAAACACATTGGCCCTTTTAGAGAGCAAGAACAGGGGGTTGCTAAGGAACAATTGTATTTAACTCACCTTAGAGTAGCAGAAGCCACAGGCTTGGTAGCTCAAGGGAGGAGGGGACTATTTCACAAAGTGTTTCATTCTTTAGAACATTCTCTTCCCTCCCTACCCCCCAATTCTCCAATAAATTTCCAAATTTCTCTGTTGAAAAAACCAAGTTCTCCTTATATTGAAATCCTCTTATAATTGGGGCAATATGGCATTTCACTCTTCCTCTATTAAAACGATGGTTTGAAAATAAGAGTTTTCCTTTTCTGGGGTAACATGATTCTTAGTATAAGAAGATAGGACTTGTGAATGAAGCCTAGAATTTCAAAACAGGAAGGTACCTTAAAGATCATCTGATTCAACTCCATTTTGGACTTGGACCCAAGAAAGTTAAAGGACCTACCAGAATTCCTCCTTCTCCTCAGAGAAAGTAAATTGGAATGTGGAATAAGTTTTGCATTTTCACATATAAACCAAATGTTGATTTGTTTTGCTTGATTATATTTTTTACAAGGACAGGTTCAACAGAGGGATGGGAAAGCCAGTGGGAAAAGTTGAGGGACTTTCCCAAGTTTAAACAGAGAATTAATGGCAGAGCCAGGATTAGAAACCAGGTCATTTGACTTCCAGTTCAGTGCCTTTCCCTCCATCATGCTGTTTCCCAAAGTTATTGTGTCTCAGGGGTACTAGGAACAGATTGAGAGCCAAATTGGTTCCAAGGAACTGAAATTGGAAATGAGTTTCTATTCCTTGAGAAAATAGTGTTTGTTAACATTCTGACAACAAACTCCTTGAGAGCTGTGAGAACAGTGGTTATGATGGTGGTGGTGATGATGAAGTTTGGGTTTTGCATTGATAGGTCTTTTTCCAGAAGAGGTTGGTAGGAGAAAATATCCTCCAGAGTAAGAGGCGAAGTTTGTTCTCAGTGACTAGATTCTTGTGGCTGGACTACATGGTAATAATGGAAACTACCATTATATATTAGATATTAAGGCTGCTATAACCTGAAAACTTTTGAATTTAGATGTGAGATATGAGCACAAATTTTATTGCACGAAAGTTCTTTATTGAAATGGCTTCATTTTAAAATCTTTTCTCTAGAGGCATGCAAAAAATATTTGAAAAGCTAATAAAGCAATCAGACATTTGAAAGGTACTATCTGGGATATGGAGAAGTATGTATAGTTGGAGAGATAAGGCATAGATTCATAAAAAGTTAATAACACCAAATTTAATAATGAAGATGGAAATATAAGAGATGTGTAAGACAATATAAAATTAATAGCAGAAATGGTAGTATAATAAATGAATAGTTTGAGCTTAGAAGAGGGAAGAATAACTGTGGGCTTCCCTTTTCAATACTGTTTGCACTAAAAAAATACCATATATGTGTATATGTATACATGCATACATATACATATGCTTAATATATATGTGATCAAGCAAAACAAATGTCTGTATTGACCATATCTAAAAGACATTATTTAAATAATTCTGATTCATTTTTTACTCTTGAATCTTTTAACTCTCTATCAGAAAGGTGAGTACCATCTTTAATCCTTTGGAATAATAGTTATTTGCTGTTCAAAATCTCAAGTTTATCAAAAATTTTTTTGTTTTTATTTATATGTTCTGTTGGTTTTGCTTATTTTATTCTGTATTAATTCACCAAAGTCTTCCTAAGTTTCTCTGAAACTATCCCCTTCAGCAAAGTAGTATTCTATCACAATTATATGCTATAACTTGTTTAGCTATTCCCCAATTGATCAGCAAACTCTCAGATTCTAATTGTTTTCACCACAAAAACATCCTTAGATTTTGTTTTGCTTAGAATTAAATCAACCTTAATTTACTCATCTGATTTTTCCTTCTGTGGTTTCCTCTTTCCTTCCTATTTCTCTGAGTGAAATGTATTTCTGACCTCATCTTTGTATAGATGTATGTATCCTTCCCTCTATGAATTGAGAATGAGGTTAGCCCTTCCTCCTTATACTTCCTGTTTGTTTAAATAGACTTTGATTATGTGAAATATTTTCCCCTAGCATTCTTTTCCTTCTCTTTTCCCACTCCTGGACTCAAAGTATTCCACTTCCTTTCCTTTTCTATTTTTTTAATATAAAAAAGACAGGAGATCCATGCCTTCTGTTTAATTAGGCTTTCCTGTACCAACACTGATGGTCATAGAGTTCAGAGGCATAGTATCTCCCCCTCCATATTAGAATGTAAGCAATTTATTTATTTTTAGACCTTTACTATTGTTTGTTTGTATCTACCTTTTTTATCTTGATTTATGTTTGAACTTCAAAGTTTTTACACAGCTGTGGTCTTTTCGTCAAGTATGTCTGAAAGTCCTTTTTTTTAATTAAAAAAATCTATTTTTCCCTCATAGGAATATACTAAGTTTTTCTGGGCAATTCTTATGGCTGCTAAACTGTGGACTACTTTGATTGTGGGAAATTTTGGAGATTAAATAAAATATTTTCTTGAAGTTTTCATTTTGGGATTTCATTCAGAAGGTAACTAGTGGATCCTATTTTCTCTTTGCCCTTTGACTCTAAGAGATCTGTAGTTTCCTTTTAAGATTCCCTGAAAAATTATATCTAGCCTCCTTTAAAAAACTTTTGCTTCATATTTTCTAGGAATTCTAATTAAATTTCTGCTCAAGCCATGTTTTTCTCTGAGGCTTGGCTTGCAGATATTTTAGTTATTCTCTTCCTCTGGGTTCAGGTCTTGAGCATCCCAGTCTCCATAATAGCTTTTTATGGTGAGAGTCTTTTGTTTGTTTGTTTTTTAATTCATTCTTCCAACCTATTTCCTGACTTCAGACTTGATGTCAAGACCAGCTCTGATCATTTCTAGAGGGAAGGTTTAAGATATTCCTATTGCTGCTTTCTTGCAGGGTACTGAATATATGCTATTCTATTCTAGAACTTAGGGACAACTTAGGCTGGGGATCTGCTAGCTTTCAATGTTCTTGAACTGTTCTGATCCAGGACAAAGTCTAACCACTGCCTTCTGGACTTAGCTCTGTAGGTTTCTATGCTGGACTTAAATCTGAACAATAATAGACTGCTGTTGGACTCAGTCATTATCATCTATCTGTGTAATTCTGTTGATATAGTGTCCTAGAATTGCAGGCTTCCCTTTGGTCTGGGATTCCTGCTCTGGTTATTACCCTGTATGGGGGAAAATAGCCCCCTACATGGGCTATAAGCTAAAACTGAGCCTCTGCACAGCTCCTGGGATCTGAGCCACACAGAAGTTACTTGCCTCTGAACTTCCTCCTGGCTTAGCATACTGAGATCTCTCCTTCCTACCTAACATCTTTAAGATAAACCTTTTTCTCTCTGACACTGCTACCATCCTGATGGAAGCCTTTATCACCTCATACCTAGACTATTGCAATAGCCTCCTGGGTAGTAACCCAGCCTCTAATATCTCCCCAATCCAATCTATTGTCTACTCAGCTATCAAATTAGTTTCCCTAAAGTACAAATCTGACTGACTATATCACCTCCTCCCCCATATGGTCAATACAAATAAACTCTAGTGGGTTTCTGTTACCTCCAAAATCAAACATAAAACCCAATGTTTAGCTTTTAAGGCCCTTTATAAACTGCCACCTTTCCATCTTTCCAATCTTCTTACATATTGCTCCCTGCTATTACATCTTCTTACATGTTGCTCCCTACTTCCTACTCCCTGGATCCAGTGATGCTCACCTTCTTACTGTTCATTATACAAGACATACCACCTCACAACTGAAATTTTTTAATGGCTGTTACCATCTTAAAAAATTAATTAATTAATTTAGAATACTTTTTCCATGGTTACATGATTCATGTTCTTTCCCTCCCCTCTTTCCTCCTCTCTCCCCGAGCTGATGAACAATTCCACAGAGTTATACATGTGTCATTGTTCAAAAGCCATTTTTATATTATTAATATTTGCAAGAGAGTGATCATTTAAAGTAAAAATCCCCAATCATATACCCATAGGACCATGTAATCAATCATATGTTTTTCTTCTGTGTTTCTACTCCCACAGTTCTTTCTCTAGATGTGGGTAGTGTTATTTCTGATAAGTCCCTCAGAATTGTCCTATATCATTGCCTTGCTGCTAGTAGAGGAGTCCATTACAATCAATTGTGCCACAGTGTATCAGTATTTGTGTACAATGTTCTCCTGGTTCTTTTTCTTTTGCTCTGCATCAATTTCTGGACGTCTTTCCAGTTCACATGGAATTCCTCCAGTTCATCATTCCTTTTAGCACAATAGTATTCCATCACCCAATCGATGGACACCTCCTCATTTTCCATTTTTTTCTACCACAAAAAGTGCAGCTATAAATATTTTTGTACAATTCTTTTTCCTTATTATCTCTTTGGGGTACAAACCTAACTGTGGTATTCCTAGATGGCTGTTACTATTTTTGAAACTTCCCCTTCTCATTTCTACCTTCTACTTTCTCTAGTTTCTTTTAAGTCTCAGCTAAAGGCCACCTTCAAGAAGCACTTTCCCAGTATTTCTTAATCTAAGTGCTTTCCTGCTAAGAAGAATTCATCCTGTACATGTCTTTTTTCCTTCATAGTTGTTTGCATTTTGTCTCCCATTAGACTCTGAACTCCTGAGAGCAGGAACTGGTTTGTTTGTTTTTTGGCCTTTCTAGGTATAACCAAGGCTTAGTACAATGCTTGGTATTGCTATTGTTTTTGTAACAACTGTTTAAGAGTTGCTTAATAAATACTGGCTGCCTTAGTAGACTAGGAAACCTTCAAAAAGGGGGAACTTAGAAGAAGAGAGAGACTTGAATTTAGCTTTAAAGAAAAGGTAGATTTGGCTAGGAAAAGAGGAAGATGGGGGTATTTCAATGGGGAAAAGTATAGATGTTTTTAAAGATAGGTTTGAACCCGATTGTGAAGGCACTTGAATGCCAAGACAAGGAATTTGGACTTCTTCATATGAAGAGAGGGGAAGTTCATAAGTATGTAAGTTATGTATGGAAATTATATACTAAATACTAAAGATATTTGAACAGGAGAATAACATAAAGGTTTTTTAGGAAGAGTTTTCTAGCTATGGTGTGAAAAGTGACTTGGAGTGGAGAATGAGACAAATTAGAACCCTTTTGTAGTATGTATTTTGGACAAGAGATGATAGGTCCTTGAATGCAGATGCTGGCTATGGAAATTGAAAAGAAAAGATGGCTATATGAGAAGAATAAATCATCAAGACTCAATGATTGATTGGTTACAAGGAAGAAGGGGGAGGGAGAAGCTTAAACAATTATTCTGAAGTCTGGAACTGGATAATTAGAAGAATAGTAGAACTGTTTACCAACAGAAATAAGAAAGTTAGAGAATGGATCTAGTGTAGTGATTAACATGATTTTGGTTTTAGGCCTTCTGAGTTTGAGAATATCCAAGTGGAAATTTCTAGCCAGTAATTGGACAAATGGGACTAGAGACTTAGGGAAAAGAGAGTTAGAATTGTATTTTGGGAATCACTCTAATTCTTACTACCTTCTTTTGGTAGTTTCACAATTCTTACAAGCACCTTGACTCCAGACCTTATTATCCTTGACTTTTTACCTCACAGTTAACTTGTCATTTTCTGATAACCTTTGTTCTTTTCTGCTTATTCCTTTGTATATCCTTTATCTTTCACCTTGAATCTTTTTCATCATAAATCTTTGATTCTTACCCATAGTTTGATATTCAGGTCAACTATGAAGTGTTGATTAAAAAACAAAACAAAACATTGTGATGAAATGGAAGGAGTCAGAGGATATAGACTCAAATCCTGGTGAGGAAGTTGAGTCAATATATGTCAGCCAATCATTTGAAAATTTTGAGGTAAATGCTGACTTTTTTTCCTCCTAAGATAAATGAGAACTGGACAGATTTCAAGTCAGAGAGTAAGGTAAAAGAAAAGAATGAAGAAATTAGAGAAAGAGGATAATAGAAGAAAATAAATGGGAAAGAGTAGTTTGTGGCTTTCCTTACTAGGATTCATAGATGGAAGATTATCTTTTTGCCAGGGATGAGTCAAATGTCTTTTCCACTGATGCTACCCAGAAGAGGGGTGTGCATATGTGTATGTATGTTTGTACCCATATGTGTTGGTGATGGTGGTAGGAGAAGGGGATATGAGTAGATCCAAGAGAACATTTTTTATAGTGACAACAGTGGTGTAAAAACAAAAAACATTGAAAATTATAAGAGCTATGATAAATAGAATAACTATTTATGATTCTAGAGAATCTGTGATGAAACTTGTTATCCATTACAGAGATGTGAAAGATTTAGAGTATAGAATTATATATATATGTATGTATATATATACTATCATTGTATTATGTTATATAAATTTTACATACATATTTGCAGCATGCAGCCACTGGGAGAATTTGTGCTGTTTGCCTATGCATATTTGTTCCAAGAAATTTCTTTTTCTTTTTCAATGAGGTAGGGCCTAGAGAGAGAGAAAATAGATTTCTGATATTTAAAAAACTAGCTGGTTGGAGGTGCTACAGACAGGAAATGTTGCATATATATTCAGATGAGGTCACTGTATTATATTTTACTAACGATTTTACTTTGTCTGAAGAGATCTTTCGTGAAGTGGGAGTAATCTATAAATGTTTGAATTATAAAAACAAAACACATTAATGACATTTTTTAAACATGTGATGTGGTAAAGGAAGATGAGAAGAATATTTGGCCATAGAAGATAAGGCAGAAATTCAGGGAAGACATAGATGGGTGGGGAGAACAATTACCTACATAATTAACTGGAGGGAAAAAGTAAGCACTGAATGTCTTTTGATCATATTCTACTTTTTCCCCAAGAATAATGTTTAAAAGTATTTGCCAGGTCTAAGAGACTTCATGGGATTATAAGGTTTGCATCTGAATAGATTTGAGGTCTTCTGATTCAGTGTCTTCATTTTACAGAGGAAGAAACTATGAACCAGAAGACTAAAGTACTTATCCAAGGTGATGTGTGTGTAGTATCAGAGCTGGCATTAAAAACCAAGTTCTTTCACTCCATATCAAGTGCCATTTCCTCTACACAATATTCCTTACCTTCATTGTTCTTCTCCTCAATTATGGAACATTATTTGTTGCTCTGAAAACTGTTTTGTGACAGAAATCCAAAAGTCTGGGGACAGTGAATTGGTTAGAAGATAGAGGTGTTTCTTATTGTATTCATTCTGATGAAAAGAGAAAGAATACCACATGCAGAGAGATGTCTATGGTACTGTGGATAGAGAGCTAGCCTCAGATTTAGGAAGAAGTAGGTGCAAGTTCAGCTTCTGCTAACCCTGGACAAGTCACTACCACTCAGTGCCTTAGACATTCTCTTTGACTATAAGTTACAAAGAAGGTACTAATCTACTCTGGCAGAGGGAATTCACTCAACCAGGAGTATCATATCTCAATACTTGTTCAGCTCTTATTCCTTCCAATACAGAAAATAACGGATAAGCTATTAGTCACCATTAATAGGCATGCATTGGATCCTTGTGGAGTACACTACATTGAACTAGGTCTCTCTATTTGACAAGTATTTTGTAGCTTTAGCGGATATTATCTTTGAGAATTACTTGCTCTATGATTTAATAAGCATTCTCTGTTTGAGGCTCTTATCTCTTCTTTAACATCATCTTTGGTTAAAAAAATCAATATTATAGCAGAAATAGATATTCTTGCTGATTAATCTGATTCTAACACTCAGTAAAGACTTAAACACTCTTGGTGTTTGGGTTACATTTTGTTGACTCACTGAAGCTGCTTAACTAATGTTCTTTTGTGAAGGAAAATTGGCTCATTTATTTCACTTATTCAAGTCAGTGTCAGTTTTGCATTTGAGTTACTTGATTACCAGCAAACCTTTACTGATCCTTCTAGTAAGTAGTCTTCCTTTCTTGAAATTGGCCTTGGATTGATTGTCATTTCCCTCTTATAAGTGATGCTTTCATAAGACCTTTGAGAGAGAGAAAAATCAAGACATCAACTACTATTAAGCCAACAGTATGAAATTTTTGAGAATTCTCATCTAATTTAATGGAATTTGACAGATGAAGACAGAAATGTGAACATTTCACTGAAATCTGCTTTAATTAAATGGAAAGTTCTTCAGAATCTTCCAGTGTCAGTCTTGTGCTCAGAGTAACTATATTCAATTTTTTTAAAAAAGCAACACAACTTTTAAATATTCTCAACCTTCTTTAACTTAAGACGATCAACCATTCAATCCCATACAATGAAACTCACAAATGTTTTGGAGTAGGGCAGGGATCACTTTTTAAAAAAAAAATCTGATAAGTACTAAAGTCAAGGTAATATTTTTTTTAGACAGAAACTATATTAACAAATGAAAATGGAATTCAAACCTTTGCTAAAAAGTTCAAACTTCTAGCATTTACCATAGTATATGCACTGGATTCAGCCCTCTAGGAATTGTCTGTTAATGAAATTGGCTCCTCGAATCTATTTGTAATGAAATCACAGTGGCAGCTAGCTGCATGCGGATGGACTGAAGTTAAACCTTAAGATTGAAGTGTGTTCTGCTAGTTTTTAAGCATCTGAGATTGGCAATTTGAATATCTTTGCAACCTAAAAATTCTATTAAAATATCAAATCCCATTCTTTACATCATATAGTGTGCTTGGGTTTTAATGCCATTTGCTTTAGCTGATTAGAAATATATAGTATGCTGAATATGTCATTAATGAATGCTTTTGTTACTGCTCCCTGCAAAGAGGCATATTTCTTCAGAGGAAAAAGGAAATGAGATGGGTGTTTCCTTATGCCAATTATGCCAGAATAAATCATTGGCATCAGATCTGCACAAAGCAAAGGAAGGTCCAAAGGTTCTCTCTCCACTGCAGGCCATAACATTCTGCAGTTTTTAGGATACTTAAATTTGATTTTTTCATCCTATGTCTTCATCAATACTTCCAGAAATTATGTAACTCCATAAGGTATTCTCCTTACCAATTCAGGTTATAACTCCTCTATTACTTAGTATAGGAGTTCCTTTCCTCTGTTGTGCCACGAACTCCCTTGTTGGTCTGGTGAAGCCTATTTATCCACTCATTCTGAGAATGTTTTTAAATGCAAAAAGATGGCATACATAGGATTAAAAAGAAAGCCATTATATTGAAATACAGTTATCTATATATTAAAAGAAAAACAAGTTCATAGGCCACCTACCCACACCCTAGGTTGTAGGCCTGCTTTAGTAGACAGTTTTGATGAATTATTGTGGTTTAAAAACAAATTCACATCACCCAGTCTTGGTGAAGCTATGAATTTTGCTGGACTGATTCTTAGACAATGGAAGCTCAAAGTTTTTCTTTTTTGAGGAGGCCATCCAGATTTTGTGATCAGCTGTGCTTTTCTTTGAGGACTCAGGGCCACCTCTACATCACGGTGAAACCATCTATGACTTCATTTGGAAGCATTGATATATTTTTGTATTGGCTGAGCCTTGCTACTTGATGAATGTGCCTCAGTCTTTTCACCAGGAAACTAGAAAGATAATCTGTAGACAATAGAAATCTATAGATTTCAAAAATTAGGTATTGATTGATTTTATATCATCTAAAGTTTATGTCATTAGGATCATTGACTTATTGAGCTGAAAGGGATTGTTGAGCCATCAAATCAAAGCTTTTCATTTTATTGGTGAGGACATTGATGCTCAGAGTGGGCAGGTAAATTTCCCTGGGTCATGAAAGTTAGTGGAAGAACCAAAAACTAAAACACAGTTATCTTGAAATGCATATTTTAAAAATTTTCTGGTCCTTTGCTCTTTTTACTGAACCTGTTGCCATTTTCTTTTTTGAACTCCAATAGTCTTTAATAGCGTAACACTTCGTAATATCTTTTATTGCTTTCTCTTGCTTTAAGTTTTGTCTAAGTAGCTGTTAAAATCTTTGCCCACAGGGCAGAAAAAATTTCTTATACTTCTATATTCCTAACAATGCTTAGCAGAAGCTTATCTTCACACATAGTAGGGACTTGTTGCCTTACACTCTATTGCTTTTGGTAGAAGAAATAGGGACTTATATGCAGACTTGTCTATTTTTACAACCTTTAAAAAAGTACTGCCCTGTGACACTCCATTTTATGATACAAACTAGGGAAAAATGTATTAGCACTTTTTTTCCCAGATGAAAAATGTGTTGAGGAAACATCATTAGATCCCACAAGGTTAATCCTCATAGTTGATAACATTGAAGGAAGTTACCTAGTTCCTCCAGAATGTATTGCTTTAGTTATATTCAGACCAAGCCATTCACATTTCAATACCACTTCTCCTACTCCATTTAATTGAGAGCTAGGCCCTGGAAAACTGATGCCTCAGACTCCTTTTCCAGTGAGAAGGAGAATCTTCAGGTGTCAGGAATGCAGAAAGGCACTCACTTGTACGTGAGAACATGCTAAACCTTTTCCCAGATGCTGGGAATCCAATAAAATGGGCCCTATTTCCTGATGAAGGAGTCTAAGAAGCTGTCTGAGCAATAAGAGCAGTTAAACATTTTTTGTAACCTTGAGAGCTGGAGAGGTATATGCATTATCCCTTATTTATTTATTTATTTATTTATTCATTCATTCATTCATTCATTTATTTATTTATTTATTCATTCATTTATTTATTTATTTAGTTAGTTGGCAAACAAGATTATATGAGACTCATAGACTAAAAACATGGGTTTAAGGATGGCTCTTCATTGTTGGGCAAGTCACTTATTTTATTGTTGAGTCATTTCAGACTCTTTGCAAAGATAATAAAGTGGTTTGCCCTTTCCATCACCTCATTTTACAAATGAAGAAATTGAAGCAAACAGGACTAAGTGACTTGCCTAAGATCACATAGCTAGAAGGTATCTGAATTAAGATTTGAACCCAGGTCCTCCTATCTTCAGACCCAGAACTCAATCTACTGTGCCACTTAGCTGTCTAATCTATTCTTTTAATTGTAAAATAACTGGACCAGATGGTCTTTCTTTCCTTCTAGCTCTAATATTCTGTGACTATTTTAAAAATAAAACATCATGATAAACTATTATTATCATAGATTTTTAGAGTGCTTTTCACTACTTCAAAAAGTGCTTTCTCATATTTTCTTTTATCTTTCTAAGAATACTGTGAAAGAGGGAAAGCAAATCTTATTATTCCCATTTTAGAAATGAGAAGAGAAAGCAATGCAAAGATAAATGTAGTGGTTTGGCAATGGTCATAGAGGTAATAAGCTTGTCAACTGATTTTATAATACTTGAAAAATTAGAAAATATGGTAATGTTAAATAGAAATTCAAGTTTTATTGCCATGGTGTTTTCTATTCCATAAATATCACATGAAAGAATAATAATTATATATGTTTTAAAAAATATTACCCAAAAGTCACTTTGTATTTGAACTATATGATGAATACCCTTAAAATAAATTAGCTGTTATTTTTATGGGCAAACATAATCACTATATTAGTCCATTCAAAATTCCTTCTTTGTTCAAATTGTTTTGAGGAAAAACTATGTGGCTCAATCTATATATGAGAAAAGATGTGGTTATAATATCATTTCAGGAGACCCTCTTCTTCTTGCAATGATTCTCTTACTCAAAAAACATTTCTGATTCCAGTTATAACTAGGAATTTGGGGACCCGAGATACATTTAATTGAGTGAGGATAGTGATTTGAGTTTTCAACTTTATTTTGTTATTACTCTATCTAATTCTAGAAAGTATCACTTTAGTGACTTGGTTGGTATTGCATTAAAACTGTATGTTAGGGATGTCCAGAAGATATCTTCAACTCAGTATGTCCCACAACAGACTCATTATCTCTCTCCCTAAATTTTTCCCTTTCCTTCCTTCTGTATTTCAGTAGAACCAATACCATCTATCCTCCATCAGGTTCATAACTGAGAAGTCAAGCTTTGACTCGTTATGTTCCCTTACCTTCTCCACCTCCATATATCCAGTCTTTTGCCAAGGACTGTAGATTTCACCTTTGCATCATCTCTCACAAAAGCCTTCTTCTCTCTTCTGAAACTGGCACCACTTTAGTACAAGTCTTCATCCCCTTTTGCCTGGACTATTGCAATAGCCTACCTGCTTCAAATCTCTTCCTCAGGACAGTCCATCCTCCATTTAGTCATTTAATGATTTTCCTAAAGTGCAGGTCCAATCATGTTACTCTACTACTCAATAAACACCACTGGCTTCCTATCACCTCCAGGTTCAAATACAAAATCCTCTGTTTGGCATTGAAAATCCTTCGTGATCTAGTCCCTTAGATTAGTGACGTTGGCCTCCTTCCTGATTATTCCACAAACAAAACACTTTCATATTTTAGCTCCAGGCATTTTCTCTGGCTATCTCTCATGCTGGCTTCCCTGACTACCATTAAGTTCTAATTAAAATCTCATCTTCTACATGAAGTCTTTCCTAATCCCTCTTAATTCTAATGCCCTCCCTCATGTTTATTTCTAATTTATCCTATACATAGCATCTTTGTATATCTTATTTGCTTGTTTTCTCTTCCTATTAGATTGTAAGCTCCTTGAGAGCAGAGATTTTCTTTTACACAGCTTTTAGCAGAGTGTCTAGTACATAGTAGATGCTTAATAAATGTTTATTGACTGATACTAGGTTGGGGAATATTGACATAGTTACCATATTGGCACTGCTCAAACAGGAACAATAAGTGTATTTTCTATTATTTTGGGCTTTACTTCTCTCAAGAACACCATGTAGTTGTTTTTAGCTGAGTATTACTTTCTAGGTTAACTTCTTCATAGTTTATGCATTTAAATAGAATTTCTATTATTCCTTCCTTTTTGTGGTTAGTACTATATAAAATACTAATTACTATTGGGGATTTTTACATACTTGTACTTTATTGGAATGATTAATTAACTTGATTCATTTCTTCAGAGATTTGCTGAGCTTTTCTAAGGAAACTATCAAATCATCTGCAAACAAGAATAATTTTGTCTCCTTGATGTTGATGTTTATACATTTAAATTCTTTCTCATTTTATTATTATATATTATATTTCTAGCATTTGTCAAAGTGAAAATCTTATAAATCATATAAACATCCAGTCTGATAAGTAAGCTGGAAACTATGGCTGTATAATAGAACTGTCAATTGCTAGAGAAAATTAATTCCTATTTGTAAGAAGTTGAGATTTTTTAAAATAAAAAACTCGGATCTTAGTGAACAATTAGCCAGCCAGATAAATAATAACCCCTTTCCCTACCTTAGCTTATATTGGAGTTAGGAGGGGTAGTAGAGAGCCTGGAAGGAAGACTGCAAGCTGTGGTTATTAAGTTATGTTAGCACTTGCATCACAGCAGAGCTTTGGTTTCTTGCTGTGTGACTTAATGAAAGCAGGCATTTAGGCCACGAGAGAATCTGCCTGCCCATATTTCTCTGAAAGGTTTCATGTTTACATGGGTATCTCACTAAGAGGTATCTTGCATTCTTTTAAATTTCTCCCTGTTGGCTCTCTGGGAAACCTCACAAAATGTAGAAAAGTCATTTGTGGTTTTTATGTTTTGACTACCCCCAGTAGAAAGCAATAATCACTGACCACTGATCAGATTAAAGGTGTGCATGCACTTTCAATTCAATATGCCTTTTACAAGTGACTGTTGTGAGCTAGGTACTGTCCAAGGTGCTAGACACACAAAGACAAAACCCAAACAATTCCTGACCTCAAGAATCCTATATTCTAGTGGAGAGATACAATGTGTATACATATAAGTAAGCAGAAGAGATGGTAAAAAATAAATAAAAGTAATTTGGGGCAGAAACACCTGGAAGTGATCACAAAAGTCTTTTGAGGGAAGATAAACTCTTGAACTGACCTTTAAAGACAAGGGGTTTCTAGAAACAGAGATAAGAAAGAAGAGCTTTTTGGGCATGGGGGACATCTAGCACACAGGAAATAGGCAGGAAATGAAATATATTTTGAGTATAAATAACATGAAAAAGTGTATAACGATCCCAGAAAGATGGGGCTGTGCCAGATTTTGGAAGTATTTTAACTGCCAAAGAGAGGAGTTTTAATTTTATCCTAGAGGCAGTAGGGAACCACTGAAATTTCTTTAGCAGAGTAGTAGCTCAGATTTGTATTTTAGAGATATTGATTTGGTAGCTGTTTGGAGGATTAATTGGGAAATGGAGGCCCTGAGTGCAAATAGATTAATTAGAAGGCTATATTAGCCACTAACAATAGGGAGATCAGGAAAAGTTTTTTTCTATTATGGGTGGCACTTGAACTGGCTTTAAAGGAAGCTAAGGGCTTTATAAAAGACAGAGCCAAGGAGAAATGCTTTCCAAGCATGGAGGAAGAACCATTTATGTGAAGACAGAGATGGAATGCTAAGATCAGATAAAAGCAAGGAGGCTTGGGGGCAGCTGGGTAGCTCAGTGGATTGAGAGCCAGGCCTAGAGACAAGAGGTCCTAGGTTCAAATCCGGCCTCAGACACTTCCCAGCTGTGTGACCCTGGGCAAGTCACTTGACCCCCATTGCCTACTCTTGCCAATCTTCCACCTATAAGTCAATACACAGAAGTTAAGGGTTTAAAATTAAAAAAAAAAAGCAAGGAGGCTAATTAGGTTGGAACTTTGAATGCAGAAAGGGGAGTGACATGAGACAAATGGGGAAAGGTAGAACAATGCTGTGTTATACAAACCTTAGACAAGGAATTTTAATTCTGTCCCAGAAGAAATAGAGAACCAAGGAAACTTATTGATCAGGAAAATGATATTGCCAAACCTATGCTTTAGGAAGTTTATTTTGTATAATTTAATTCAATATTTCCAATTATTAATCATTTGTCTTCTGCCTTCACCACTCTCCTTCTGCCCTGATTAAACCAAAACCAGAAGAAAAATAAATTCTCATACCAAATATGCATAGTTAAGAAAAAAGCAAATTCTTTTGCTGGCTATATCCAAAAATGAATGTCTCATTCTACATCAAGTTTGTCATTTGTCAGGAAATGGGTAATATGCTTTGTTGTTCTTCCTCTGAATTCTGGTTTGATTGCACATTGATCAGCACTCTCAAGGCTTTTAAAGTCATTTTCCTTTTCTTTGCATGTCCATTACTGAACACAGTTCTTGACACATAGTAAGTGCTTAATAAGTGCTTGACTGCCTAATTATTTAACTTCATAATGTTGTTATTGTATAATTGTTCTAGTTTCTATTCATGTCGATTTGGATCACTTCATAGAAATCTTCCAGGTTTTCTCTGAAACCATTTTATTTTTTCTTACAGTACAATAGTATTCCATCACATTAGTATACCATAATTTGTTTGAACACCCCCAAAAGACAGATATATAAGGTATGTGTGTGTTTAAATTTTGTTGGCTTTATAGAGTATGGATTGCAGAAGGGATTGATTGGAAGCAAAGAGCTAATTAAAGACTATTGACATAGTCTAGGTGATAAGTGATGAGGGTCTGGACTGCAGTGGTAGTCATGTGAATGAATAGATGTGACAGATATGAAAAATATCAGAGAACTGTCAAATAGTGTTTGACTGGTTTGGGGGGGTAGATTGGTAGGGATGAAGGTTGCACATGTGAAGGCTCAAAAATGTTTTGAGTTTGGATAACTTGAAATATGATGTTCCCTCAACAGATATTGTGATACTTGGAGGAGAAGTGGTTTTGGCAGGCAAGTTAATGAATTCTACATTGAATATTTTGAATTCAAGATGGCATTGTGGAACCTGAATCCAATCTCCTTTTCCATTGTCACCTCCCACTATTCCTCTATGTGAACACACTACTATAGCCAATCAGGAATACTTAGAAAACTTGGATCTGATCAAAGGACATATAACTGCAAGAGATTTCAGAATCTAGTTGAACTTCTTCGTTTTACAAATGAAGAAACTAAGGCTCAAAAGGCCAAGGCATACATGTAATAAGGAGTAGAGCTTAGCATTCAAACCCATTCCCTCTGACTTCAAATTGAACATGACATACACTACTCATCCTTCAAAGTCCATCATAAGTCCTCCCTTCTTTAGAAAGCTTTCCTTCCCCACCCTGGCACATAGTGACCTCTTCTTCTTTTAAATTACCGTAGCATTTTTAGTGTTTGTATTGTACCACTAGTTATTTACAGAAGCTTCATTCTGGTGCAGAATTACATGGAATTCTAGTGATAAGGATTGTGGAGTATACAGAGAATCTAATGTACAGTCATGGCTCATTTAAAATATAAGGTGTTATGATCATCATCATCCTCATTATTAATATTATCAACATCACTGTCACTCTTGTTTCTGCACTCTTCACCACTGATATGGATGTGGACTGGTTTTGCCAGGGTGTAACTACATAAACCTCCCTACTGTGCTGGAGGGAAATGAAATCTGTACTTTCAACTATCAGCCTGAATTGGCTTTTACTGATGATTTCAAGAGCTAAGCCTGCAGATAATCCAGGAGAAGGAGAAAAAAAAAGAAAAGAAGGGAAACCACTTTGGGGGTAAACCACTCAGATAATTAAGGGAAGACAGATGTTGGATCTGAATTACCATTATTAGCTGCCTACCTTGCCCCAAATCATGTCCTAATTGTCAGGCTTTGCATTGTTCTGTCAAGACCTAAACTTACAGGCAGTTTGCATTAGCAATAAAAGCAAAAGAAGAATTTTTTTCTTCCCAGTTTGTGCCTAGAGAGCAGAGCTGTCTGTTTACATGATTAGCTGCTGTTATTGTTAAGGGAGTAGAGGGGAAAGAGAGTGGCATTATATTTCTTGTTTAGTTGAATACTTCTATTTCAGGACCTAGCTGGGGTGTATGACATGCAAGAGAATTATTAGTTATATTTTCCTCATTTATTTAAATGGAAACCATAAAAAGCAATTATAGTTGGGATACTTATTGTAAAAAGAGGGCCTCAGGGAAGTCTATGTGGCTTCAGGAGTTACACATTTTCTTAATTGAAAATCCAAAAGATAATTCTTCCAACTGTCATCAAACAAAATATGATCCCCCAAACCCTGCTAAATCTTCCCTACCTTTCTACTTGATGGCTACAATAAAGATTCTATAGTCACTCCCTTTCTGGCTGTTTAGTTAAGGACAGAGAAAAACCTTTAAAACCCTATCATAATGGCTTTAATTCTGAACTGTTAGCAGTCATTCAAAAATTTGTATTTGCAATTTTGGAAAGCAGTTTTATGGTATTATTCCAAATATGTCACACTTGCCTTCTCAAATCCGGTTTGTAGCAACCAATCCAAGAATGTATTAAGTGCCTATGGCATCTATTATTTATTGCCTTTGTGGCCATGGGCACATTACATCACCTCATTTTCTTTATTAGATTGGACTAGATGATGACCTCTGAGGTTTCTTCACTGTGATAAGCATTGTAATAGATGTTTTAAGTGGGAATATAAAGAAAAAATGAAGCAATTTCTACTGTCAAGGATTTCTTCCATAGGGGAGATAACATGTACACATATAAATACGTACAAAATAAATATAAACAAAAATCTGGGTGCAACTTGTAACTGGTGACAAGAAGATCATTTTAGTGGATGGTTGACATTTGGACTGACAGCAGGACTTAGAATTTCATTCAATTCAATTTCAACTAAAAAAAAATAACCCTTATTAAGGACTTATGTGCAAGGTCCTATGTTAGGCCCTGGGGGTACAAAAACAAGTCTCTGCCCTCAGAGGAAGCCACATGAATATATTGGTGGAACTGTAAATTGATCCAACCATCTGGAAATGAAATTAGGATTATGCCAAGAAAATGACAAAAATGTCCATATCTGGCCCCAGAGGACCCCACACTTACGAATCAAGTATGTCAAGGAGGTCAGAGATAAAAAGAAAGGTCCCCTAAACACCAAGATAGTCATAATGGCACTTCTTTTCATATTAACAGAGAACTAGAACCAAAATATCTATTCAAAAAATTGTGGAATAGCAAAGTATTGTCCTTCAAATGTGGAATAGCAAAACAAATTGTGGGATGTGGATATAATAAAATATTACTGTGCCATAAGAATGAATATGAAGAATTCAGGTAGGTTTCTAGTACCTTGTGTTAGTTGAATGACTAATATGTAAAGGCTTTGGAAAGATTCTTTGAGTCATTCAGAGCTCTGAGGACTGGGTTGAAATTGAGCAGGCAGCAAGCTATAAGGAGTGAGCTTTTGAGATAGACCCATTAGGAAAATGTTCCAGTTATCTAGAAAGTGAGAAAAAGCTAACCATTATATGAGAATCAAAGTAAGGGGGAACATCAGCCTTTAGTACCTCATAGGAATAAAAGCAAGGAAATTTCTACATAAGTTTTAATGTTTAATATAAATGTTAAGAGAAAGGGCTGCTGAATGAGAAATGGAGGTATCTACAGCAAGAACTTTGGAATTGACTATTGAATTTTTTTAAACTAGAATCCAGCTCCTGGAGCTTTATCATACTGTACCTTTAATTTACATTAGTGACACATACTTGTTTATCCTGAATTGTCTTTACACTGTTATAATGATTGGTAATGAATTAGGACTGCCTGCGTGTGTACTAAATTACAGAAAAATTAGAGGAAGTATTGGCAGAAGGGAAACTTGGGAAAGGTCATGAATCCAGGGAACTCTTGGTTTTTTTAAAGAGAAATATTTTCCATTTTAAAAGATTTCTAGGTAGTGGTGGCAGCAGAAAGTCTTCCAACACCAGGATCAACAGCACCCTAGCTTGGGAAACAACCTTCTTATTTGGGGGGCTTCCCTTATGGAAAAACATTTTGTTTTATGTTCTAATGCTGAAACAAATATTCCTTTGTAAGAGTTAATCTGACATAAATGGTTAAATGGAACCAGAGTGCTAGGGGCCTTTAAAAAGAGGAAACACAATTGGTGAGTGGGTTGAACAAAAGACAGACTAGATAACTTCCTGGCATACTATAAGTACTTAATAAATGCTTATTGACAATTAACTAACCCCTTCTAAAGAACTGGAGAATCTTGGAGGAAGGTAGAAATTTAGGGTCAGGCAATCTAATTAAATAGTTACTATTACTTATAGTCATGAAAACAGCAATAAACAAGTATCAAACAGGTGTGAGTAGTATTGATTTAATCATATATTAAATACCCCAGAACTGACTGTGCATTCTGAGCATGGGTCAGGAGGCAGGCTCTCTCAAAGGTTCGTGATCACCACAAGGAGGGCACAAGACCTATTTCTTAGGGTTCCTGACTCTTTCACCTAATGATCAGCCCTTTTGGATGCCTTGAGTCAAACATTAGTTGAGAATCATGCTGTACTTCTTATCTTCCTTTGCCTACTCAAAGGAGGAGAAGCCATGGGGGTTAAACAAATGGAACTGTGTCTTTCTTGAAACTTCAGAGCTTGGAGTAGGCAGGTACATTGGTTGGACTTTCTGGATCTAGAAGAAAATAAAAATACACCATGTGATAGCTATATCATTATGTGTTGTTTATTCCTTTTATTTATTCTGTGAGTGGGGAAAAAAGTAAAATACTCTACAGTATCTAAGTATCTGGTCATTTGCTTAAGGGAAGGATCTGATTGTATCACACCAAAGTTATGTGATTATAGCTCAGTGAACTAAAGTAGATTCTTGGAGGAAGTAGGCATAATGCTGCTTTAAATTGATTAATCCACACTGTTTTTCTTAAATGAATGATTTCCAAACTTTATGTAGTGATACCCTGCCTGTTTTTAGCCAAAAAATAGCTGTGCCCTTTTAAATAAAATATTTTTTTAGTTTAATCCAGTTTTTATTGCTATGCATAAGTCTTTATATATATAAAATTTTAAAAAAAAATTATAAGGCTTCATCTACTACCATAAAATCCCAGGATATAGAGCTAGAAACGAACTTGATCTAATTTAACTCTTTAATTTTATAGTCGATGAAACTGAGACCCAGAGAGATAATTTAATGTCACATAGGTGCTAAGTGGCAAAACCAGCATTTGAACCCAGGTCCCCTGACTGCAAATTCAACATTCTTCTCACCACACCAAAACTGCCATCCAAAAATAAAGGGAGAAACACAGGATATCTTCAGGTAAGCCCTGAACCTTTGCTTTGTACCTTTTCCAATGTCTTACAAAACCCTGGACTTTTGAAGGCTTTGCCAAAGGAATGCAGGCACTGGAAAAGACTTTCATCACAGGTTTGCTGACATGCTGTCCTGTTGTTTGAAGTCTAGACTAGTAATGTGTGTAGATACTTGTCACTAGGAGGTTGACCATTATTTTATAAGTTCTCTGTCCATAACAATTTATGAAACAAACATACAAATGATCTTCAGTCCTATATAACTGGGTCGTGGGGAAGGGGGATAGAGGATGATAAAAATGATAGTTTTTAGACATTAATTTTTTAAATCTAAATGTGAGATTCTTATCCAAAGGCTTTTCTAGGAGGCAGAATGGTACAGTAGAAAGAGTGCTCTCTCTGGAATATGAGGACCTAGATTCAATTCTGGCCTCTGTCACATATGTGACCCTGGACAAGTCACTAAATCTCTCTGGGTTTTAGTGTTCTTATGTGTAAAAAGAAGGGGTTAGACTATATGGTCTCCAAAGTCCTTCACTGTAAATCTATGATCCTATGTTAAAAATATAGTTTTCATCTAAGAAGTAATGAGATTAAGGGCTTATAGATGACTCAGAAGTCTTGTAGAAAAAAATATATATAATAAACACTTTCATCAAGAGGAGAGATAAAAGGTGCTAGATGTGGCAATACCCAAATATCACCAAAATGGCAATTGTTATTTGGAACTCAATTTAGGTTCAGTTATCAAGAATGATGCTGGACATTAACTACAGAAAGGGACATATTTTCAGACATGGTCAGTGTGTTCCATTTTACATAAATGTACTGATTTGTTGCAAGAGAAGGTTCTTGTTAGGGGAACAGTCATTAGGAAATAAGAGTGACCTTAAAAAAGCATCATTACAGTAGTACATCTTAAAAAAAGATTCAGCTATCGGTGTGGTATCAGATTGATTGGATATAGCAAAGGCATTCTAGGAATTGCTATTCAACCCTCTCCCCCCTGTGCCCACTTGTGCTCCATTGCTTTATGATCCCCAGGAAAGAAAATATATGGAATTAATATAGTTATCATATAATCTCTCTTACTTTTTCCTTTTCACCTTTTCAAGTTGCTATAACCCAAGCTTTAAATTAAAAAAAAAAAAGATTGTAGAACAGATTGCAGGTTGACAAAACAAATATTTACATTCCAAATGGATAAATCTCAGCTGTTCTCCTTTATAGTTTTACTACTAGACTGTGACCTCTTTGAACGCAAGAATTTAAGCTTACTTATATTTTCCAGAGTGCTCTCAACATAACAGGATTTCAATATTTTAATTAATTAATTAGAATAGGGTTTAAATTAAAAACAATTTAAACCAATCGTTACCCAATCTTTTTGGAGACTGGAACTCCCAGCTCCTCAGGGTTCAAAAAGGAATAAATGAATGTTGTTGTTTTTTGATGAAAATCATGACATGATGAGTGGATGAGTGATGTCTTGACTTGCTTGTGAATTGGATTTTAAGTGAGGTAGTTTCACAAAATGGTCAGCCTCTCCTCCAGATAATACTTAGAATAGAGCATGCCTGCAAGAAACTGAGTATTTTCTACTTTCCCCATTGTTCAGGATTCATATGTTTCTCTATTTCTCTCTTAAAATAAAATCGTTCTTTCTTAGAATCAATACTGTGTATTGGTTCCAAGGAAGAAGAGTGTTAAGGGCTAGGCAGTTGGGGTTAAGTGACTTGGGCTTAAGTTTAAGATTATAGGCTAGTTTTAAACCCAGGAATTCCTGCCTCAAGGCCTGGCACTCTACCCACTGTGCTACCTAGTTGCCCCTGATATATGTTTCTCTTGTGGAACAAGTCCTTTTTATATCTCTGCTGTTATAATATAGGAATATAAAATATTTGACATTTTGCAGGCTGTGGGTTGTCTAGTTATAATCATAGGTAGTTATTAATGTTTATGGGACATTATATTTGTGATAAATCTGAATTCTTATGATGAGCTTTATTTTTGAGTTCTACTTTTTTAAGTTGAATATTTAATTTGTTGAGGGGAGAGACATGGTTTAAACTTGTGATTTCATTGGTAAAAAGAACATCTGCTGAGGAAACAGCTACTATCAATGCATATCTGGAACCTATGGTGGGTTTTTTGTTTGCTTTGCATTTTATAGTCTTAGGGAGTTGTCTGGTCCATGGTTACATGTCTGATATGTGTCAGAGATGGGACTTGTATCCAGTTCTCAATCATATATATTGGGCTGATAAGTCTTTAAAATGTAATTAAACAATTAAGAGTTGATTGAATTGGTTTGATTCTCTGAGGGTTGAATCTGATATTGGAAATCTTTAGTTCTAATTTAAATCTTTGATTTCAAATATAGCCATGCCACTTCCTTATTCAAAATATCTTCACTGCCTCTAGGAATACTTGCCCCTCAACCTGGCATTCTAAGGTCCTCAGCCATCTAATTCTCACTTTCCTTTTTAGACTAATTTTATTTGTTACCTTGTTTTGAACTTTAGTTCTAACCCCAAAGAATAGAAAAAGGAAGGCATTTCCCTCTCCATTACTGAGTTGAAGGGGAAGGGGAAAGTGTCTGTTCCTGGAAATTCATGAAACTCACAAATCTGTTTTCTCATACTCAACCTCCCCACTAGAGTCCTTCTTTTCAAGCTTTTTTGCTCAGGCACCTTCAGTTTTGTGAAGATTTATTTGAACTTGTCTGTGTGGTCAGTGTGACCTGTTTCTCACTGCATTTGCACTGCCCCAAGGTGTGTTAAACCTGACATCTTGTATCTCTGCAGGTTCATGATTTTTAATACATTTTTACTTATGTCTTTTGTTTTTACCTTGCCTAGGTTTCCTCCTGGATCCCTCTTTCCCTCTTCTCTTCCAAAATTCCTACCCCCTTATGGCAATGCATTTTTTAAAAAAAGTTTTAAAATTTAATTTAATATGTTTTTTAAAAATGTATTTAAATAAATAAACAAAAACCAATCACTATGTTAAAAAAATACCAAACCCTGACATTGCATGCTATGTTCTGCACCTGTGGATACTCTTCTGCTTCTTTACCCCCTCACCTCAGTGACGGAGAGGGAAATGTCTTCACCTTTGTCTTCTTTGGGGCCACACTTACTCTCTATAATTTTGGAGCATTCATTTTCTACTGTTTTGTGATGGTTATATTTTCTATTTGCATCATTTTAGTAATTGTATGCATTGTTTTCCTGGATCCACATACTTCACTTTTCCTCAGGTCATCAAATCCCTCTAGTATAATAATATTCCATTACATTTATGTACTCTAATTTGTTTAGCCATTTCCCATTAGGTGGATATCTACTTTGTTTCCAGTTTTTTTTCCTACCACAAAAATACCTCTCAATATTTTTGTATATCTGAGATATGCCTTATTGTTAGGGACCTCCTTGGGGCATATGCCTGGCAGTAGCACCTCTGCTCAAAGAATATGAACATTTTAGAATCTTTTTACGCAGGATTATTTATGAAGGTAAGTGGGTTGTAACAGCAGAAACTGAGATATAACTGGGAAGGTTGGTTGAAAAAACATAACTAATTCTGCCCTAGTGGGAAACATTATTTCTGACGTTATCACCTTTACTAGTGGAAACAAACTAAATAATTCAGAAGCTCTAGGATTTTGTAAGTGGTGAGCAGATGAAAATGTAATGATTGTAACTGAGTATTTATTAAGATCAATTAGTAAGAGATTATCAGGTGTCTCAGTCTAAGTTCCAGAAAATATTAGAAAAGCAGTAGATTTTTTCCTAAAAACATTAGCAAAGAAAGCCATTCTAAATAAATTTTAAAAAATAAAAATTGGAATAAATATACCTTATTTTAGATATGATTTCCCCAAATCTTTTACTTTCCCATTCACATAGAATTTTAAGTAAATGACTGTGAAGATGGCATTTATGTTCTCTTTTTCATTGGTAGTTTTCTTTCTTTGAGGGCTACAGAGGTTTTAATTTTTAATGAAAAAGAACTGATGAATTTACTATTTTATTGTTGATTTTCACATGTATAACTAAAATGAAGAGGAACTTTGGTGGGGAAGGGAAGAAGTAGGCCCATCTTTCTCTAATAACATATGGCATGCACTATTTACAATGTTTAAGCTTTTAAAATTCAAGGAAGGTTCCCAGGTTGTTGGATTGGACTCCTTTGTGACAAATTTATGGGAGGACATAGATGAGACTCAGGATGGAATGGACAGGATTATATGAGTTACTTTACATTCTAGTGGGGGAATTAGCCACATTCATTATAACCGTTGGAGTTAACTTTTAAAAATATTATCTTAGGTACAAGGCAAACTATGTTAGAAGTTAGTGACACAAGTTATTAATGAAGAAATGTGGGACTGGGTTCAGAAAAAACCTAACCCTGCTACTTGGCTATTTAACAGAATAGTTAAGTAGAATAAGAAATGTAATCCTTTAAAGACCTTATTTTTCAAATATATGAGGACACATTCAAATTTATAAAAATATCATTTGATAGTCAAAGAATGTGAATAGACCACTTTCAGAAGAAGAAATCAAAGCTATCTCTAGTCATCTAAAATGTTCTATATCACTATTGATTAGAGAATTGCAAATTAAAACAACTCTCACATCTATAAGATTGACTTATATAATGAAAAATAAAAATGACAAATGTTGGAGGGGATGTGGAAAAATAGAGACACTAATGCACTGTAGGTGAATTAACCTAACTATTCTGGAGAAAAATTTGGAATTGTGCCCTGTAAAAGGGAATTCTTTGTTCTCCTTGAGTTTACACTTGTGAAAGGGAATCCTTTATTCCCTTTGTCTAACACTTTGGTCAACAACAACTTAAGTACCTCTACTTAGTACCTCCTAGATTGTGAAAACAGGATTAACTCTCCTTTGTCTACCTTTGAACTGAATCAACAAAAGCTTGAACACTCTACTTAGCAATAGGTGGAGGAGCTCTCCATCCTTCAACTCAGTCAGCCAGGAAATAAGAATTCACACCTCAGTCAGCCAGGAATCTGTGAACTCTTTTGATGAGTATTCACCTCTCCAGAAGGTAAGAAATGGTTCCCACCTGGGCAATGCTGCTCAGTTTAGAAGTTGTGATTGGCCCTTGTGAAGAGGGGAAGGGGCATGAAGCCACTATAAAAGGCCTAGAATTTCTGAGGCTGGAGAGGTCAGCTTCAAGCAGAGCAAGTTCAAGGAAGTCAGCTTCAAGAAGAAAGTCAGTCTCAGGAGTCACCTTCAGCTCAAGTCATCATCCTGACTTATCTCTTAGAGGGAAGTTGGGTGAGTGGATAGCTGGTTTTCCTTTCCTGTCTTCTGGAAAGAGTTTAATCCTGGCTGAAGGTCACCAAGTCCTGGCTGAGTAAAGCACTGGAGCAATATTTAGACAGATAGGCTAAATGTCTTCTCTACCTTTCTGTATTTCTCTACTTTCACTCTTTCTACTTCTTTTGTAAATAAAAGCTATTAAAAGTCATTTAAACTTTGAGTAATAATACCTTAAATTAGCAACTACCATATTATTTATAACTTTCATATATTTTAGTCAAATCATTAAAATTTTTAAACCCTACAGCCCAAAAGGCTATAAAACTGTGCATACTTTTTAATCCAGCAATACCACTACTAGGTCTATATCCCAAAAAGAGCAAAGAAAAAAGTAAAGAATGCATATGTACAAAACTTTTATATTAGCTCTTGTTGTGGTGAAAAAAATTGGACATCAAGAGGAATGCTCATCATCTGTAGAATGGCTGGACAAGGTATGATTGTGATGGAATATAATTTCTCTGTAGGAAATGAGTAACAAGATGCTTTCAGAAAAAGCTGGGAAGATTTAAATGAACTCATGCAAAGTGAGAAGAACCAGGAAAACATAGTACACAGTAACAATGGTATTCCACCATGATTAATTGTGAATGACTTAGCTATTCCCAGCAATACAATGATCTGGAGAATTTTAACCTCTTTTTACCACCCAAAGACAACCTTTGGATTTTAAAGGAAAAAAAAAAGTTTGGTTTTTTTTGAGGCTATGATATGCTTCTTCCCCTGCCCCCTTGCTAAATTAGAATGGAGACAAGGCTTTTTGTTTTTCTATAAACAAGCATCTTAATATTGTGGGGTAGAGAAAAGTGGACATACACACTGTGCAGCCATTCTAAAGGTCTCCTGACTTCTGGAGTCTGGAAGACCCTTGTCTCTTACCCAGAATGACTATCTGGCTGGAAGATGGATGGACACTTTGTCCAGAGTGAGGTCAGAATCCTCTAATTGGAGAGGCTTGGGAAAGAACATAAATTGGAATAACAGGAGGAAATGAGGGCTTTCCCCTTTGGAATCAGATTGAATAGGAGTGCAGTCAAGAAATTTTATCATGGCACTATTTTAAGCATAGAAATCATTTATATTTTGGAAAAACTAGCATTATCATGCAAACTGTTGGCGAATATAACAAATTTCTGTTCCAAGTTAGAGCACAAACTCTTGATTTATAAACTAAGGATAGAATATGTGTGTGCACACATTTAATTAAAAATGGAATTAATATATAATGACCCATGCTCATTTTTAAAAAAAGACAAAGAGCTACCTCCAAATAATTGTCTTTCCCACTTTTCTTTTTTTCTTTTTTTTTTTTTTTAATTTTTAAACCCTTACCTTCTGTGTATTGACTTATAGGTGGAAGAGTGGTAAGGGTAGGCAATGGGGGTCAAATGACTTGCGCAGGGTCACACAGCTGGGAAGTGTCTGAGGCCAGATTTGAACCTAGGACCTCCAGTCTCTAGGCCTGGCTCTCAATCCACTGAGCTACCCAGCTGCCCCCTTTCCCACTTTTCTTAATGCTCAAAGCATAGAATTTAGCTGTTAATAAACTTATCCCAGAGTTTAGCATACGTTTTCCTTAACTTTGGAGGAAACTACTTTAACCACAACTTGTTCCAGATCTCTTAAAATATTCTTAAAGGTCTAAGTAATCCAATCTTCTGCATGCCAATGACTTGAAAGGATTGCTAAACCAATTTACTTTTCCATCTGAACAAACATCAAGCTATGAACAGCCTAGGCTCCTTAAATGATTTTTCAAGTGATTAACAGTTTGTGTTCCCTTTTTGAAAAATTGTCTATTTTGGTGTTTTGATCATATAGTTGCAGGTGAATAAATATTACTCATTAATTTGTGTTCTTTCTATAATCTAGATGTCAGATTTTTATCAGACATAATTATGCCTGGGCACATTGCTTTTGTTGGACAAATTTTTTTTTTAAATCAAAATATCCAACTAAATTTCTCATCTAATGCCTTATCATGGAGCGAAGGTGACACTGGATCACATTGGCAGGATTCATCAAAGTAGGAAAACCTGAAGGTTGGACTTGGCAACAGATTGTAAACCTGCAGTTGGAGGATCTGTCCATCCCAGAGCAGGAACAAATAGATTTTTACAAGAAATAGTCTACTGTACAAAACTGACTGAAAGGATCAAAGAACAAGTAAAATTCTAATGTAGTTGTTGTCTGCTGATAAAAACGCATATTTGATCTGATAGGGTGAAATGCCTCCTTTAAGACTGTCCACCAGTAAGGTGTTTCCAATGCACAAGACAGGAGAGAAGGTTTTGTTCAAAATCCCTCTTACTGATAATATCAAGTGGTGTACTAAGCAGGGAAATGTTTGCTTTTATAAGTTGTTATGCTGAAAGTCCAAGGTAGCAGGCAGCTAGGTGACTAAGTGGATTGAAAGCCAGTTCTAGAAACAGAAGGTCCTGGGTTAAATCTGTCCCCAGGCACTTCTTAGCTTTGGGACCCTGGGCAAGTCATTTAACCCTTACTGCCTAGCCCTTTCTGCTTTTTCTGTTTTGGAATGAAGATATAGTATTGATTCTAAGATGGAAGGTAAGAGGAAAAAACCAAACAAACAAAAAACAAGGAAAAGAAAAGACAAGGATAGAATTCAGATAGAACTGTGATTCAGACACACACACACACACACACACACACACACACACACACACACACCTTGTCTAGAAAATGTAGATGAGTTAAGATCTGGGCTCAGAAATAAAGGGTAGCAATTTTCATATGCATCAATAAAAATCATAGGTTCACCAAATATTAAAGAATGTTATATTGCATCAAATAATTTTGGTTTAACTATTAATATATTTTATTTACAAAGTATTATATTGACTATTTTCCTAATATGGACCTATCCATATATTCTTTGTATAAAATCTATATGATTATTATAAAATTTAAAAATGTTATCATATTATCTTTGCTAATATTTTATTCAGTATTTTTTATCAACAATCATTAATTATCTTAGCCTGGACATTTTTTCAGCCTTATTCTTTCTAGGAAGTAGAATCAAAGATATGTTTTACTCATTAAAAATTGGGTAGTAATACTATTTTTATTTATATTTAGAAACAGTTCAATTCAATTTTGAATTTATCAAATTTCTTAAGTGAAAGGAGCCTTGTTAGGTGATGTAAATAGCAAAATAAAAAAAAATACCTGGTATTTCCCCTCAAGGAGCTTATTTTCCCTTGGAGGGGTGGTGATGGTAGAGAATACAGTGCATGTATAGATAAATATAATAGTAGGACAAAATGTTATGGAAAACTGGAGAAAGGACTCTAGCTTATACTGAGAAGGCAAAGACTTCTTAATTGATGTAGAGCTGAGGGATGGCTGGGAAAGACTTCACAGGCTTCACAGAAGCAGAACAAAACTCCAGTTTGACTAGGAGAGATGAGGAAAGGAAGATGACTTTTACTAAGACGTGGATATGGGAAATGACTAATCAAGTTCAAAGTATGGTGCAATTTGACTAGAACATTTTTAGTATATAAAGAGCAGGAAGTCTGGAAAATAAAATTGTAGCCCAGATTGTAGAGGACATTGAATACCTAGTTAAGAAGTTTGTTTTGTATTCTTTTGTTATCAGTTTTCAGATAAAGTTGTGTGTCACATTGTGAGACCTGAATTAAGAAATTTATTTTAGCATGCATATGAATAATCAAGTGGGGAAGGGGGGGAAAATAAAGGCAGAGAAACCAATTAGGAAGCCATTACAATAGGCTGGATAATTAGTAATGAAGTAGTGATGTAGATTAACAATGATTGTTCCCATTTTATAGATGAGGAGACTAAGATTCAGAGAAATTAAATGACTTGTTTATTTTCATACAATACAACTAGAAAGTGTCAGAGATAGAATTTGAAGCCAGATTTTCCCCAATTATAAACCCAGTACTCTTTAAGGAAAATTAAGACAGGAAAAAAAAGAATCCAGACTATTAAAATGTACCAGTTGAGATTATTAATGAACTTTAGAGAGTTTTAGTAGAGTAATGAGGCTTTAAGTCAGTTTGCAAGGGAGCGAGGAGAGAATGGATGAAAATAGAGGATAGAAGTTTAATAGGAAGATCTGTTTAGGTTATTTTCTGTTTTATTACTCAAACTATCTTAAATATTTAATATACTTAAAGAGAGATATTCAAGATACTTAAATATCTTGAAATTCCATACATTTATTTCAAATTCTTAAATTTACTAGTCTAAAATGTTAAATAGTTATTTGATAATTCTCTCAATTTAATTTGTATCTTTTATGTCTAATTGTTTCAAATTTATATTTTATTTCTTTTTTCAAAAAAATCCACCCCCCCCCCCCAAGACCTCTTGTTTTTACTGGTACAGCTGTCTGTTTTTTCTACCAAAGTAGTTGGCAATTTTTCTTCAACTTAGAATCTTTTAGTATTGTTGGGAGGCAATGGGAAGTTAAGTGTCTTGCTGATGGTCAAAAAGTCAATCTGTTTCAGAGGCAGGATTTAAACTGGTTATTCCTGAGTCCAAAACTGATTACTACTTTACAATTTAATTAAAAAATTTAACTTGCTAATTGTTTCCTTTAAAAAAAAAAACACCTTAGTTTCCATCTTAGAATCAATACTGTGTATTGGTTCCAAGAAAGAAGAGTGGTAAGGGCTAGGTAATGGGAGTTAAGTGTCTTGCCTAGGGTCACATAGCTAGGAAGTGTCTGAGGTCAGATCTGAATCCAGGACCTCCCATCTCTAGGCTTGGCTCTCAATACTCTGAGTCAGATAGCTGCCCCTTAATTGCTTCCCAATTTTACCTATCTGTTCCTTTCTCATATTTTTGTTAGGGACATATTCAACATGTGTATATAGGTCTTTCCTCTACTTTTATGGAGATGAGAAAATTAAACATAAGGTGGCTATTTGCTAGTTTCAGTCAACTTTCTTTTCGTAATGGAACTATGATCTTTCCTCTTTTTTGAAGAATCTTCCCTTCTCCTAATTTTGAAAATTCACACTAGAATTCCTTTAAAAATCATATGTCTTCCTCCTTGTCCTTATTATGTATTTGGTGAGGTCTGACTTCACCTCCTGACTTCATTTGCCTATATGCCATTGTTTCTCCATCACATAATATATTAGGTTTTAAGATGTTGCAATCAAAATTAGTGAACATACCATTATTACTGATGAGAAAAAGTTCTTCTATCTGTGGCAAATCAAGATCATGCCACTTCTTTTTCATTCTTATTATTGTTTCCCTCTTCCTTCCAGCTTCCATCTACAAAGTAGCTTCATTGGGTCTCAAACCATGTTCTTTATAAGTTAATTTTCTCTTCAATAGTTTTTTTCTGTCTCATGAAACAATGTCTTGTCATCTTTTTCCTCATTTTATACAATTAATTCTGTTTAGTACTGCCCCTTTGTCAAAGAGAGCAGTTTCATCTTGGGATTGCCACTGTCTACTCCCACCAGTTTTCTTTTCATTTTTCCTTTATCTGCATTTCTTTTAAAATTAAATACTTAATACTTAATTTCTTTTTTCCCTTTTCACTTTTTGGCCATTTTTTTCTTTTTTAAGCCCAACTATGTAATTCTATAATTTAGTACTTCAAGAATCCTTAATTTCACTGATGTGGGTCCTTTATCTGTTGACATAGATAATGATTCCTGCCCACATTTGTACATGATACTTTCTACATTGTAACTTCCCCCATTATGATTTTGGTATATTATGGATCAGCAGAAGAAACTAAATGGGAATTTTGGGAGAGCTTTTCAGAAGCCACAAATGACCAAGAAAAAGTTTAGAAACTCAGAAATACATACTTAACCCAAATTTTACAATAAGGTTACTAATAAAAGAAAGAATTCAGAATTCTTTCTGGTTTGAAGGGAAGGCCAAAAATGTTTGTTCATATTTTCTAGATTGCTGGCCCACACCCCCAACTCCCTTGATGTGTATGGGATAACTGCACATAGTTTAAGGAGTGCTTTATCAACTCTGCCCTTCACCAATCAAAAAAAATCTCCATTGTCCAATGCCAATCCTCTAGTGATTAGCTTCTTCAAGCACATTCAACTAGGCTGTCCCTGAGGTGACTGCTGGTGCCATGTTTAATGATCCTTTTGTGGGATTTGACATTGCTTTTCCCCCCACTGGAAACTAATTTCTCAGTCAAAAATCACCTCCTATATGTGATTAGGCAATGGAGGAAGATTCTCAAGAAACAAATTAATCCAGTAACTTAACTAATAAAGTGTTGGGATTTCTTTTATTATACTATGAAGGTTATTATATTAAAATAACAATTCAGCATAGTTGAAAAATACCTATCATTCAAAGCATTGAAATGTTTAGGCTATCAAGATAAGACTCTAAGACTTTTTTCAAGTCTGAGTTTTTCCTTCATAATATTATTTGAGGCTGTCTCTGATTTTAAAATATCTTTTCTTTGCCTTCCATAAGAAGGCCAAAATTTGGGATGAGGTTGAGGGTTGGGGAACTGATGATGGTAGTGAAGTAGAAAGTATATTGGATTCAAAGCCTATAGGACTCTGACACAAGCTGTATGACTATGGGCAAGTTAACCTTTCTGAGACTCAGTTTCCTTATCTGTTATCTGGAGATAATAACACCTGTAGACCTTGATTCATAAATTATTGTGAGAACAAAATGATATGATGTAAAGAACTTGCTAAGCCTTAAAGCATTATATAAATGTGAGCTACTAGTCTGATGGTGTATCTGGGTGAATTGAATTTCACTTGCAGATATACAATGATGGGAGAACTCTGTCTTTTCAAGGAGTTTAATTTTCTTGGAGGGATTTCTAGCAATTTTGTTTCTTTTTAGTGTCTCAGTGATTACTTTTTTCTTCAGAATGCAGATTGAAACATACTATTTTTCACGTTACTTCCTCCATGAATTTTTTTGTAGTACAAAGCAATATGTGCCTGTTTCACAACATGATAAATATGGAAATACATTGTATGATTATATATATATATGTGTGTATATATATATATATATATATAGACAATTATGTATATATCCTATATCATATTGCCTGCCTTATTGGGAAAGTTGGAGGGCTGGAAGGAAGGAAGAGAACAAGGGTCGCCAAATGTCAGAAAACAATTTCAGTGATTGCTTTTGAAAGGTGGTACTGGTCATTGTGAAAGAACTCACTGTAACATCTTTTAGGAAGCTCCAAAATGGGTTTTCTCATAGAAAGAATTAGGACAGAAACCTGAAGATCTTTTTAGGAATGAGGAAGCCTCATTTCATCTTTAAATTTAAATTATTGATCAAATCTCTAAATGCTGAATGATGGGTTCATATTTGAAAGAGATGAGAGAATGAGTTGCTTTCAAAAGCCATTTTTATTAAACTTTAACAAAATATATCTATCTGGAGAGGGAAAATAAGGGAGATGAATGAATAATATTTAAATGAATTATTAAACCTTGACTGTAGGACAAAGTACAGTGTTAGAATAGAAAGGTTATGGAATTATTGACCCTGCCAGTGGAGTTTATAATCCTAGCTTTGTCAAGGGGAGAAGCCAGTACTTTACAATATCCCACCTTCTTCCAAATCCATCATAAATTTTTCATGTACATTAAAAAAACACTTGTCAACATTAAAAATTCCCCGTTTATAAAATATAGAGAATGAATCAAGATAGTCTTTAAGGTCCCTTCCATATCCATATTTTTTGACTTCTGTTACTTTTTAATTAATGTATCTTCCTATGTCTCTATGTTACAATACTCTTGTATTTCAGACAATAAAAATACTTTTAAATGTCACATCAAAGTAATCCATTCCCCACCCTCCATTTGTACTTATTAGAGGAATTGGTTGAACAGAGACAGCAGTATTTAAAGCTTTCTGCAATCTACCTCAAACCTACCTTTTTGGATTGATTTCAAAATATTTCCCCTTTATGCATTTTAAGTTCCATGCAAATTGGTCTAATGGCTATTCTCCAAACTGGATATTCCTTTTGCCTCCATGCCAGAGAAGTCCTTTCTCCTTAGCTGTTGTACTCTTTAGAATCATTAATCTTTTTCATTGTGCAATCCACTGTGAATAAACCTTCCTTTATTCTCCAATTTTCCTCCCTCCCAAACTCTAATTTTTTTTCTTTCCTTCCTCAAATTTTCTTGTATTTATTATACATGTATATTTTGAAAATAATATAAACTCCATCAGGACAGGGACTGTTTCCCTTTGTCTTTGTACTTCTAAAGCCCCTAAAAGTGCTTAGTACATAGATCTATCTATCTATCTGTCTGTCTGTCTGTCTGTCTGTCTCTATATATCTGTCTATCTAATTAGATATCATTTGATATGAATTTAATTGTAGAATTATACATGAGGCTTTTAATGGATATATAAAGGCCTAGGACATAAGTTTCCTACTTCTCCTCAAAGCAGGAAACAAACAAGAACTATCCAAGAATGTGTGTGCATGTGTGTTTAGTATCGTATCATTGCTTTTATTTAACTCTTTTACTGTTACAAGAGACTTCTCACTAAATGAGAATAATCTGAAAATGTTTGTATTATTAAAAAGAAAATCAATAAAGCTTAAAGAAAAAAAATTCAATACTTCCCACATAAGAAATGGTAAACTATGTGTTATAGACATTAGCATCTCCCCCTATCATACTTAGAAATTGGCTTCCAACTCAATAATTTTTTTTACACCTTGGGGAGAAGTATTATGATGATGCTAAATGAAAATGGGTAACAGCTTATGCCTTTCCCTTTAAGAGATTTTCAAAGAAAGTGATTTTTAAAAGGGGAGAAAGCAAATTCTTATCTCCTGAAAAGGGATCAGAATAATTTGCATTAAACAGAACAAATTAGCTAGGTATTAACTTAAAGTAAGTTAATCCTTCCAGATTGAGATAAAGGCACAGACTTTGAGTTGTAGACAAACTGCTATTTTTTTTTAATGAGAAAATAAATTTTGCATTGAATAGTTGGTATATTTTAAGGAAAGATTATACAATTGACTGGCAACTAATGGGCAGAAAAGACTAAATAAATACATATAAAAATGTGTATATCTCTACATGTATACACTTAAGAAGGCAGTATAGCTGTAGTTAGATGGATCTGTCTCTGTATATTTGTATCTCTGTGTATATATACATAAGTATTAGATATTTATTGTAAGCAGGATTCTGTGCTAGGTGCTGTGAAGGGGAGAAAGAGAGAGAGAGAGAGAGAGAGAGAGAGAGAGAGAGAGAGAGAGAGAGAGAGAGAGCACTACACATTTTAGATAAGATTTTGTTCTCATGGAGTCATTCTCATATATATGTGAAATTTCACTAGTGCAAATCACAGCCCTTTAATACCTTCCCAAACTGTGCAGTTGTTGTCTATGTCCTTCCATAAATCATCTTTGAAGGAGCCACCGAGCATCCTTTCCACCTCCTCTTACTATGTGAGGTTATCAGTATATTGTTAATGCTTTCCAGCTCTCTCTCTTTCTCCCTCTGGGGCTAACCTATTTATAGCAAAATTCAAAATGGTATATAAGTATATTAAGAAAAGAACAAAGTACTATGCAAGGAGTGTGTGTGTGTGTGTGTGTGTGTATGTGTGTGTGAAATTATTGAGGCTTCCTAGAGAATATTTACTTGAGGTGGACTTTAAAGAGTATCTAGAAATTCAACAACCAGGGGAACATGGAAAGCATTCCAGAAACAATGTGACCAAGTGTAGGGAATGTAAGTAGCTTATTTTGATTAGAGCATAGGGCATGTAGAGGGGCTAGTGTGAAATCAGGCTAAAAAAGAAGGATAGTGCTAGATAAAGAGGGTCCAATCAGTTAATAAACATTTATTAAACACTTATTATGTGTCAGGTATTGTACTAAGAACTAGAGATCCAAAGAAAGGCAAAAGACAGCCTCTTGCCTCAATGAGTAAACAATCTAATGAGGAGGACAACATGCAACCAGCTTTAGTGAAATAAAAAAGAAATATTTCCTCATAAGTTATTTACACCCAAAGAATCCACTTCCTGATCAATGATCTTCAAAACTGATAAATGAAAGGGCCTTTTTTTAAACCTCATCTCCCTTGGCACTTCCTTTATGAGAATAAGAAAATGATGGAAAGAAATCCCCAACTCCTTCAGTTTTGAGGAGAAGCTGGCAGGTCATATTCCTTTTACAACTAAAGTCCAAACAGCCCAATTTCTTTATTTTTCTTTAGTAGTAGAATCAATGATTTCAATAGTGAGATCTTCTCTATCAATGATGAAATCAGAATTTAATTCTTCTACATCTTTGTGACTTACTGTGGCCAAAAAATAATAATATTCACCCCATCCCTGCCAACCTCATAATGAGTCTTTTTCTAAAACAAGAAACAGATTAGTAATTCATTAATCGAACTCTTGTTTATGCTTCTTATGCCAGTTCTAATTAGCTGTTTGTTTGTATCAAGTTCTGTTTTAAAACTCAGTCATTTTACCTGTCTTTAAATGATCATAAATTTCACATATCTTTGCATTTTACATGTCAGATTCTGGGCATGGCCTGTAAACTATATGTACACAAAGACAGGTGTTCCAGGAATCTATAATGAATGCAATCTTGAGAAATGGCATATAAATCAATTTTTTGCAAATCACATTCAATTTGGAATGTATTGAGAGGTGGTTGACATTTATAGGAAACCTGCGGCTTATTTCTGACTAGGAAAGAATTTGTTTGTAAAATATGTTATTACTCCATAAATATATTTGTTTTGTGATCTTGCATATAATATTTTTATTCACACATTCAACAAATACTGGTTTATCGGTAATGTGTAAGGAGTAATAGCAGTAGTAGTAGTAGTAGTAGTAGCCACAGCAAAAGAAAAAATAGTAGTAATAGTAGTAGTAATGATGATAATAATAATAACAGCATAAATTTAGCAATTTAAGGTTTGCAAAGTGCTTTAAAATATTATACCATTTGATAAATAGTCGACAAAAGAGAATTAACCTGGGCATGCATAGTTTTGGCTAGCCGTGAGATCTGGGTAAATCCCCATTGTCTTTTTGCCTCTTGTAGATTATGTCACTTGAATTTGCTTCAAATGAAATTTTATACATATAAACTATATTTTATATATGTGTATATAATACATATAGATTCCCGAAGTTTGTCTAGAAATGTGGTTAATAGGTGATTAACTCAAGCAGATAATGTGAAGAAGTGTGGCCATTAGCTTTTATGTTGGGGGTTACTAGCTTTTGACTATGACTGGATAACCACAGGGGTTGCATTAAGGTCTTGAAAGATTCTGCTTCATTATTGCCATTCCAGAGTTAGATGATATAACTAAAGGGACAGTAAAGGAGAAAGTGGGGTAACCAGTAACACTTAAAAGACAGATGACCTTTGTATGTACTCTCAATTGGTTGTGCTTAGGGAGACAAACAACTGTGCAGAGAATCTAAGAGAGCGCATAATCCCAAATTACTTGATGTTGGAATGTATTTTTATGCTTTATTACTTTTATGTTGTGGTAAGTTCAAAACTTCAATGAACTTGAATGAGCAATGAAACAATACTTTAAAGCAGAGGTGTCAAACACGAGACCTTTGGATCTATGTCACTTCCCAAGGTAGTCAAACCTATCATATTTTAAAGTGTTAATGAATTAATAAAAATATAAATTTACATGATAATATCTAAATGAAATAATATTACATTTAATATTATTGTACAATATGTTATAATAATATATAAGTAATACTATATAGTCAATATAAGTAATATAATATATAAACAATATTATATATGTGTATATGTATATATATTTAACTGCTTGTAGTTTTCAAACACAGTATGTGAGTAGCAATGATCCTTATTAGTCCCTCATTTCTATTTCAGTTGCACATCTCTGCTTTTAACAAACTAAGATTCTGGCATCCCTGCCCTACTATGAATGCTCCATATATACTGGTTGATGGTAGTACTCAGTCCATTCTTGCTATATAAAAACAATGTTTTCAATGAAAGGCAAAGCAGCCTAAAGTAGAGTTTAGTATAGTTCACTTATTCTCTCGGGGAAGAGATGGGATGACTTTGGTTTTAAAGCCCTTTTCTTGTAACAACTAATGAGGTATAGAATCAATGAAAATCCTCTTAAATTTTAGATATTCATGAGAGAATGACATTGTCAATAAGAATATTAAAATAAGATTTACAGTGGCTCTCCAAGATAATCTAGAGTTTACTGTATTGATTTTCAGTAACACCTTATTCATTTGGACTGTATTAATTAAGATTTCCTGCTAAATTCAGAGATTCTATTATGGTTTGTTTTGTTTTTTTCTACCATCTAAAAAGAAAGAATTGACTAAGGGATAATGGTGTAACAAGTAGGGGAAATTTCACCTGCTTAAAAAGATGCTTTGGTTTTTAAAGACTTTAGCTCATTATTTGTTTGTAAGTATTAGTAGTAATTATAATTAAAGTTCAGCTATTGTTCCTGGTTTTGAGTTAAGTCAACATATATTTAGTAAGCACTGTGCTAAGCACAAGGGAATACCAAGGAAGACAAAAAAAATCCCTGCTTTTTTTTATTTTTTAATTTAATTAATTACTTTAGAATATTTTTCCATGGTTACTTGATTCATGTTCTTTCCCTCTCCTCCTCCCACCCCCTTCTGGGAGCTGATGAGCAAATCCACCAGGTTTTACATGAATCATTGTTCAAAATCTATTTCTATTTTATTAATGGAATTAATTGGAATTAGTGGAATTAATATGGAAAGAGTGATCATTTAAAGTTAATATCCCCAATCATATCCTCATTGAATCATGTGATCAATCATATTTTTTTTCTGTATTTCTACTCCCACAGTTCTTTCTCTGGATGTGAATAGTGATCTTTCTTGTAAGTTCCTCTGAATTGCCCTGGATCATTGCATTGCTGCTAGTAGAGAAGTCCATTATGTTTGATTGTGCTACAGTGTATCTATCAGTCTGTGTGTACAAAGTTCTGGTTCTGTTCCTTTTGTTCTGCATCAATTCCTGGAGGTCTTTTCAATTCACATGGAATTGCTCCAGTTCATTATTCCTTTCAGCACAATAGTACTCCATCACCAACAGATACCACAATTTGTTCAGCCATTCCCTAATCATTGGACACCCCCTCATTTTCCAGTTTTTTCCAATACAAAAAATCTCTGCTTTTAAGGAGCCCACAGTCTAACAAAGGAGACAACATATAAATAATTATATATGTACAAGATACACAAGATACATGCAAGAGAAACTGGAGAAAATCCCATGGGAAAGGCAGAATGGTCATTGAAAAGAGCTGGGAAAGTCCTCTTAGAGAAGAAAGAATTTGAGACTAGAAAGAAACTCATGAAATGGTGAAGATAAGGAAGAGCATTCCAGGTATGAGAAACAGCCATTGAAAAAGTATGGTGTTAAGAGAGGAACAACAAGGAAGCCAAAATTGCTTGACTGTAGAGTATGTATTGAGGGAATGAAGTAAAGAAGACTGGAAAGTCAAGAAAGGGCCATCTTGTGAAAGATTTTAAAAACCAAACAGGATTTTCTATTTGATCCTGGAGGTAGGGAGACACTAGAATTTATTTTATGAGAATGAACCAGCATTTCCTATTCAACATTTAGATTTCTCAGGTATCTATACGAAACTTTCATCCAGATTCTTTAACTACTCCAAAATAACTTTAATTTTTACCTGTGTAGAAAGGCTCTTTCTGTGTAGATTATGCTCCAGAGATTGCAACCTATCTATCCTTTAGGTGGTTCCACAAGTTGCTGTGGCCAAAAATTAATCCCCCAAACCCATTACTGAGTAATCATCTTCTAAGTTCTAAACCTCTCTGAACTTTTCTTAGCTGGTCCTTGAATAAATGACCCAGTTCATTTCCCAGTCTATACTTCAATCCTCTTCAGCTCATCTGGACCCTTTATAGCAGTGGTTCCCAAACTTTTTTGGCCTACTGCCCCCTTTCCAGAAAAAATATTACTTAGTGCCCCCTGTCACATACTATCACCTCCCCCTCACAGTTATTCACTGCCCCCAAATGCACTTGTGGCCATCACTGCTTCCCTGGATCGCTGCAGCACCCAGCAGGGGGCAGTGGCACCCACTTTGGGAATCACTGCTTTAGAGGCTAGATAGCCTTTAAGAACACTTCCATATCTTCTTGGAAGAGGCAGTGGAGTAGGACACTCCCACAGATTACTTTTAATTTTTATGGACTTTTGCTGCTTGTGAAATTTACACACACATACACACACACATACACACACACACACATATTTTAAAATATCTTTCCAAGAGGTTTTCAAGCAGAATGAAAATAATTTTCAAGGGACAGCTGGATAACAAGGAAGAATGGGCTGTTTCTCCCTTCTTTTACATATATTGAAGTCAGCAAGAATTCACTATCTTATTTAAAGTTACAGAATCATTATAGATTCTAGATGATTTGTCCACTATGCAGAAAAAGTAGTTTTAGGATGGTCTATTCAGTCAATATTTAGCAAGTGCTTATTATGTGCTGGGCACCAAGCTAAAGGATAGGGATACAAAGAAAGACAAAGATAGTCCCTTTCCTCATTTGTAAAAGGAACTTATGTTTTCCTTTCTCTTCTCCCCTTTCATCTCTCCCTTCTCTTCCCTCCCATCTTTCTTATTCTCCTGCCTCTTCTTCCCCCTTCCTCTCTTCCTCCTCCTCCTCTTTCACTGATTGGGTCTCCCTATATGAAAGTACAATGGCCACTTAAGTGTCTAATCTAAACCTGATTGGTATGGAAGTTTTGACCTTCTCTGTTTCTTATCTGGGCCAATATGCTTGTTCTTACTGAATTTATTTCTCCTTTCCCCAGTAGGAGCTTATCATATTGGTACTGGACTTAATGGGGACTTCCAGTTGTCTTAGCTTACTGTTGTTCAAAATTTCCTAGTTCAAATTGATTATCACAGACTATCTGAGTTCACATTCTACTGGATAGTCAAATTCATTCCATAGCTAATATTTTCACCACTTGATATAATTCAGGAAAAGCAATTGTTAATAATTATCCATGTTATTTGGATATTCTTATTCCTTTTTTGACCTACATTACTGAAATAATATTAGGCAACTATGAATAATCTTAAGTCACTGCAAGTATCTGAAAAGAATATTGTTTATTATCATAGAAGTGGAAAAAGAACTAATAGGCTTGGAAGTCAAAGGGGAAAATGTGCTCATTATTTAGTCATTCAACAGGTTCTTTGAAGGACAACAAGACAATAAGCCCAAATCCTAAACCTTCCTTAAAGCTTCCAGTATCTCAGAAGCAAGGAGACTCATAAAAATTGAATTTTCTTAGTAAAGCACATAAAACCCTTGTAGATTTAGTGAATTTATTTTAAATCTACACAATGATGCATGGACTTTAGTGTGACTGGAGTGAAAATAAAGTAATACGGCAATATGTGAAAGAGAAAGAGCAGCTAAAGCCATGAAGCTCCAATACTTCACTTTATCTCTGTTTGATGATTCATCATGACTTTGACATGTTGATGGTGTGAAAAGGGAATTCTTTGTTCCCTTTGTCTATTCTGAGTTAACACTTAAGAAAGGAAATCCTTTATCCCCTTTGTCTATTTTGAGTTAATATACCTTTTGATTGAATCAACAAAAGTTTGAACTAGGTGGAGGAGCTCAAAAACCACTTAGAGCATTTACACCCTTTCAACTCAATCATTCAGGAAATGAGAACTCACACCTCAGTCAGCCAGGAATCTGAACTTTTTTGATGAGTATTTACCTCTCCAGAAGATGAGAAGTGGTTCCCACAAACACTGCCCTCTGGACAGTGCTGGGTAATTTGGAAGCTATGATTGGCCCTTGTGAAAAGGGGAAGGGACAAGAAGCCACTATAAAAGGCCCTGAATTTCTGGGGCTAGAGAAGTCAACTTCAAGAAGGAAGTTGGCTTCAAGAATGAGTTGGACTTCAAGAAGGAAGTCAGCTTCAAGAAGAAGGTTGGCTCAGGGAAGAAAGTCAGTCTCAGGAATTACCTTCAGCTTGAGTCATCATCTTGACCTGCCTCTTAGAGGGAACTTGGGTGAGTGGATAGCTGGCTTTCCCTTTCTGTCTTCTGGAGAGAGTTTAATTCAGGTTGAAGGTCAACAAGTTCTGGCCAACTGGAGCACCAGAGCAATATTTAGATAGATAGGCTAAATGTCTTCTCTACCTTTCTGTATTTCTCTACTTTCACTCTTTCCACCTCTTTTGTAAATAAAGGCTATAAAAGTTATTTCAACTTTGAGCAATAATACTTTGAATCAGCAACCACCACTATTATTTATAATCTTCATATATTTTAGTCAAACCATTAAAATTTAATTCTTACAATGAACAGCCAGTTGTTGGGTGCAGTTTGGTGTCCAAGGTTCTATATTGGGCAAACCCATTGGTTCCATCCATGGCAAAATAAAGCCTTAATCCCTTGAGATATTGAAAGGGAGAATGCCATTAGTTGTAAATTTTATTGTTAATTCATATTGTTTTCATTTCTATTATCCCTCTTGAGTCTTTGTTTCTTTCTTGAGCCAGCTAGGTGACAGCTAAGATAGAGGGCTGAACCTGGAGTCAGGAAGACTTGAGTTTAAAACCAATCCCCAGGCACTTGGGCACTTGGGCAAGTCACTTAACTCATGTCTGCCTCAGTTCCCATCTACTGTTTAATGAAGATAATAATGATACCTACCTCCCAATGTTGATATAAGGGCCAAATGAGATAATATTTGTAAAATTTTACATTATTTAACACAATGCCTATTACATTGTAGGTATTTAATAAAAACTTATTTCCTTCCTTTCTCCATCTTAGGGCATTGTTCTTATAGAATTGGGGACAGTGATTTATGAAAATTAAGTGTTGCAGCTTATTATCTGTTTTCCCACAGAAACAGTAAATAATCCACCAGTCACCCTAGAAAATACACCCTATTCTTCTGTCTTGGCATTAATATTTTGAAATTAGAGTGCGATTCAGCAGGTAGAAGATCCTCCTTGGTATCAGGAAGACCTGTGTTCGAGTCCTATCTAAGACATATACTAGTTGTTTTACCCTGGGCAGGTTGTCTAAGCTCTCAATGCTTTAGGCAACTCTTACAAACTCCTAAATTAGAGTGAATATGCCAGCTTACATTGGCAGAGAGATTTTCCTTATATGAAAGTTCCCTGTTCCACAAAAATCCAATAATGTCCAACCCCTATTCTTTTATCCTTTAGTTAGGTAATATAATGGAATGTAGTGGAAAGAGCTCCAGCCTTGTGGTCAGTAGAGACCAGCTTAAATCTTCCTCCTAACACTTACAAAGTATGTGCCTCTTGACAAGTAGCTTAATTTCCATGAGCCTCAGTTTTTTCTCATCTATAAAATGAGATTGCTATTACTTGCACTGCCTATCTCATAGGGTTGTTGTGAATTGGTAAGCCTCAAAGTACTATGTAAATGTGAGCTTTTATTAGACTAGAGAAATATCAGAAATGGTGGTTATTAGAGATTTCTAATTGCTTAAGTTCCAGATCTAGAGGGTTGATGTGAGTAGAGAGTCAGCTTTTGAGGAGTCAGGAAAACCACATTTTAAACTCTACCTCTGACACTTACTCTTTGTTTTACTCTGAGAAATTTGCTTAGTCTCTCAGTGTCCCAAGTAATCTCAAGATTAGAAGTTCCACCAATTATTGGTTTGCTTTGGTAAGTGTAGAAATACAACAAACATTTCCAATGAAATTATAGGCCCAAATTAAAAAAAGAGAAGCCAATAAAAATTTTTGAAGTATTTGAATCCCCGCTTAGTACAACCTTTTCTTCTGACAGCATAAGATTATATTAAATGGGGAGTATTGATGGTTCTCTCTGTGACCTGATGTATCTTTTCCGCCTCATTTCATAATCTCCTTTTCACATACTCTGTGCTGTAGTCAAACTGGATGACTACTTGTTTGCCAAACTCACTTATTTCCTTGCATTTTCTCAATGCCATTCTCTGTGCCAAAATATATTAATTCCTTATCTCTGTCTTTCATATTCCTTATCTTCCTTCAAGTCTCAACTCAGGTAGTAACATCTCTGTGAAGCCTTCTATGACCTTCACCTCTACCCTCACTGTAGCCCACCAAGCATTCTTTCATCAAATGTCCTTAGAGCACATTGTAGGGATCTCTCCTGTGTCCCCATCACAACCTACTTTGTTTATATTTATGTGCTTCTGTTTACATAGATCACAATTCCCCCTTTCCATCTCTGTCTGTTCCCCACTCCTCCTGCCCTGCACAGAGACTATATCAATTTTCATTTTTATATCCCTAGCACAGTGTCTTGAAGAATAGTGTGGGCTTAATATATGCTTGAAACTGTACCCTTCCGAATTTAAAGTGTGGAGTTAACCAAACAGTCCAACCCTTTTTTGGACATAAAGACGTCATTCCTGACCAAGTTAAGCCCAAGACATTCATTCTTCACATATGGAGAAATAGGACACCAGACAGACTAAGTTAAACTAAGCACTGAATGTCTGCAGGGCCATTTGCAATTCATGATGATTTCTCTGGTGCCCTGATCTAGATTTTAAGGACTTAAAACTGGAAACTTAGGGCAGTTGAGATTTATTTGTTATACTCATTAATTATTTAGTTATTATGAACTCACTCCTTGAAAGTTCAGTTTGTCTATAATCTTGAAGTTGAAAATTCTGGTAAATTCTCATCCCGGAAATAGTTGAGAAATGATCCCAAAAATATATGCCAAAGCAGCTGAATTAAATTGGTTTATTTAATTTACTTAATTCAGTTAATTCTGATAGGATATGAGGGCAGGGACTGTTTCATGTTTCTATTTTTCTTCCCTGGATCTAGCACAATGACTGGCATAGATTCAATGTTTTTTATTGTTTTTTTTTTTTAATATTACCTTATGTCTTAGAATCAGTTCTGTGAATTGGTCCAAGGTAGAAGAGTGGCAAGGTCTCGACTTAATGCCTTATTAAGTAACTTGCCCAGGGTCATGTAGCTAGGAAATGTCTGAGATGTGATTTGAACCCAGGATCTCCCATCTCTAAACTTGGCTTTCAATCCACTAAGCCACTTAGCTGCCTCCCTCATCCCATTTGGTTTTTAATAAATGTTTGGTGACAGAGGAAGAAATACTTGTGTGCATGTGTATGTATGTATATATGTATATACACACATACCTAGGTGGGAATTAGACATGTGACTTCATGGTAAAGAGAAGTCAAAGATGAGTTAACTCTCTGCCAATGCAGTCTTGGCACCTTTACAGTCTACAAAGCAGAGCTCCCTAAAGCACTGAGAGTTCAAATGATTTGCCCAGGTTCATTTAGTAAGTAAATGTTAGAGGTGAGACCTGAACCCCAGTCTGTCCAACTCAGTGGCCACCTCCATACATGTGTACACACATACAGTTCAGAATATTCAGACCTCTCCTGAATAATGATAAACATTTGAAATCACAATTCAGCTCTTCCTAGGTATCATTTGCATGACCTGTTAGGTCTATGCTTTAGTTTTTGGTCACTTGGCAGTTATTTTCCATCTTTGATCTCTTACATCATTAGACCTTGGAGCAAGGCAATGACATTTTCTCCTGAAAAAGGAAAACAGTTTAGAATGAGAAAATTGGTAGTCTTTGGCACTGACAATAAGAGCTTATTACCCACATCTTATTTGGCTGCTTTAGTTGGGAAGTGATGAGTTTGATGTCAGTGACTTTATTTTCTATTGATTTATGTGCTGTTATCAAATTAATTGAGTCTGGACACAGTGCTTCATTTTCTTGGATGGATCGCAGGTAATCATGCTTCTCATGTAAATGTGAATTACTTTCCAGATGGTTCATTGTAGAGGATTTAGCTTTAATGCAATTAATTTTTTTAAAGTCCCCAATATGTTTGTTCATATGTTCTACAAAGCAGAGGCTACCTAGCCACAAACTGTAGGGACACCCTAAGTCATTGGGGTCCCTGACATTATGCAGATGAAAATTGGACTGAAACAATTGCCACTGAATATATTAATGAAAAGAAATCTCAAAATGAGACTCTGCATTTTTCAGGATCAAATTCCAGGAGGGAAAAAAAGAAAGCCTTAAAATACATCTTGGGGAAGCAGTGTGACTTGAGAAGTTGTTGTCTCTTGGGTATATAAATCTACCCACAGCAGTAAGGCAAACAGCAAGCTAGATTAGTCATGTCTCTGGGACAATTTCAGGAGGTAGGGAGCGATTTGCTTCACACCCTCCTACGAAGCAGCTGTACCCGCAGAACAATTGCATTTTCAAATCCAATCTATAGATATGGTAACCACAGAGCTATCCATTAGAGAGCCCGATGTAAATCTGTAGAGCTCGACATCTTGTCCTTGAGATTTAGGGGTAACTCAGGCATTGGATATATTCTTGGCAATACTGTACATAAATTGAATTGTGGTTGACTGAGCCATCTTTTTTAATGTAATTGAGCTAGTTATTTAAGCAAAACTTCCATTGGATCCTTTTGTAAAGTGAATCATTACTTGATAATGTAGCTGTTTTGGAAGTTCAGATTTGGGTCGTATATCAGATTCTTTTAAAGGAGGACTTTGCTTTATGCTGGTTGTTCCATTATATGGATCCCAGGCAGGGCTGAAAACAGACACATGAACAACCCTGATATTTCCCTCTTGTGACAAATGTAGCAGTTAAAGAAGTAATGTTTATTTCTCCTTCTTCATCTCCACAGTCAGTAGTTCAAGGGAGAGATCCTTTTCCCACCTCCCTTTTTCAAGCCTTGGCTGCATCTTTTTTTGAAAACTGCCTGAATTGGGTTTGTTTTTTTAGGTCAACCCAAGCATTTCCTCTGTCTCTTAAGACCTATTCTCCCTTGAGGTATTCTAGAGGGTAGCCATCAGAAACTGGTATATGCATTGTATTTTGTAAAAGCATTTTTTAATGTGTGCTATTCTGTGAACCTGACCTTTTTTCCTTTCCTTTTCTTTCCCTTTTTTCTGCCTCCCTTCTTCCTTCCATTTCTTTTCCTTTCCTTTCCTTTTCCTTTTCCTTCTTTTCTCTTTTCCCCTTCTTTCCTTCCTTCCTTCCTTCCTTCCTTCCTTCCTTCCTTCCTTCCTTCCTTCCTTCCTTCCTTCCTTCTTCTTTATTAGGCAGCTTAGTGTTTAAAGTTTTATGTGTGTATCATAGCTAGATAACAACTGTCAAACAATTTTATATTCTATTTGTTCTTTGACTCTGCTGATTTTTGGGTAGATGATGCCTGGTAATAATCAAGTACTGTGCAAATTTACTTTCTATATTCATCTATTAGTACCAAGCTCTGGCATACCTACTGAGTACATTTCAATGAGAAAATTCATGGGGGAGAATAAAGAAAAAATGGCTTGTAGAATATAGGGCATGATTTATCAGAAAGCAAAAGAGTGTTCAATAAAAAGAGGAAAGTCAGGAAACATATAGGTTTTTGTGTCTGAAAGTTATACATATGAAAGAGAGAAAAATATAGTTGATATAATATAAAAGGAAATAGTTGGGAAATTCTTCGTTAGAATATCAATAAAACACAACTAATTATTTTTAGTTTGTAAATAAACTTTAAAAAAAACCCTAACTTATCTTCCATCTTAGTATCAATTCTAAAGTAGAAGAGCAGCAAGAATTAGGCATTTAGGGTTAAGTGACCTGCCCAGGATCACAGCGCTAGGAAGTTCCCGAAGCCAAATTTAAACAGGTTCTTTCAACTCCAGACCTGAGACTCTTATTCACTGTGCTACCTAACTGCCTCAATTATTTTTGTAAATAAATTTCTAAGAAAGTGCTAGTGTTTTTTAGGAACTATATTAAAAGTAAAACCACTCAAAAAAATTTAAGCCAGAGACAGATTTTTAGAGTTAAAACACATAGTGGAAAGAACATTAGTCTAGAAATCCAAACACCTGGATGGTAGTTATAGCCCTTCCAATAACTAATGATAGGACTTGGCAAGTCATTTCATTTCTCTGGGCCTCTGTTTTCTCATCTGTAAAATAAAAAGATTGGAACAAATAATTTTTAAAACAACTTATTTTATTTTATTTTAGAATATTTTTCCATGGTTACATTATTCATCTTCTTTCACTCTCCCCCAAAATCCCCCTCCCCATAGCCAACACACAATTCCACTGGGTTTTACATGTATCAAGACCTATTTCCATATTATTGATAGTTGCACTAGGGTGATCATTTAGCATCTACATCCCCAATAATATCCCCATCAACCTGTGTTTTCAAGCAGTTGTTTTTCTCCTATGTTTCTTCCTCTGAATGTGGATAGCGATCTTTCTTTTTTTTTTTCTTACATTTTTTTATTTTTTAGAAAATTTTTCCATGGTTACATGATTTACGTTCTTACTTTCCCCCTTCACTCCCCAACCCCTCCCCTCTCATATCTGACATGCATTTCCACTGGTTTTAACATGTGTCATCAAACAAGACCTATTTCTGTATTATTGATAGTTTCATTGGTGTGGTAGATTCGAGCCTACATCCCCAATCATGTCTGTATCAACCCATGTGTTCAAGCGGTTGTTTTTCTTCTGTGTTTCCTCTCCTGTAGTTCTTCCTCTGAATGTGGGTAGCATTCTTTTCCATAAATCCCTCAGAATTGTCCTGGGTCATTTCACTGCTGCTAGTACAGAAGTCCATTACCTTTTATTTTATCACAGTATATCCATCTCTATGTACAATGTTCTTTTGGCTCTGCTTCTTTCACTCTTCATCAATTCTTGGAGGTCTTTCCAGTTCACATGGAATTCCTCCAGTTTATTATTCCATTGAGCACAATAGTATTCCATCACCCGCAGATACCACAGTTTGTTCAGCCATTCCCCAAATGAAGGGCATACCCTCATTTTTCCAGTTTTTTGCTACCACAAAAAAGTGTGGCTATGAATATTTTTGTACAAGTCTTTTTATCTATGATCTCTTTGGGGTACATACCCAACAGTGGTATGGCTGGATCAAAGGGCAAGCAATCTTTTAGCGCTCTTTGGGCATAGTTCCAAATTGCCATGCAAAATGGTTGAATCAATTCACAACTCCACCAGCAGTGCATTAATGTCCCAACTTTTCCACGTCCCCTCCAAAAATTCATTACTCTCCCCTTCTTTCATTTTAGCTAATCTGCTAAGTGTGAGATGATACCTCAGAGCTGTTTTGATTTGTATTTCTCTAATTATTAGAGAATGTGCTTATTGATAATTTTGATTTCTTTAACTGAAAATTGCCTATTCATGTCCTTTGCCCATTTATCAATTGGGGAATAGTTTGATTTTTTTATACAATTGATTTAGCTCCTTGTATATTTGAGTAATTAGACCTCTGTCAGAATTTTTTGTTATAAAGATTTTTTCACAGTTTGTTGTTTCCCTTCTGATTTTGGTTGCATTGTTTTTGTTTGTACAAAAACTTTTTAATTTAATATAATCAAAATTATTTATTTTACATTTTGTAATTTTTTCTAATTCTTGCTTGGTTTTAAAATCTTTCCTTTCCCACAGATCTGACAAGTATGCTATTCTGTGTTCACTTAATTTACTTATAGTTTCCTACTTTGTATTCAAGTCATTCACCCATTCTGAATTTATCTTGGTATAGGGTGTGAGATGTTGATCTAAACCTAATATCTCCCATATTCTTTTCCAATTTTCCTAGCAGTTTTTGTCAAATAGAGGATTTTTGTCCCTAAAGTTGGATTTTGGGGGTTTATCATATACTGTCTTGCTGACATCACTTACCCCAAGTTTATACCACTGATCCTCCCCCTTCTGTCTCTTAGCCAGTACCATATTGTTTTGATAATTGCTGATTTATAGTATAGTTTAATATCTGGTACTGCTAGGCCCCCTTCCTTCACATTTTTTTTTCATTATTTCCCTTGATATTCTTGATCTTTTCTTCTTCCAAATGAATTTTGTTATTTTTTTTTATAATTCAGTAAAAAAGTTTTTTTGGTAGTTTGATAGGTATGGCACTAAAAAATTAAATTAATTTGGGTAGAATGGTCATTTTTATTATGTTAACTCATCCTACCCATGAGCACTCAATGTATTTCCAATTGTTTAGATCTAGTTTTAATTGTTTGGAAAGTGTTTTGTAGTTGTGTTCATATAATTCCTGTGTTTGTTTTAGTAGATAGATTCCTAAGTATTTTATATTGTCTAGGGTGATTTTAAATGGAGTTTTTCTTTCTAACTCTTGCTGCTCTACTAGATTTTTAGTTGATTCTCTAGGATTTTTTAAGTAGACCATCATATCATCTGCAAAGAGTGATAGCTTAGTCTCCTCGTTGCCTATTTTAATACCCTTAATTTCTTTTTCTTCTCTAATTGCTACTGCTAGTGTTTCTAGTACAATGTTAAATAATAGAGGTGATAATGGGCATCCTTGTTCCATGCCTGATCTTATTGAGAAGGCTTCTACTTTATGCCCATTCCATATGATGCTTGTTGATGGTTTTAGATATATACTGTTTATTATTTTTAGGAAAGGCCCTTCTATTCCTATACTTTCTAATGTTCAATAGGAATGGGTGTTGTATTTTGTCAAAGTCTTTTTCAGCATTAATTGATATAATCATGTGATTTTTGTTTATTAGTTAGTTGATATAGTCAATTATGTGGATGGTTTTCCTAATGTTTAACCACCCTTGAATTCCTGTTATAAATCCCACCTGATCATAATGGATAACCCTCTTGATCACTTCCTTGAGTCTTTTTGCTAGTATTCTATTTAAGATTTTTGCATCTATGTTCATTAGGGAGATTGGTCTGTAGTTTTCTTTCTCTGTTTTTGATTTCCCTGGCTTTGGAATCAGTACCATATTTGTGTCATAAAAGGAATTTGGTAGGACTTCTTTGCTTATCATATCAAATAGTTTGTATAGTATTGGGATTATTTGTTCTTTGAATGTTTGATAGAATTCACTTGTGAATCCATCAGGCCCTGGCAATTTTTTCTTATTGAGTTCTTTGATGGCTTGTTCAATTTCTTTTTTCTGATATTGGATTATTTAAGTATTCTATTTCTTATGCTGTTAATCTAGGCAATTTATATTTTTGTAAATATTCATCCATATCACCTAGATTGCTATATTTATTGCCATATAATTGGGCAAAATAGTTTTTAATGATTGCCTTAATTTCCTCTTCATTAGAGGTGTAAGGATGAAAAAGTGGTTTTATGGCTTCAATATATTAAAGAATTATCACAGATATGAGGTCTCCCTTTTCATCTTCGATACTGTTAATTTGGTTTCCTTCTTTCCTTTTTTTTTATTAGATTTACCAGTACTTTGTCTATTTTATCTATTTTTTCAAAATACCAGCTTTTAGTCTTATTTATTAATTCAATTGCTCTTTTACTTTCTATTTTATTAATTTCTCCTTTCATTTTTAGTACTTCTAATTTAGTTTTCATCTGGGGATCTTTAATTTGTTCATTTTCTAGTTTTTTAAGATGCATGCCCAATTCATTAATCTCTGTCCTCCCTAATTTGTTAATATATGCACTCGATATAAATTTTCCCCTTAGAATTGCTTTGGCTGCATCCCATAGGTTTTGGTAAGCAGTCTCATCATTGTCATTGTCTTCAATGAAATTATTAATTGTTTCTATGATTTGTTCTTTTGCTAACTGCTTTTGGAGAATCATATTATTTAATTTCCAATTAATTTTTGATTTGCCTGTCCATGTGCCCTTACTAATTTTTATTTTTATTGCATTATGATCTGAAAAGGTTACATTTATTATTTCTGCTCTTTTGCATTTGTTTGCCATGTTTGTATGACCTAGTACATGGTTAATCTTTGTGAATGTACCATGTGCTGCTGAAAAAAAAAGTGTATTCCTTTTTGTTTCTGTTTATTTTTCTCCACTTATCTATTAACTAATTTTTCTAGGATTTCATTTACCTCTCTTACCTCTTTCCTATTTATTTTTTGGTTTCCTTTATCTAGATCTGATAGAGGAAGGTTCAGGTCTCCCACTAGTATAGTTTTACTATCTATTTCCTCCTTGAGCTCTGCCAGTTTTTCCTTTAGAAATTTAGATGCTATTCCATTTATTGACCAAATAATATTTTTTTGAAATTTTATTTTTTAGAAAAAATTTCCATGGTTACACGATTCATGTTCTTACTCTACCCTTTGCTCCTCCCATCCCAGTGCCCCTCCTCCCCCCATAGCCTATGTGCATTTCCACTGGTTTTTACATGTGTCATTGATCAAGACCTATTTCCATATTATTGATAGTTGCACTGGGGTGGTCCTTTAGAGTCTACATCCCAAATCATGTCTCCATCAACCTATGTGTTCAAGCAGTTGTTTTCCTTCTGTGTTTTCACTCCTGTAGTTCTTTCTCTGGATGTAGATAGTGTTCTTTTCCATAAGTCCCTCAGAATTTTCCTGGGTCATTGCTTTGCTGCTAGTACAGAAGTCCATTACATTAGATTTTACCACAGTGTATCAGTCTCTGTGTACAATGTTCTTCTGGTTCTGCTCCTTTCCCTCCATCAATTCCTGGAGGTCATTCCAGGTCACATGGAATTCCTCCAGTTCATTATTCCTTTGAGCACAGTAGTATTCCATCACTAGCATGTACCACAATTTGTTCAGCCATTCCCCAATGAAGGGCATACCCTCATTTTCCAGTTTTTTGCCACCACAAAGACTGCGACTATAAATATTTTTCTACAAGTCTTTTTCCCTATCCAAATAATTTTTTAAAGAAGATTCTTCCTTTTTAATCCCTTGTGAGTTTAGAGTTCTCCAGCGGTTGTTAATGGAAAAATATTATATGACATAAACTCTATGCATAGCTATTGGTCCATGAGGTCACCAAGAGTCAGACATGACTGAGTAAAGAATGACAACGACAACAAATCAGAATCACACTAACAAAAATAAGAGTTTGGTCAAATAAAGAAAAGAGATGGTTGAGGTACTTTTCTGAGAGTAAGGGAGAAAGGGGAACATGCTGTGTCTTCACCCCTGGCTTCAGGAAGTCAGCAGTAGGTGCTGACCATTTCTGAGAGCTGAGAAGGCAAGATGTCATACTTAAGGTGTTTTTCAAATTCTATCCTGGCTTTTCTTCCCATTGTAAATAAATGACCCTTATAAGCCTCCATAATACATTAGGAACAGTAGATAAAGAGGGGCCAACCTGGTGGTCTGTCATTTTCACCACTACAGTAAAGAATCTATCTGCCCCTCTTATTCTCTTATAATTACTCTCATTCATTCTCCATCTCACCCAGGCTGAAAGCAAAGAGGCTACTCAAAGTCTCTATCTTACTAATGATCAGTAATGGAGCTTTGACTTGATCTTTTTCTGATCTGTACCAGTTTGCCCTTCCTTATACAACTGAATAAACTTCCCTTCCTTCCCTTTTCCATTGATGATCCAGACTTAGTGCTGACACCCATTCAAGTTAGCCCATTGTTTCTCAAATACTTTCAAGTTTTCATCACTGACATATGTAAAACCCAGTGGAATTACTCATTGGCTGGGGGTGGGGAGGAAGGGAAAGAACGTGAACCATGGAATAATATTCTTAGTTAATTATAATAAAATTCTTCAATTAAAAAAAAAAGACTTTCAAGTTCAAGAGATCCACCAAGTCTCAGTGTTAGCCTGAACACCAGCCTTTTTCACCAAACCTAGACACTATGTCTTTGTTAAAAAAAATTGTTTGGCTTCTTGCAAGGCTACTCAAGTGTCTAAGATAGGTAAGTTTTTGAGACCCGGTGGCAGAAGCTCTATGAAAGGGAGACTTCTCATACAATCTGGAGTACCTTTTCTAGGAGAATATAAGGTTTTGGATGAGCTACTGAGATAATAGACATTTGAGGTCAACTGAAGTCCTCATTCCATCTTCCACAAGAACTGGGATTAGTTCCCAGACTAGATCCTTGGCTGAGGGCATTTGGGGGACAGCTATTTTCAAGTTGTCACTATTAAATTATTCTCATTTGATTTCAATCCAAAACCAATTTTTACTCAGCATTTTGAGTGGCACTGCTCTCCTGGAGGAAGTCAGTAATGGAGGGGGTGGGGATTTGAGGTAAGAGGTGTGATTTCATTGAGAGAAGTTTATTTCTAAAAACTGGTTTCCAGGTATAATAGCTATATTGGCCTCCTTTTTAATTCCACTTTTTATTTTTTTAATCAAAAAGTCATTAGCATCTCTAATGTTTACAAAGCCAGCACATATCTGATTAATTCTAGATAAACTTATTCCCTATCATGCTTCTATTTAAGGTTTGTGTGAACTCCTTATCCATTTCTTTTTTCTATCTAGATCATCTATATTATAATCCAATGACAAAATCTCTTATGTTTGCCCTGCTTGAACTTCAACCAAATGTTTTCCATCTTGCTTCCCTTCTTTGGTGCTTTATTAGGTTCATGGTAGATAATGCTGCCCTTAGACTCCTTAACCTTTTTTCCCCCCTTTTTTGTTTCTTTTGAAGCAGGAATACCCATTAAGAGAGCCAGTCTGGTATGAGAGATAGAGGAGGTGGCTGTAGAGTCAGGAAAAGCTAGGTTCCGGTTCTGCTTCTAATATATGCTAAATAATGTGAGCATGAATGAGATCTCTCCCCGATTCTCTACTCACACAGCTACTACCTTTAGTTTAGACCCTCTTCATCTTTTGCTTACAATTATTGCAAACTAATTAGTATCTGTGCCTCAAGCTTCTCCTCATTTCAGCTCATCACTGCTGCCAGTGATTTTTCTTTAGGCAAGCTCTAACAACGCTACTTCCCTTCTTAGTATCTCTCATGACTACCAATCTCTAAGATAAAATAAAAACTTTATTTTCAAAAAATAAAAATAAAAACCTTGGGCTGAGGGTGAGGTAGCTAGGTCTCTCAGTAAATTGAGAGCCAGACCTAGAGACAGGAGGTCCTGGGTTCAAATGTAAGAACAGACACTTACTAGCCTAACCTAACCATGTGGTTCTGGGTAAGTCACTTAACCCAATTGTCTTGCCCTTACTGATTTTCTGCCTTGGAAGCAATAAACAATATTGGTTCTAAGATAGAAGGTAAGGATTATTTTAAAAAAACAAAACAAAACAAAACCATTCAGGGTCAGAGGATCTAGGTTGACTCAGTGGATAGATTCTCCAGGCCTAGAGTTGGGAGGACTAGGGTTTAAATTTAAACACTTCCTAGCTGTGTGACCCTGAGCAAGTCACTTAACACCAGTTGCCTAGCCCTTGCCACTCTTCTGCTTAGAAGCAAGAGACAGTATTTATCCTAAAAATAGAAGGTAAAGGTTGAAGGAAAAAAAAAAAAGAAAAACCTTGCCCCGTCTCATATTTTCAGCATCATTGTATATTATTTCACCTCTATAGCCAAACTTTCTCACATTTCTCACATGACACTTTATCTCCTGTGCTCTTGTAGTGGCCTGTGCTTCGAATGTATTCTCTCTTGCCTTTTGCTTCATAGAATCCATCTTTTCCTTAAAACACAGCTTAAAAGCAACATCTTCTATGTAAAGCCTTTTCCTTCCAATGGCAAGTACCCTCCCTTCCAGACTACCTTGTAGTTTACTACTTTGTATATATTCTCATTATTTATTCCATATGTACTTATAGTGATTTTGTTGTCTCCTATGCAATAAAGAAGGCTTCCCACAAATAGAGATGGTTTCAATTATTGCATTTCTTTCACTAGTGCCTAGCTCATTGTAGGTTCTTAATGAACACAAGTTCACTGAATTCATCTTTCAGTGTGCCAAACAACCACTAAGACTATAAGCTTCAGAGAAATTTCCAGTCTTCTTGGGCAAAGGAAGTTCTTCACTCCTTACACTGATGAAATCATAGGTCCTATTCAAACAATACTGGTTCCATTGCACCAAGTGATATTCATGCAGTTGAATATGCCTTCTTCTGTTAGGACCTGTGGTACTTTTTACTGTTGCCTTCAGCTTGGGCATATTTGCATAGACCTTTGGGGCCATGAGTTTTATTAATAGTTCTTTTCTTGAATTTTGACTCCTGTCAAAGAGATTCTCATCTCTTATTCTTATTCCTTCTTTGTAGCTACTTTCTATAGTATTCTTAGCTTTGAAGCTACTTTCCATAGGGAGATACACATACACATTCTTCTACCTCTCTCACTTCCTTTTTTTAGTTTAAAGTCTTTTTTGATGAAATTTTCAAGACATCTGAGAAATGCATTCTTACTTCTGTTAGATATAGTCCTTTGGCCAGTAATCCGTCAACTCTATGTTTAGAATCATAATCCACGGTTCCAAATTCCAATCACAGGCACCACCTAACTTAGTTAGTTGATCCCTTCCCGAATGTATTTTTCTCTTCTGTGTTCTTTGCCTTTCATGGGCAAAACAGCCTGTGTCTCTGTGGTCTTTAGCTCCTTGCCTAAAACTTTATGATCATTGGATATACTTTTAGGTTCTTTCTGTCAATGTCAATGTCATTAACCAGTAGAAGTTATTAGTTGTCATCCATCCTTTTGGGGTGCTGTTGTCTTGGATACATATTCTAAGAAAGAAAATGTACCTATCTCTCTATTATTATCAACTCAATAAATAAACTATTTCCATAATCCCTAATTTGGGAATCACCTACTACTACTTACCTTTTCTTCCTTTGACCCTTACCTGATGATCTTCCACTTGATAGTTTCAGTAGCTCTATTATATTGCTGTTTGGGGAATGGGCAGTGCTTTTTTCCTCAGAGCATTGAGCATTCTTCTCTTCAGGAAATATATTTAAAATTTCTAATTGTATAAATGCCTTTTTCTTTTCCTTTCTTCTTTGACATGTCAAACTTTTCCTCTCAGACTTCAGATTCCTTTTCCTCTCCATTGAAGCCTCATTTCTGTTTCTTTAAGAATACTTTATTCTCCCTAATAACTAGGATTATGGGTAGGCCTTCTTTAGTTCCCTTTGCTTCTCTGTGAAGGAGATCAGCTTACTCTTAGAAAACAAAAAAGTCACTTGGCTGCAGCAGAAATACAAACATCACATACACAGTGCAAGTCACTACACAATTTCTCCTCCTCTCCATATTGTTTGAAATTTTTAGCCTTACTTTTTCATTATGCTATGGAAATAAGTGTGGATAGAATAAATCAGTAGTATAATTACACTAAGGTATTTGGAAACATTGTCACAAAAGGGGGAACTTTCACATGTTACAAAAAGTGGCTAAATAAAAACTGAGGGAGGTAAGGACCCTTCTGAGAATCCAATTAAAAAATATAAAAATTGCCATAGTAGATCAAAGACATAAGCTAAACAAACTTTTTGATAATGATACTAAAGGATATCATTGAGAAGGCATGCTCGTATTGATGATAGTATGTTCAGAAAGATAAGACCGTAACCTTCCATACATTTAGTTTTTTTCAGCATCACTGTGATGGAAAAATACTTCATAAAAAATACTTCATAAAAAAATTCATAAAATTTCTACTCCAATATCTTGTCAGGGTGGGGAGGGGAAACTTGGGTTCACAGTTTATGCTATTGGAGTGTGAGCTTTGGTAGGTTCTACGGAGCTGAGAAGTATACTGTTTCTAATCTTTATTTTTAGCATAGCTGAGTCTGGTGATGAACTTTTCCAAAAAGTTGAGAATTCTGTGAGAATTTTTGGCCACAGTAACTTGTCCCAACATGTAAATGTAATGGATTCTACAAAATTACTTTTGACTATGTAAAGCATTTCTTGCTTTTGCATTTACTTTTATGTATATATGTAAGTATTCTCTTTAATTTTGCAATTCAAGTTTCAAGGTATGTGTCTCCTAATGGTTATATGGACTTACACCACATCTCCTCTAGGTCTTTACCCATTCAGATTGAAAAGTACTACTTGTTTTCATCTTCCTTACCTGAACTACCCTTCTCTCTGACTTTGCTTTACCTGATGTAACAAAGACTTTTGTCTACTACTTATCATAACACATGAAAGTCTCTTCTTCTGTGACAGTGTTTCCAAGTATCCTACTGTGATTCTATATTCTTAGGGGATAATGAAAATCTTATTCATTGGGAAGAATAAGGCAAATTATGCAGTGTCTGATATTTATATTTCTGTGATAGTGGAGTGACATCATTTTAGACTGTATTCTATAGATATAATACCAGAGTATTTAAGGTATGAAAGAACACTTTTTCTTTGTTTTTTAACATGGGTAGTATGTTTTCTAGTTTGTCTCCAATTCCCTCATAGGCAACTGTGCAACTTTTAGAGCAAAGCAGTAGATGGATAGGTGATCTTGGAAATAACACTAGAAAACAAGATCTGGATTTCACAGATAGCAATCAATTATTCAACAGACATTTCTTAAGCATTTACTATCATTCAAGTACCTCATTAATGGCTAGGGATAGAAAGAAAGAGGAAACATGATTCCTTTCCTCAGTGAGCTTAAATTCAAGTGAAGAAAGAACCTTGAAACAATTATATACATAAAATGTATATATTATTAATGGGGGTAATCACAGAGAAAAGTTATGGGGTAGGAAGTAAGTAGGAAGCACACCTTTCCTAGACTTCTTTTTTTTCTCTAACAAATATTTATTATAAGCTCTGAAAAAAATACATTTCACCTCAAAGCAAAATGAATTTTATTGCATAGCTAAAATAATAAATGTAAGCTCTTTTAAAACAAAGTTGTCTAAATGATCACCCTATTGCAAATACTAACAATATGAAAGCAGATCCTGATCAATGACACATGCAAAACCCAGTGGAATTGCCCACTTGCTACATGTGGAGGGTGGGTGGGAGGAGGTGAGGGAAAGAACACAAATCATGTAACCATTTTCCTAGACTTCTTGCAGAATATAAATCATGAAGAATGTTTTTCTTTTGTTTAGCAGATGGCATAAGTCTTTCAGCTCTAGTTTCTCTAGAAATTTGTTCAATTCTATAGTCTGCCTTTTGTTTATCCTTTTGTTAGATTTGTCTCAAAGTTATAGAAGGACATTAAAATCTCGTTATTATTGTTCATGTCTTCTTGTGATTCAGTTAATTTTTCCTTTGTGAATTTAGAAGTGAGGACATTTGGAGCAATTACATTTAATATTGGTATTGGTTGTCTGGGATTCCTTTCAATTTAATGTAGTTTTCTCATTTATCTCATTATACATTGTCAATATTCACTTTTGCTTTCTCTGATATCTTTGCTGAAATTACTGCTTTTTAAGATTCACCTAATGCATAGTTAAGTTTTTTTCAGCTCTTTATTTTTTATTCTGTGTAGGTCTTTGTTTTTCTATGTGTTTCTTATAAGCAACAGATAATGGGATTTTATTTTGTAATCCAATCTGTCACTCTTTTTCATTTTTATTGGATTAGGCTTAGTCAATTGACATTTAAAGTTATGGGCATAACATTTATATTTTCCTCTATTTGAATTTAATAATGTTTTTTTCCTCCTTGAATTAGGATTTTCCTCTCTTTATTTGTAAAGAGAGAGTAGTTTGTCTCTTCAGTTGTTTTTACTTAATCTGCTTTAAGGCAATGCTATTCCCACCAGCCTTCTTCCCCTTTCTCTGAAGCCATTTTCTACTCTTTCATTTTTGTCTTTTCTTCTCCTGATTTTGAAGTTTTCCTTACTTTATTAGTTCCTTTTACTTGTTTTTAACCTAGTTATCTAATTTTTCTCTTCTTTATTTCTTTCAGTTAAGTAGTAAATCCACCTCTCAATCTTTTTCCTGCAAATTAATTTTTTTATTTTAAATTTCACTTGTTATGGCTGAATGAACAAAATAATAATTAATAGTTTAATGAATAAATAGATTATTTGGAAACAATGTAAGACAAGTAGAGATTATTGGAAATTATCCCTTTCTTTATTTCCTTACTTATTAGGAGCTTTCATCTCCTCTAATCAGAGGTCTTTTCTCAGCTTCTCAGTTTGTCTGAATATGTGAATTGATTAGTTTTCTGGATTCCATAAATAACTATCACAACCCTCTGGGTAACCTCCCACTCAATAAACTGCAGTGTCTCCCTAACTCCTACAGGGTCAAATATAAAATCCTCTGTTTGATATACAAAACCCTTTCCCCTTAAACTCTCCTAATCTTCTAATATCCCCAAATCTCACTCTCAAGAAGATAGTCCATTTCTAGTTAAAGGGCATTTTTAATGGCTGTCCTTCAAGCCCGGAATGCTCTCCCTTCCTTGAAGACCTAGAAAAAAAACCTTATCTTCCAAGAAAGCTTTTCCCAATCCCTTTTAATGCTAATGCCTTTATTCTTTTGAGTATTCCAGTTTATCTTGTATTTATATTATCCAAACATAGTCATTTGTATGTTGTGTAAGGGGGGAAAAGGGTTTTTTTGGGTTCAATATATAAAAAGATGGTCGCCAGAGGATTGAACTATTATTAATCCTCAATTAAGAATAGTAGCAAGTCAAAATTGACTTTTATGGAAGTTTATTTACAATTAAGAAAAGAGAGAGGAAAATAAGGAAATAAGAATCTAACTCAGTAGGTAATTTACTATGATCCTCTAATTAATCCAGGTAGATCTAATTAACCCACAGTCGAGAGTCAGAGAGCCAGAAGCCTGGAGGTGAATGAAGCAAAAATTCACTCACAGAGTCTATTAAAAGAAGTTTCTTAAGAGAAGTTCAGGAAGATTCAGTCTAAATTCACCACGTGGAATTCAAAAGAAGATATTTAAAGGAACCTCACCAAGGTGTCAACACTCCTTCACAGACCAGAAGAGCTCCTTCATCAGCCGCCCTCTTCACCAGAAGCTCCTCTCACTCACTCAACTCTCTCTTTTTAAAGGGGTCACTCATGCATCACTTCCTGTGCCTTCCCCTATTTTGCATATCCAATCACAATAGTTGCTTCTCATAGACCTCTTAGGGGGCACTCAGTCAATTCTGATTTGTCACTCACTCTAGCACATGTAAATTAGGATCTCCCAGAATTGGAGATGCTCTCACCTTTGGTGATTAAATCTAAAGATGGGTCCTGTAGACTTAATCTAATTATCACAGTTGTCTCATTCATTAGATTATGAACTGCTTGAGGACAGTGACTCTGCTCTTTCTTTGTATCCCCAGCATTTAGCACAATGACTATCACTTAGGTGCTTGACTGACTAGATGGAATTAAGTGTGTCTTTCATTAAGACAATCACGTTTTCTCTTTGCCTCCTCTATAAGAGTATGGTACATTACTAGTCCCCTTTATTTCATTGATTAGAAAGAGTTGTTATATCTATGTACACATTTATTTTACAACTAGGAATAACATCAAATTTAAAGTAATAATAATAGCTATTATGCAGCACTTTAAGGCTTACAAAGCGCTTTACTCTCTATTTATTGTCATGACAAACATGGGAGGTAGAGACTATTATTTTTCCCCTTATAGATGGGGAAATTGAAGCAGACAGAGATTCCAAAATAACACAAGACCAAAGACATTCATAGAGCCAGAAGCTTTTCTTCCTTAATTTGACCTGAATTGACCTAAGACTCTAAATTGGATATTCTTCCACCCTAGTACCTTGCCTCTCTCTTGAAGACCTATTGTGTATGAGACATTCTGGTAAAGGTCAGGCATCATAAGAAAATTTGTCAGTGTCTCACAAACAAATTTTAGAGCTAGAAGCTACCTTGTGAAAGGTAGTGAATGTAGCTTCTGATGATGCCAAATTTACTCCAAGAATCACTTATGTACTAAAAGGTCATAGTTAAGTAAGTACATAGGTAAATAAGTTAAATAGGTACATAGATTTCATAATGAAATGAAACAAACAAAATATTTCCTTCATAACTCTTTTGGGAATATGATGAAAATATAACTCTGGACATCCATAGAGTAGTTATGTAAATATATCAATTAACATAAGCATGTCAGTCCATAGTATTTATTGAGTGGTTTCTCTGTACAAAGAACCTTGAGATATTTAAAAACCCAAGCCACAAAATTGACAATTTTATGAGAATAAAGGACAAGATATGTATGTAAAAAGATGCTATCTGGTTATAAAGCATTATAAGATAAGTAGTAAAAGAGTAACATGAGGAACAAATACTATGGGAGATCAGATAGAGTTAGGGAGATATAAATAGATGAATTGCAAAAATTTATTCCAGTTAAGACACACTTTAAAAGTACATATTATATGTAAAGTACTGTGCTAGGTAAAAAGATATGAATACAAAAAAAGGAACCAGACCCTTCTCTCAAGTACTTGTAGTCTTTCAGGGGAGAGGGCCCATATAAATTCAACATAAATACAGAATTGACAAGAGGGGTTATTAGTGATTGTAGAGTTCATGAAGGGTATATAGAAATTGATGTCTAAGCTAAGTCTTGAAGGAAAGGAGAGAGTCTATGGCAGGGGTCAGCAACCTTTTTGGCCGTGAGAGCCATAAATGCCACATTTTTAAAAATGTAATTTCGTGAGAGCCATACAGTGCTCACAGTGAGCGCTCCTGTAACAGTGTGTGCTCCTATAACAGCGCCTGAAAAAAATTGACTTTATGGCTCCTGCAGAAAGAGTCATATCTGGCCCTCAAAAGAGCCAGATATGGCTCTAGAGCCCTACATTGCCAACCCCTGGTCTATGGTATGGAAATGAGATAGAGGACATTACAAGCATGGGGGATAGCAAGAGCAAAGGCATGAGGACAGGACATAGGAGGACTTTAGTAAGAATTAAGAAAAGGTTGGTTTAGTTGTATTAGAAAATATAGGAATTAGAGGATATAGTTAATTAACTCTCTTTTTTGTCTTATGAAACTAAAATTCCTAACTTTTTTGCAATCAGTCAAGTCAATAAACATTTATTAAGTACTCCTATGTGACAGATACTATGATTTGTGGAATCAAATGGCTAAGTTTGAAGACCTCTTTCTTTTTTGTATAATAAATGTATGATGGAATTTTTAATAGGAATATTTAGGCCAAATCGAATAGTTACTTCAAAATAGTTATGATAAAAATCTTTCCTGAAATCAAAAATGCAGCCTTATTTGAATTTATTATCCTATTTGAACTTTTTTTCTGAGCATGTCTTCTTTTTGAAAATTCTTTACAGTGACTACTTCGAAATGATTGCTGTGTAAGAAGTCAGCTATGGCCAACAGGAAACGTCAGAGCACCACAAGCAACATGTTGGATCATAGAGTGAGATCTTGCCCAACCTCCTCTCACAATAAGGAGCCCAAGAGCGAGGAGACAGACCTTTCACTTGAAGAATATGCTGCAAAGGATGTAGAGCTGGCCACCATCAGGCAGGGAAGCCCCACCCCAGTGGAGCATGAGTGTAATGATAACAGTGGGGATGGAGACTCCAGCTCTGACTATGTGAATAATACCTCAGAAGAGGAAGACTATGATGAAGGCCTTCCCGAAGAAGAGGAGGGAATTACATATTACATTAGATACTGTCCTGAAGATGACAGTTACCTGGAAGGAATGGACTGCAATGGGGAAGAGTATATTCCCCATGATGAGCATAATGTTGAAACTGATGAATGCCAGGAGGCTGTTGAAGAATGGACTGAATCTAAAATTCAGCACCATGATGAAAATGATGCGGAAGACAGGCAGGAGTACCCAGAAAGCCATGTTCAGATTCTGGAGGATGAGGTATCTTCTTTGGAGATCCAAGACCAAGAGGGAAGTGTACAATATTGTCCAAGTGAAGAAAGTTACCAGGATTATTATCCAGCAGAAGCCAATGGAAACTCAGGTGGGACATCTCCTTATCATTTGAGGAAAGAGGATGCTGACCTGGAAGAGCAGGAAGAGGATATTGACCAGATCGTAGCTGAGATCAAAATGAGTATGAGTATGAGCAGCATCAACAGTACAGGGGAAATGAGCCCAGAACATGTTGGAATGGAGAATGTGCCAAATGACTATAAAGAACCATGTTCACAAGAAGAGGTGGATCACTGTGCCAGCAGACATGAAGGAAGACCTAAATCTCTGAATCTTCCCCCTACTTCAAAACATGCTGGAGATGCACAAAGAGGCTTTAAAACCAAGGCCAGGACTCCAGAAGAGAGACAGAAATGGCCACAAGAACAGGTATGTTTGGGATTTTCTTTAGGGAAGGGGATGGGGAGGAAGGGTTCTACAAAAGGTTATATTTGTCATTTTTTATATTATCTCTTAAAGCTATTTTTTTCTTCAGAAGAAAAAAAACATTGAATTATCTCCTTTGGGATACATGGGATTGGGGCTAACGGTATCTTTTGGTTGATGTATAATTATAATTTTATATTTAGGAAATTCTTAAATTAGACTGGTTAGGGGAAAAAAAATTAGGTGTAAGCCTTTCCTCACATTAAGTAGTAAGTCATGAGTGTTCCTCTTTGAAGTTCTGGTTTCAAAGCTGGAATTTATTGTAGGAGCAATTCAGAAGTTATGTTTCTAGCTAACCGGACAAATCACCTTAAGATTAATGCCCTTCCAATTTGTCCCATCCTGCCTCTGCTGGAGTATAGGTCCATCAAAAGGCCAGCCTAGGTCTTACTAGTTCAGTGAAAAAGGGCTTCATTCACAGCTGGTCAGTGCTCTTTTTCTATTGGCTAGGTGATCTCTGACTTTATAACAAGAGCCAATGGAATTAAGATTTGATCTTTTTGAATGATGTAATCAATATAGTTCCAAAAAGCAGATAAATCTCTAATATGATCTTTATCAGAGAAATTAAGCTTTTTGCTTGTGATAAAGGAAAGATAGACAAAATAAAAACCATAAAATATTTCTCATGAGGTGATATATACACTATGAGCATGTCCAGAAGAGCTAGAAATCACAGACCAATTATAGACTAAAGCTTCTATGTTAAAATGACTCTCAATTACCTGTACTAATAGAGCTGATGGCTACATTGATAATCCTGCAGCAAATGCATGGGAAGGTTGCAATGCCTTATCTTTTTAGAAGCATTATATTTACATTTCTAAAATTATGAATATGTCTGCAATGGGACCACTGGATCAATCATTTTGGCTGAATTGGCTGGCCAATTTTGTCAAGCAGTCAGTTTGAGTGATTTTACCATTGAATTAGCTGTTTGCATCTATGAATCATCCAAATTGACTATTTTACATTGTCATGATTGAGATAGAACTTATGGCTGGCCCTCTGAATATTCAAATTATTATTCAGAAGCCTATTCAGCAGCTGGTGAAAGTCAACTCAAAACTTAAAAATTTATCATGGATAATTTTTCATTTGATTATGTTTTGAAATGATTCAGCTACAAAATGATGATCTCAGATCTCCTTTTTGAAAGTGATTAGCTGTACTCATCTGTGAGAATTATTTACTTTGAGGCCCTGGTCATGTTTCTTTCTTTTTCATTTCATTTCTTCCTTTAAAAAATTTTTTTTAAACTCTTATCTTCCATCTTGGAATCAATAGTCTGTATTGGTTCCAAGGCAGAAGAGTGATAAGGACTAGGCAACGGGGGTCAAGTGACTTGCCCAGGGTCACACAGCTAGAAAGTGTCTGAGGCCAGATTTGAACCTAGGACCTCCCATCTCTAGGCCTGGCTCTCAATCCACTGAGCCATCCAGCTTGCCCCCTCTTTTTTTTTAAACTGTTACCTTCTGTTTTAGAATCAATTCTAAATATTGGTTATAAGGCAGAAGAGCAGATAGGGCTAGGGAATTGGGGATAAGTGACTTGCTCAGGGTCACAGAGCTAGGAAGTATCTAAGGCCAAATTTGAATCTGACTTTCAAGATAATCCAGTCAACATTTCTAAATCAAAACTCATTATTATCCAGGGAATAGTTATATTCCATTCTCAAAATACCTAATTTTAATAGCACTATTATCTCTCCAAGTTAACTCTTTAAAGTAACATAGGTATTCTTTCTCTCTTGTGGTCTCTCAGGTTTCTTACCTCTCTATCACCACTAAAGAAAACCATTGCCATTTAAAAAGCCTTCATTACCTTATTCCTTAGGGATAGCAACTTCCTCTTGGCTGATCTTTTTTTCCCCTCCTCTCACCTCTTTCAACTTATGATGGACTATGGTAGTACATTAATTTTCCTAAGATGTATCATGAATAACATATTACTTTCCTTCACAAGAAGCTAAAATAGATCTCTATTGCATGCAGTGTCAGTTATAAATTCCTCTGCCTAGTTTTCAGGTTTCTTCTTAATGTGGTCCCACTTTTCCTAATCAAACTTATTTCAATAATTTCTCAACATGCATCCTTCACTCTACTCAGGCTAGATTCCTAATTATACTCCACACATCATACTCACTCCCATCTCTTTTTTCTTTGCTTGTGCTATTCCCACCCCCTCTTTGTCCTCTACTCTGCTTAATTGTGTTGGTACAGTGGTTAGAGCATCAGGTTGAAAGTAAAAAAGACTATTCTTCCTGGCTGACAATTCTTGCTAACTGTATGACCCTGAGCAAGTCACATAACCCCATTTGCCTCAATTTCTCTGTGTGTAAAATGAGTCTGGAGAAGGAAATGGCAAAACACTCCAGTATCTTTGCCAAAACAAACAAACAAACAAAAAACAACAACAAAAAACCACAACCAAATGGGGTCATGAAGAATAGGACAGGACAGAACAATAGCAATTGTTCATTTTATCTCTCATTGAAGGCCAAGCTCTAAGTCTGATCTCAGTGAACGATTTGCTGATAACTCCAGTGCTAATACTCAGTTCCCTTCTTTGATCTCCTTTTGTATTTACTGCTTTTACTTCAAAGGTAACAATTTATTCTATATTCTTATTCCTGCCTGCTATTATGTAATGTAGACTATGCTACAACAATATATTCAAACTTTTTATTTCTTACTATTCTCCAAATATATCCTTTGTTTTCTTTAGTCTTCTTCCCTAGCTGCCACACATTAGTTTACAGTAGTTACATAGTTTCTTGCAAACATTATTCACTCTTCCTGGAATAGGCTTCTTCCTTTCTCCTCTTCAGTTTCTACTCATCCTTCAAGACCACCTCAATGCTCATGGTTTTGATGGAGCTTCCTTTAACTTTTCAGCTTCTAGGGAATCTTACCTTAGAACTTTAATTGTTGTGACAGTCAGAACTGCAAAACCAGGTAGTTATGTTCAGATAATTGTTTTTGTGTGTGCTGAATATTGCCTCCTCAACTTGGTTATGGGATCCTTGAGGACACGAATCAGATCTTTCTATCTTTAACTCTAGACTACTTGACATACTTTGAAAATGTAGTAGAAGCTCAATAAATAACACATTTATGTAATGTTTTCAGATGTACGGTAAAATAATGAAATATGTTGGAAATTTTGCATTTCCTAGTTTACTGCCAAGGAAAAATTAAGCTCAGAGCAATTAAGTGACTTATTTCAAACCATAGAACAAAGAAGAATAATCTTCAGGATTCAAGATGAAGCCTTTCTGACTTGAAGTTCAATGCTCTTTCTGGCATATGATGGTACCTTTTAAACTGTTTGGTGCTTTATAGGTTTTCAGTATTTTTATTTCTAAGAACTTAAAGAGCTTTTCACTATATTATCAACCAAGCGTGCATTTAGGTAGCATTACTAAATAGATAACCTTAACCTTGATATTTTCATTATTAATACAGTGATCCCTCACCTATCGTGGGAGTTACATTCCAGAGACTCCCACTATAGGTGAAAATCCACAAAGTAGCAGTGTTATATTTATTTATTAATTATATGTATTTTAAGGTTTTATAAACCCTTCCCACTCTCCTATAAACCTTTTCCACACTTATTAACATACAGTCACTGAGCCAATCAGCATCCAGGATAGAGAACATGGCGCTATGGTTGGTCACCTTTCATTTCATCAGCCAATAGTGTGCTGTAATAAATGTGCTATAAAGAATTTTATATATATATATATGTTTTTTTTTTTTAAAGCCTGTGATACAGTGAAGCCTTGGGACAAGTGAACTGCAATATAGCGAGGGACGACTGTAGTTCTAAATAAAATTCTTCATACTAATAACATCAGAAGTGACATAAGAGATTTCATACCTTTAAAGTAATCAGCAAGAAAACTATTAATTATCATATAGTTAAATTATTAAATTAAAAATCAGCTATAAATGATATGCTGAAAAACTTTGATATTAAAGTTTATTAAAAACACCCAAATCTGGGGGCAGCTGGGTAGCTCAGTGGATTGAGAGTCAGGCCTAGAGACAGGAGATGCTAGGTTCAAATCTGGCCTCAGCCACTTCCCAGCTGTGTGACCCTGGGCAAGTCACTTGACCCCCATTGCCCACCCTTACCACTCTTCCACCTAGGAGCCAATACACAGAAGTTAAGGGTTTAAAAAAAAACAACACCCAAATCTAAAAGGAAGAAATGCATACTAATGAAGTTGTCTGGCTCTAATATAAATAATTTTTACTTAATTATAAGCTTACTCAAAGTGTCCTAACAAATTACAGTTCATTTCTTTTACAAATTCGTTTCCACATAAATGTGAGTAAGAAAAGATGATATACTCATTGGATAAATTTAAGTAAGTATTCTTTGGCCAATTTTGAGGACAAATGAGAGAAAGTTGCTTTTATGTTTTTTCAAAACTTTCTTTTTTTTTCCTTTTTTTGAGATCACAAATTGGAAAAAATATATGGTAAAATCTCATGTGTGGAATAAAATGATATTGACTAGAAGTTTGATATTCATGAAAATTTATTGAGCAAAAGTTGACTTCACCATACAGAGTATGCCTGCCATTCATGTCAATTTTGAATACATTGGGAGCTTTAGAATGTAGGAAAATTAATATTATAATGGTTAGCACTGGAAAGCAAGACAAAAGGGCATGAAGGCTTTTGAACTGCATGCCTGGGCTTTAAGTTAAAGTGCTGTCTCTATTTAGTCTTTGGACAGATGCCTTAAAATCTTCCCCTTAATAATGGAGATGGCATTGTAATGATTGATGCTTGGTGGCATATATCCAGTAACATATTGTGCTCTGTTTTAACAAATCATTTTTCTGGCAAAGCTCTTGTCAGGAGGAAATTATCCTTTTAAAGCAGAGTGGGGGAAGTGTGGAAGACCTAATATTTTGCTGCTGTTGCTTCACTCCAACCAAAGACTGAGGGAAAACAGAGTAACCCGCAGGTTAGCAAAGCATTGGGGGAACTGGGAAATCAAAGAATCCCTCAGTTAGAATGTCATAAAATACAGTAGGAATTGCAGAAAGTTCATATTCATTTTCAATTCAGCTTGTGTTCAGGGTCCTGGGAGTTGGACACAAAAGCTAAGGTGTAATGTACAGCAGAGAAAAGGAGTAGAATTGCTAAGCATGGTAAATTAAAACACTTGCTTGGAATTCAGAGACTCAGAGCTGAATTCTGACTCTGGTACTTAGTTGCAGGACCACACCCAAATCACTAAAGCTTTTTGGTTTCAGCTCCCTCATCTGTAAAATATATAGATATATACAGAGGTTTCCCCCACCTGCTCCTCTTTCCACCTTCCCACCAAGATCTGTTTTTTAAATCTTCAAATTCTAGAGACATGAATTGTCATTATTAATTATTATTTTTTTCTAACAATGTTCTCAATGTTGTGGTAGAGGACTGAGTTTAGAATCAGACCAGTTGTAGAATTCTGTCTCTACAACTTACCAGTTGTTTTTCTCTGAGTGGGTCACTTAAATTCTTTGGACCTCAGTTTCCTCATCTGTAAAATGAAGGGGGTCAGAGAATTTTAAAACAGATTTTTATTAGATTGAATAAACATAATGGTATAGGGGAAAAGAGAGCACGAGACTATGAGTCAGGGAACCTGGGCTTACTTTCTGGCTTTGTCCTTTATTCACTGTGTAACTCACAAAACCTCTTTGGTTTTCATTTTCCCCAACTGTAAAATGAAGGAGTTTGAATTGGATAACACAGAAGGTCTCTTTCATTTAGGGTTTATAATTTATTTAAGTACCCATTGTAAGCAATAGGTAAAGGTGATTTTAAAAAAGAGAGAAAAATGAAACTGTCTTTGGTCTCAAAGAATTTCCATTCTGTGTGGGCTTGGGTAAGGTGAATTGAAGGAATACAAATGTATACATAGAAAAGCAAATACACTTGTAAATATTTGCTCTTCATGTATCATTTTACAGATTAGGGACAAAAAGGCTTATGGTGTAGGCTATAAGTAGCAGAACTACATAAAAGAGAGGTAGCATAATTTAGTGAATGAATATTGGACTGGGTGTTAGGGAGATCTGGATTCAAATCCTTCCTCAGATTCTTACTATCTGTGTGACCCTGGGAAAATAATTTAATTTCTTTGGACCTCAATTTCCTCATATGTAAAATGGGGATGCTGGAAATAATGAACTCTTAGATCCCTTCCAGCTGGGATCTAGTGTCCTGTCTGCTATACCATGCTTTCTCTATGAGTTGTCCAGTCTTGGGTGAAATCACTAGATTGTTCTAAGACTATAGTTATTAATGCATTGTTATAGGTACTGATATGAAACTAAATTTTAGTGATCAATTGACAACATCTTTCAAGATCCTCTAAGGAAGATAGAAAAATGTCAGTTGGATAACAGTACAACTAAAGGTTTTAGCAGCTGGTTGAGTAAATTTCACCTTGAAAAAGTTTTACTTAATGTATAATTATAAACCTAAGGAGAGGTCATGTGTTAAATATTCTAATTGGATTAGATGATATCTGAGGTCTCTCACAGAATAAAAACCTTAGGAAGAGGTTATTATTTCAAAATGTAGAAGGGACAGTTAATTCTCTACCAAACTGTGGTACCTTCATGAACACAATTCAATCTGCAAACTAGAACATGCTTTTAATTTTAGGAAGGTTGATTATTACAAAATGAATTAATAAACTTAATTCTATATAAGGACTTCAAGATATAACTGGCAAGTAAAATTAGGACCAGATTAGGAGTGAGGCAGCTAAGTGGCCCAGTGGATAGAGTACCAGACCTGGGGTCAGGAAGACCCAAATTCAAATTGCATCTCAAGCACTTACTAGCTGTATGACATTGTGTAAATCACTTAACTGTTTTTGTCTCAGTTTCCTTTTCTATTTAAATAAAGAAAATGTCAAACCATTCTAGTATCTTTGCCAAGAATGAATGGAGTCATGAAGAGTTGGATACTACTGAAATGACTGAACAACAAAAGGATTTTTAAGCTTTAAATCGAGACTTGAATCTTTTTAAGGGAATGGGTAGGATCTTTGCTTCTGGAGACCAAGCTCCAAATAGGCTAGGGTTTTTGTGATTCAGAATAGCCAAACCCAGGTAACAGAATGCTAATTCTTCAGGGATTGATAGAATGGACCATTGGCCATGGACTGCAGCTAGCAAGAAGGATTTCTTTTGTAAGGAAATGTAGCAAAGATTTTCGAATAAAAAATTTAAAAATATGAGACTGCCAGACAGTGTTCTTAGCAGCTGCAGTCCCTGCCTGAAATGTGGCACATACATCATCCAAAGAAAAAAGCGAGACTGCAAGCCCTGGATCATGCTGATGAGTCTTGCACCTACCTTTCCTAAGGGAAATCAACTCTGTGCTTAGTGAAACTAGTGCCCATATTTAGGCTCTAGATGTATGGAACATTGACAAAATCAGCTTTTTGTATGATGTCTGAAGGAAAAAATTGACATTGTGTCACTTAGATACCTTGGAAGGCTATCCTTTAAAAAACAAATCAAAACAAAACAAACAATATCTATCTCCCTGTTTCTATCCACTTATATATTTTTAAAAATTCTCAATTATAAAAAGGAAATTGGAAATTTCAGAGCAATTTAATATAATTTATATAGGCTGTCATCCTTTTGATTTGGAGGGATTGATAGCTGGCTAGTTTTATTGTTCAAGTCCTTTGGTTTCAATACTAGAGTGAATAACTGCCCCCCCCCCCCAATCACTACCCCTGATTACACTGAGCACCATTGATATGCAAGATTTGAGTCAATACATTTTCCCTGGGAGCCTGCTTAATTATCCAATGGATTGCATTTGGGTTGTCGGAATGGGGAGTTTCAGATAGAACTGCATTTCCTTCTCCTGTTTTCACTGTTGTATTGAGGAAAAGTCCAAGAGACTGGCAGATTAGAAATAGTTGGTAATGAAAGAGAATTTGTGATTAAGAAGAATGTAAAGAAGTGTAAAGAAGAATTTCTTGATCATAATTTTGATTAATACAAGAATTGATTAGGAGATGATATTCTGGAATCCTTATTCTGGAGATTTTTCAAGTAGAGTAGACAATTCCCAGTCTTAGATGACTTTATATCATAAGATTATTCTCCAGAAGGGAGTGAGTCTAATCAAATAATCCTCTATGATTCTTTCTTGATTTCCTATTCACCTCTATGATATTGGCTTGAATCCAGGGTATTTCAATAATTGTCCTAAAGTTAAAATTTTAGAATTGCCCTGTGGCCATATCTGTGATATTGCCATAAGGTTATTAAAACTGCCTGATTATGCCTAGTTGTTTCAAGGGGAAAGCTTAACTCAAGATTATCAATTTAATGCAATGGAAATGTAAATGATTGGTCCATTAAAATATCAGGAGCTCTTAAATAAGTGTGTTCTGCTTTAACAGACACCTGATCCACAAAAATCATAATTCATATGAACCACATAGATGGTAATTATTTCAGTCAAAATAAAGATCTTCTGGAGTAAAGTAAAAGCTTGTTGGATATCTCAGAGTAATTTGATATTATATATAAGTGATCATCCTTTATGTTTGGAGAAATTTATAGTTGACCTGTCTTCATTTCTCAAATGACTTGGATTCGAAGCTTAAGTGAATAACTGTTCTCAAAAGCACAGCTCCAGATTATCCTAAGTATCATTCCACTGGTACAAATTACAAAACTACATAATGATATCTTGCCATGTGTGATCATCATCTAGGTCCTTCCATTAACCCTCCATGGAGTATCTACTGAATATACTGGAGACTTTTCTCAAGGTCTTCTAATCTTTTGTGAATACCAGTGTAAGATTTGAGTTGTCCATCTCTTTTTCCTCCCTTTTGTTATATGATCATCTTCTTTTCTAAACATACATCTCTTGTATAATTTCTTTTCTGCCATTTTCCATGCACAAGTTATCATTGGCAAAATGTGATTCTGTAACCTACTTATGGATTACCATGCATCTTTCCATTTCCCTTCAGGCAAAAGGAAAAATAAAAAATTTCTTTACCGTCTCACTGCATTTAAAATGTGAATTGACTTGCAGAGAATTTTTTCAAGAATATTTAATTCATAAAGTTTGTTAAATCATTTTTATAGAGCTAGAAAGGACCTTAGAGAACATTTAGTCCAACCCTTTCATTTTACAAATGAAGTTCACCAAGGCCCAGAGAAATTATTTGTCCATTATTATGCTGCTGAGAATTAGCAAAGCCAAGGCTGAAGCATGGATCCTCTAATTCCTAATCCAATGGGCTTTTTTCTGTATTGATGATAAATTATTTTCTATGATGATTTTATTAAATTTGTACAACATAAGTATAGATTGATTGGCACTCCTCTGTCAGGATTATATAAGGTAGCAGGTTGCATAACAAGAGTTTATTTGGCAGTCCTAGATGAATCATTCCACAGTATGGGAATGGTCTATACTAGTGATTCCCAAAGTGGGCATTACTGCCCCCTGGTGGGTGCTGTAGTGATCTAGGGAGGCGGTGATAGCCACAGGTGCATTTATCTTTCCTATTAATTGCTATTAAAATTAAAAAAAAATTAATTTCCAGGGGGCTAAGTAATATTTTTTCTGGAAAGGTGGCAGTAAGCCAAAAAAGTTTGGGAACCACTGGTCTACACAAATACATGTTTTGATTATTCATGATTTTCATCATTTTGCTGTGGGCATAGGAAGGCAATTTCTTTGCACACATTGGCTTATTTGGTTCTTTTCATAAAAAGCCCTCTGACAATAGAAAATAGAAAAATCAATATGTCTTAGCCAACTTAAAAAACAAAAAGCTAAAAGCATGAAGTGATAAATAGCTGGGGATACAACATCTACAGCAACATTGCTTATTGCCATTCATTTTGAAGATGCTTTCAGGTCTGATTTTGCAAATGAAATGATGCTTGCTTAGTGAAGGACAAAGAAGGAATGTATAATCCAAGAAGGGTGAGAAAAGAACAGCAAATAGAGATTCTCAGTAAATCAATCCTTGTTGGGGGGGAAAGAGCTCATGTTCACAGACAAATTATCACTTAGGGTGAAGCACATGCCTTTTATTTTGTAATGAGGAGGATATTCGCACTTTAACTGTAATCAGAAGTTTTGCTCTGAGGTTAAAACAGTTGACTTCTTTTTGTTTGGCATGCCAGAGATTGGACAATGCCTGGAAGTGGGTGAGCCTGAGGCATAAATAAGAGGAAAACAAATGGGCACACATCCATTAATAAATGGGTTTGTTAAAATGGGCCCATCTCTTATAAGAACTACTTTACTAATTGAGACATATGCTTTTCAAGGACTCCAGTTTTAGGACCTTTGTTTCCGTTTAACTACCGACTCTGCTTTACTATTCAAGGATTCAGAAGAGTCTGAAAGTGCTATGGAAAAACAGAAAGAGCACTAGACTAGAAAATCTGGTTCTAGCTCTGCTGTTGACCTTGGTCAAGCTGTGTGTCATAAGATGAGTCACTTTACTGTTTTGGGTAAGAGGTTCCCCAACTGTGAAATGAAAGGAGTTGAATTAAGCAAATTACTAAGGTCCTTCTCAGTTCAAAAATTCAACAATTTTTCAGGCAATGATAATTTCCTTTGGGGTCAGAAGCAAACATTAAATGAATTGAAATACAGCATGGAAGTATTTCTCCTTTGAGTCAGGGAGATTGATAATCTATTGGGAAATCTGCCTAATGATGTGGAATGTATAGTCTTATATGCACCACATGGAAATAGTTTTATTGAACCTCAAAAAATTAAGTTTGATAGTGAATAGATAACTATTTCTGAGGAACAAGTTTTTCTAACTGATAGTTACTTGTCCCAGAAATGTAGGCATGGAAGATGGAAATACAATCAGAAATGGTTCTGAAGATCTAACAATCTCACTGTGTCTACTCCAACAACCAAACTTCATTATGTGGCCCTGAGTTGTCAAGTCAGCAGGAGTTGCCTTATTTGATTTTTATGATGGTATTTATGGTATATTACCAGAGATGACCTTGACTGTCACTCAAAAGTTTACTTAGCTGAAATTCCTAGTTGCTGACATTGCTTTTAAAATCTAGTGAAACCCAGAATTTCTTTCAAGCTGTTTTTACAATCTAGGAAAATCATGTACAGCTGCAGCTGTGCCCACTAACTGACAGTCATACTGGAATAGGATGTTTTTCCTTTTCTTTTTTCTAAGTTCAGAGTGGACTGAGTAAAAGTAGTTAGTAAAAACCTTTTCCAAAATGAACTAATCAGGTTTTGCCCATCTCCAAACACTATACCTTAAAAAAATCATTCTGATTTCTAATTTGTTCTTGTCATATAACTAGTTTTATTTTTCCCAAGTGAATTCCCAAGTATTATATTAAATCCCAAGTAGACTTTCCCAAGTATTATATTAAAACAAATATAATAATCTTGTTTTTATTTATGAATTCACTATGATCACATTGTAATTATGTTTTATTAATGTATTATTAGCAGTAATATATTAATAATAAATAATCTTGTTTAAATAATCCCAATTTTCTTTCTCAGACTGATATTTTCAATTTAATTAGAGTTGAAACTATGAAAAATGAAATATTTTGTGTGGACACTCTTCCACTTTCTCAGGGCATTCACCCTTCCTCCTTTCCTCACTTCTTCCACCTCATCCCAACTCCCAATCTCTCTCTCTCTCTCTGTCTCTGTCTCTCTCTTTCAATCTTTCTCACTCTTCACTATCTTTTCTCCGTATAGTCACTGAGATTTGTAGGGAAGCAGTCTTAGTGAGTAGCTAAGCAAAATCCTACTCTTCTTTTGACATTTTTCTTTGCCCTTGGCAAATTTTTACTGTAGTAGTTGGAGGATGAGTTGACAGAATTATCTCTCATCTATAAAAATTTCACCACATCATCATTTTTGCTTTTATTCATGATTGGGAAGGTTTTATGGAAGGCTTTATCTGCCCATTTAGTATCTTAGTTCCTTTATTGATAATTAAGCACCAGGCATAAAAAAAGAGGACCTATTACAATGAGGGGTCAGCTTCCAGGATGCCATTAGGTTTAAAAAAAGCCAGTTTATCCTTTTAGTTTGAATAGAAGGTGTTTATCTCTATGATTTGACCACACTTAAAATGAGATATTGGAGAACCCCTTTGCGATGCTATCTTGTGGAGTTTAGAGATAATAAAATTGAGGTCCCTGATCTACCTAGAACATCTCTTTGTAGAACTTCTCCCTCCCTCATTCCTTGCTTTACCATTCAGGAAAAAATATGTTATCTGAATTGTGAGAGTTATAGAAGTGTGTGAATTTCAGAGCTGAGCAAATACAGTGATCTGGATCCCATTTGAGCTAAAATTTCCATTCCAGGCCATCTGCTGCCATTTGCTATGCCAGGGAACCAGGGTTTGGAGCTGCTGAGCAGCCTCCGCAGCAGCTGCTTAACACGTCACTGAATATGGGCAGAGAAACAGTGTGGCAACCTGGGCTTCTAAGATGAGCTGTTCTACTCTTCATGGGTCTCAGCAGCCATTATGTTGGAGTCCTTTTTTACCTCCATCCTTGATCAAAAGTGATTATCTTGTCCTGGTTTCAGAATTCATTGAATCTAATGCCAACATAGGCCTGGCAATCTATCCTGCCAAATGAGATCTGCAGTGGCATGAAAACCATTTAAATTTGTTTAGCTAATTATATTTTAATTTTAAAAATTAATTTGACAAATGTTTGGATGTCTATCATGTAAGATACTTTGCTTTCTGGTCCAAATAGGATGTATGGAAAGGCCAATAATCCAATGGAGATGGTTGTTACGTATGGGTAGGTGGAAAATTCTTCTGGGAATATTCATGAATTTACTCTGTTAGAATACTTAGATGAACCATTATTTTGTTACCCATAACATATTGTGCCCAATATTTTTTCACTCACTTTTCTATGTAAACAAAGGGAGACAGAATCAAAATCTGTGCAAAGGAAGGCAGGAACAAACATTTATTAAACACCTTCTATGTGCCAAGCATTCTGTTAAATGCTTTACAAAGGGACAAAATAATGTATAAGAGGAAGGAGAGTATTTTAGTCTTAATTTTGTAGACTGTTAGAATATAAGCCCTTTGAGTATAGGAACTTGCCTCTGCCTGCTCACTTTTGCCTCTGCATCCTCAATGCCCAACATTGCTTGGCACACAGAAGGTATCAAACAAATGACTATTGATTAATTACTTTTTACTTACAATAAATAACCTTCACGGTTGATTTACACAAAGATTTAATTTCTCAAACTCAGGAATAATCTGCTTTGCTTTTCATAGTAAATTTAATCATTTGAAGTACTAAGTTCAGTACTTTAAGGTTCTATGATTCCATAAGTATGAACCATTTTAATTGTCAAAATATCCTTGCTGACATTTCTTCTCATTGTTCTTGAAAAGTAAACCTGAATTTGAGGGAAGGAAGATTGGGTTGGCGTTATCTGCCTTCCTGGCATCTGGCTTTTTTGGAAAGTGAGGACATCTGACTCACCAGACTGGATCTCAACAATGCTTCATCATTAGAAGTGATGCTCGGATTCTGCTTATTAGAATTTAAAATAACCAATGGAAAAATTTTTTATAGATAATAAATACACAACACATACATAAATACACACACATACACACAAAACACTGTACAACTAGACCTTGAAAATAAAAGGAGATACTCTTTTCCATATTAAATGTTGTTTGTGGAGCTTTTTTAATATTTGTATTCCCTTCTTTTACTTACTATTCCTTGGGCAAAGACATTTATTTTCCATAATAATTATCATTATTATGGAAAATAGGCCATAAAAGTTTGGCTTTACTATGCCAGCATCACCTTAGGAATTCCAACACAGATGGATTATTATTTGTTCACATCATTGAAAATTATAGCAGTCTTAGAGACTGAAAAAAATTAATACCTTCTTAACCTAGAAATGCTCCTTTGAAATTTTGAAAAATAAAACACAAAACAAAACCCCAAACTATTATCTAGAATAAGTCATCACTTTAATCCAGTGACATTTTATGATAATCCCTTTCCCAAGTCTATTCTTCATAGAAGATTTTATTCTACTAGCCATTCCTTTGTTATACTGAAAATTCCTACCTTTTCAAAGATGACCCACAAGTGCTGGCTTCTGGTATGCCACAGTCTTTTATTTAAAGATCTCAAAGTCATTTGACAAAGCAGTCATTACTATGAGGCCACAGGAGAACTGGAAAGCTGAAACTCTACTGAAGTCAGAAGTCTAAGCTTCTTTTCTGTTGTCTCTCTTATAAGCATTGCCAAGAAGGGCTCACTAAAAAGTTTGTTGTATCCCTGCCATGGATGAATGAATCTCACCTTTGTCTAGGTGTGAATCTCACCTTTGTCTTTCTTCTATACTTGTGAATGTTTGTTCCTAGGATAAGACAAGAGAAACGGGCAGTTTTCATCTCTTCACTTATTTTACAGTGTATTAAAAATGACTCTAGGATGGTAACCCTTTGATGTCAGTTTTTGACATAAGAATCAGTTTTCTGATGCTATCAGTTCAATATAGGCAAAGGTAGATTGAAGAAAAATTGGTTCATATTTTTTTCACTTTATTTTCCTGAATTTTTTGCAACATGTCTAATTGTGTGTTTTGTATGATGTCATATGTATAACAAGTATCATATTGCTTGCCTTCTAAATGAGTGTGCAAGGGAAAGAATTTAGAACCCAAAATAAAAAGAATAGTAAAAAAGAAAAAGAAAATAAAATTCTCCAAAAAAAGGGGAAAAATGGCTTCTAGCAGTCCTAGAGCAAACAAATCATCTTTCTTTGCTGCTTTCTTGCTCCAAAGAATTCCCTTCTGGCACCTGTTGAATTTTTTTGCTTCTCAGATCTATGCTGGGCAAATTAGTTGACAGATCTAGTCTCATCCCCTTAGCACTTTGCTCTCCATTTCTCCTCCTATTTCTATAAACAGATTTTTTGGTGAAAGAAAGGACTTGCATTCAGTGCCTATTCTAATCTGCTTATTCCTTTGTGTATCATTTCTTATAGAAAGGATATGCAAATGGTGAGGTGGTTGGGCAAAGAGGTTGTAGAGGAGATGGATGATGAGGGGTGAATGAAGTAAAAGTTATTCAGGCATTCCTGAAATAGTGTTCCAGGAGAAGCAGCCACTCAAATGCACAGCTCCAAGGCAGAAGTTCCTTCAAGGGATGGTCTCTGGAGTTAGTGTGAGCAGTGGCAGTGGTTGGCCAGGAGGCTGTGGAGAAGGTAACCAGAAGCGGGGAACATTTCTGAGTCAACAAGCATTTATTAAATGCTTCTGGGGATGTTGGAAATACCCCTGTTATTTGCAGAAAAAAATTCATTCAGTGCCTTGAGAGCAATTTTAAGATTGATTTTAGCAACTATTATTCTAGTAAATTATTTTAAAAAGAAGAATTTTCCTTTTTAAAAATTGTTTAATTGTGAACCACTTGGTCATTGCTGGATGATGACCATTTCTCCTAAGAGAACCACAGTTAAAAGGGGTAGGACATTGCAGGTTTGAATCACACCTAAAACTCCTAGCCATCACTTCCATAATGCCCATGGTCCAGCCATCATCCTAATCATCCTTTACTACCCTAGCCTCCTTCCCCAAACTGGGACTTTACCCTTGGATTGCAAAGCACTTTTAGATGAGCTTTGGCCTGGCCTTGCCGGGAAACAAATTTCCTTATCCCTTTTCTCTTGACTATGCTGTCTATATTCCAGACATCCTTTTCTCTCACCCTCCTTTCTGAGCTCCTCTTTATGTGTTATCTTCCCCATTTAGGATGTAAGTGCCTTAAAGGCAGGTGCTGTCTGCCTTGCTTGTAGTTGTATCCTCAATATTTAATACAGTGGCTGACACATAGTAAACACTTAATAAATGCCTTATGTATCTATCAATATATCTTCTATTTAATCATAAATTGTGCTCAGAATATGGTCTGTATACCCCATGGTTTCTGGCAAAGCTTTGTTATTGTTCAATTATTTCAGTTGTGTCTTATTCTTTATGATCCCATCTGAAATTTTCATTGCAAAGACACTGGAGTGGTTTGCTATTTCCTTCTCCAACTCATTCTATATATATGGTTTTCATAAAATATTTGTTAAACAATTAAATAATTAATCTTGATGAATTTCATTATCTAGTTGATAAAAGAGAATGAAAGGTAGATAATTTTTTTCTCCTTGAGAAGGCTGTGTTACTCTACACAAGACTAAATTGTACAATAATATATGGCATGGTCACAGAAAACGTGTTAATGTAGGAAAAGCAGTCATATATGTCTTTTGTCACACAGTGTTCAGATTTCAAAACATGCTAATCACTTAAAAAAGCTTAGGAATGTGACTAATAGGAAATTGCCTAAAAGAAATCTTCAACTCACATTAGGCAAAGTATCAAAGATAAGAAAATGATTGCTAGACATAGACACACATCCTAAAATACAGAGAAAGGAGTTTCATGACTAAATGATGATACTTTTATAGATAAATGGAAGTTCCCTGCTCCCAAAATAACTTGACCATCCCCAGTTCTATTTGATGGTTTCATAGTCAACTTCTATCAAGACAAAATGGATCACTCTCCAAATGAGATCAAATTAAAACTAAATTGAGAGATATTCTTGGTCTTTCTGATAGAGATCAAAAGAAAAATCTAATGGGGATCTCCTTTAATTTTAGCTGTGGATGAGTTCATTCATTCATTCAATCCATAAATATTTAAGTATCTACTATGTTCAAAGCATTATGCTCCTCCTGCTATATTGAAGTCTGTCTTATGACAGGTACTAATTCTTATATTAGAGTGAAAGAAAGCTACTCTGAGGAGGACATGAGCTTTAAGTAGTAATAATGGGTTGGGTTTCCCTTTTCTTCTTACATATGTATTTGTTAAGTGGCTAGCTGAGGTTGAGTATAGCCTCTGACTATGAAGTAGAGACTTCTCTGTAATAGACTAATAGGACTATATGGGACTTGACCTTGGCTTTATCATTATCATCTTGGAAAAACTAATTAAACTACCTGGCAGTTGGAAGAAGTATCTTTTATGCCTCATTGTCAGTGAAACAAAATGAACTCTATCCTTAATCCTTGTTCCCTGACATAAGAATGGAGAGACATTGGCATTTTCAGAGGAGAAATGGAAATTCAGTGGGGGTCTGATTCATGCTTCAGTGTTATATTGAGAACTGGAAAAGTCATTATACCTCTGAAAGGACCTATTGTATAAAAATGCCCTTTTAACCATGTCTGTCTCCTTCCTTCTCTCCCTCTCTCCCTCTCCCCCCTTCTATATATTTTAATACACTTTAATACACACACACACATATATATACACACACACACACACATATATATATATATATATGACTTTGACTTTGACATTGATTTTGAGGAGTAGAAAAAGTGGAAAGTGTGAGATATTCCAGGTCATCTCAATATGGTAAGGTTTGCTTATTATTGTTATATCAAAGTATGGTATTTTTAGCGCAAATATAATTTTTGTTTGAGGGTGGATTATATTATGCCCTCTTCCTCAGTGAGGTTGATAGTTCAAAAACAGCAGAATACTTCTTTGATTCATTAACTCGGTGGATTTGCATATCTTAAGGAGCCTTTAGAAAAAAAATTATTCAGGGAAGATAAGATATTCTGGACTAAAAAAAACACACACAAAAAACCCCTTAGAAATAGAAAAGCCATACTCTCAGATGTATAGGAGTGGGAAGATAGAGCTTTTCCTTGGAGTTTTTGATCTTCTAGTGCCTTTTTAATATTATTTATGCATGTGTGGGAGAAGAGGAGGAAGGAGAAATAAAGGAATAATTGTGCTTTTTTAGATAATAATGTAACCTCCTTTCTATTAACACTACTAAGGTATTGCAGTGTCTCGCCTAGTAGTAACAATTATCATTTGCATTGAGACACAGAGATTACTTGACAATATTCTCTGCTTTAGCAATTTCCAGCACAAAAATCAATGCACAAGACTTTCCTCAGAAACACACCAACATGGTGAAACAGGACCATATGCCATTAAACAAGAAAAGCCATGAACTTAGACTCCCCAGAACTGTATCACTTTGCCCTAGAGTGGTATTCTCCCTTACTTCTCTTGTTCTCATAGGATCATAAATTTAGAGATAAAGGTTCAAAGGGACCTTAGAAGTTATCTACTCCAACCCCTTCAATGTTCAGATAAGGAAACTGTCAAGAGATGTTCAGGAACAGCCTCAGGTAGTATGTGGCAGAGGTGAGATTCAAACTCAAATCTTCTAACTCCAAATCCAGGACAACAAAACTGTCCCTTTCTCTTCTCTTTACTCCAAACTGTAGCTCAATTAGCAAAGTATAAAGAGCTAGGTCAGTGGTTCCCAAACTTTTTTGGCTTACCGTTCCCTTTCTAGAAAAAAATATTGCTTAGCACCCTCTGGAAATTAATTTTTAAAAAATTTTAATAGCAATTAATAGGAAAGATATATGTATTAACATTTCTACCTTTTTCATAAAAAAGTTTAGTAAAAAAAGGTGTAAATTAGAAACATTGAACTTTGAAATTATGAAACTGTTTATTGAATAGAATGTAATACAAAAAAAAGTTAAAACATTCGAAATCCCAAATGCACCTGTGGCCATCACCACCCCCCTGGATCATTGCAGCACCCACCAGAGGGCAGTGGCACCCACTTTGGGAATCACTGAGCTAGGTGAACAGTGGCCCAGCAGTTCTTTCCTCACTAGATAACAGTGTCTCTTGATTACCTTAGGAGAGAGACTGCTATTCTCATTAGGGTAATAGCTTCTGTCTTCTTGCCTCCAATAATAAGGCTCTGTCTTACTGACTATGGTAACAACTACATAATTGTTCATCTCATTAGTGGTCATTATTCACATATATATTTCTAATTTTTTTATTAACACATGCAATTATTTAGAGTACAGTTGTTGAATACATTTGTCTCAGTTACTAGTAAAGACAGAAGTTGATTCCTCTGACCCATTTTAATTAAATCCAGTATCTGGAAGATAAACTGGAAAAAATGGGTAGATGATTTTTAGGGCGTTCAATAGATTCTGGGTGCTCATTCCTTGTTAAGCTTTAATTTTCAAAATTCAGCCTTATAATGTAATTGTACAGTGTTCTCTTAGCTTAGGCAGTATAATTCTAGTTCTTTTATTATTTATTACTGATAATATTGACACAGACTGAGAAATCCTTATCATAATATTAGGAGATAAGAGATCTAGTAATAGCAACTTGATGCTGGAAATAGCTCATGTATACTTTAGTGGAAATTAAATGTACAAAAGTCCCCAGAAAATTGAATTCTAATATTGTTTTAGCTTTGGCCATTCCAATTCCTTTTGACTTGTGCACCCACATCTCATTAATATTTCAAATGGCAAGTTAGTTTTTTTTCTGCGTACATGTTCTGTTTTATGAGGTTAAATGAGAAAACAGTTACAGGAATAAAGGATTGTACTAGACTGGTTTTCTGCTAGAACCACCAGCCTTTGCAAGTGCAACTGGAAAAGTCAAATGGTTGTATTTTAATGTTGATGGTCTAGAGGAGGTGAGTTCCTTGAGGGTGGGAACTATTTCATTTTTACTTTTGTATCTTCAGTGGCTAGCATCATGCATGACATATAAGAGGTAGTTAATAATGCTGGTTTATTGATTGATTTTGAAATGGCTTAATTATCTCTCATCTTCATGGATGAAGGCTTCCAAAATGGGAATATAAGTGCAATCACATAATCACAGAGGTAGAAACATCCCCAGAAATCTTCCAATATAACCCATACCCCATCTGTTTGTTGTTCAGTTGTGTTTGACTGTTCATGACTTTATTTGCAGTTTTCTTGGCAAAAATACTGGAGTGTTTGTCATTTCCTTCTCCAGCTCATCTGACAGATGAAGAAACTGAGGCAAAAGTAAGGTGACTTGCTCAGAGTCACACAGGAATGACTGAGGCCAGTTTTGAACTCAGGAAGTTGAGCCTTCCTCACTTCAGGCCCAGTACTCTATCCATTGTGCTATCTAGTTGCCCATCTACCTCTTTATTAAAAAAAGAATCCCCCCCCCCCCCGCAATAACATACAGACTTCCTTCCAAGGCAGTCTCTTCTACTTTTTTGAAGAGCTCTAATTGTTGGGATTTTCCCATACTTAAAGTCTAAACTTGTCTGTCTGTAACTTCCAGACATTTGTTCCTATTAAGCCCTGGGTCCAAGCAGAACAGATCCAATACCTAATGGTACTTCACATGTTTTCAAACAACATTCATATCCCTACAAAATCTTCTCTTCTCTTGGCTCCACATCCTTAGTTTTTTCCTACCGATCATCATATAGGTGTGATTTCAAGATGCTTTAATTACCATCCTAATTCCCCTCATCTGTATATTCCCTACCTAATGAATATCACTCCAAAACCATAGAGCTTAGAATTGAGCACAACATCTCATAAGTGGTCTGGTTGAGATGGAATGCAGGACTTAACATCTCCCTAGTCCCTAATCCTGTTTCTTTTAAGGCAGCCAAAGCTCACATTAGTTTTCTTGGCTGCCCTAGCTTATGTGATACTCTGGAAACCCAGCGATAATGTAAATGACAGAGGAGAAAAAAATATCCCAAAACTAAAACTTCATACTTTGAATTTCCTGAGAATTTCAGGAAAGAGCAAACTTATTGTGTCTCAGTTATCAAAATTTTTTTCAACCCTTTCTGTGCAGTGTTTAGTACCTTTAAAAAATAAACCAGAATTCTCAGCTCAGGATCCATGAACTTGGTTTTTTCAAATATTTTCATAACTATATTCTAATACAATTGGTTTCCTTTGTAATCCTTTATGTTTTATTCTGAGAAGGGGTCCATAGGCTTTACCAGACTTCCAAAGAGGTCCATGCCACAAAAAAAAAAATTAAGAATCTTTAATATGAGGGGGTTTTAAGTGATATTTATGCCTATAGACAGGGAACAAGGAGGATCCTGGCATGAAGTAATCCCTTTTGTTGATTCTAGCTTGTTTTTCTTTGTCATTTTCCATTTTATTCATGCAAGCCAGGGTTACATGTGTAATTGTCCTCAGAAAGCTATGTGGGTAATATGAACAGAAACTGAGTTTAAAAAAACAATATATATATATATATATATATGTATATATATATATATATATGCACACACACATACTGTTTTATAGAGTCTGAAGACTCTTATGTGTTCCTCCCCCCAAAAATGACTAACTCCTTGTTGAAAGGACAGATGCTATTATTATTTTTTATACACCCTTACCTTCCGTGTTGGAGTCAATACTGTGTATTGGCTCCAAGACAGAAGAGTGGTCAGGATAGGCAATGGGGGTCAAGTGACTTGCCCAGGGTCACACATCTGGGAAGTGTCTGAGGCCAGGTTTGAACCTAGGACCTCCCATCTCTAGGCCTGGCTCTCAATCCACTGAGCTAACCAGCTGCCTCCCAGATGTTATTTTCTGACTCACAAGTCTTACAGGGTCTACTTAATTCTTCTTTCTTCACCCAGACTGAGACCCCTTTCAGAGCAGGGGTTGCTTATATCCCCTCTAGTGGCTAATAGTGCTGAATAGGTGGTTGGGCTTAGTTGACCTTGATCCAAAACAAATTCAGTGGTAATTCCATTTTTCTCTGTGAAAAAGCAAATTCTTAAACTTTTTGGTGAGAATGTAATGAGTGGTGAAGAGCAGAGGTTGGTGAGGAAGAATAATACAGATCTAGGATCTCTCTTTTGATCTTCCAAGTTTGTAATATATAGTCAGGGTTGCCAAAGGAGAATTCTTGGTTCTCTATTTTAATGAAGTTTTAACACCTTGTAGAATGTTATAATTTAATTCATTTCTTATAAAAATAAATACCAAAAGCTTATTAGTACATGCAATATTTTTCCCAGCTTGCTTTTGCCTAGAGACATACTGATGGTAAAATAAGTGAAAACAACCTTTTTATTTCTTTTCCCAGAATAACATTGTGAGAGGTCTGTGATCAGTTCAATGTAGGTATTCTCTCTAATGATACAAACAGCAAGTCATCCATGTCTTTTCAATCTGTGTAATTCTCAACTGTGAGCTCCTCTAAATCTGTGACAAGGAGTCTAACTAACATGTTGAGTACTTTCCTCAAGATCCCTTCTGTATGGATTCTGGTAGAGCACACTGTGTTCCTTTGTCCTTCATTCTATGTGACTGGCCATTGCTCCCCCACCCCACTTCTACTCACCCCATCCCTCAGTCATATATTTCTTTCATTATAGGCTTTTCAACATTTCTTTTGTATTTAATTATAGCGTGTTGCATTATATTCATATTCATACTTAACTGTTTTGGCCATGATAATGGTAAATAATGATAATGATTCGTTTATTATAATGCATAAGATTTACAAAACATTTCCCTCACAACAATCTAGTGTGGGTAATAGTGAAAGTATTCTCCCCATTTTTCACCTGAGAAAATTTGAGGCTCATGAAAGATAAATGACTTGCCCAGAGTCACAGAGCAAAGTATCAGAGCAAAGATATTACCTAAGGCCATTTTGATGTCCATACTAATGATCTATTCTATTATCATACCTCTTTTATTGTCTAGGTAATGAGCATTTATTTTTGGCTTTTCCTTGTTGTCTTTAAACTTATGAAATTTTAGAAAATGATGATAGTGAAATTAATGTCTATTTAATAATTCAACAAGGTTAAAAGCCATGACTTACTTTTTTTTTTTTTTACCCTTGTACTTCGGTGTATTGTCTCATAGGTGGAAGATTGGTAAGGGTGGGCAATGGGAGTCAAGTGACTTGCCCAGGGTCACACAGCTGGGAAGTGGCTGAGGCCAGGTTTGAACCTAGGACCTCCTGTCTCTAGGCCTGGCTCTCACTCCACTGAGCTACCCAGCTGCCCCGCCATGACTTACTTTAAGTAACTCTGGCTATATTACATCACCAACAAGTGGTATTGTTGAATGTTGGTGGATAAATGGATATACAGAGTCTGCTTACAGACCTCAGGAATAGAGAACTTAAACTGCTTTCTAAGGCAATTCATTCCACTTTTGTAATAGCCCCTTTAAGTTTTCTTTTATATTGAGCTGACACACACTTACCTACAACTTTTGCCCTTTGATCCTAGGACTCCCTTCTATGGCCAAGTAGCAAGCCTGATTCCTATACCATGTGACTATGAGTAGTTCTTTTATCTCTTCTCAGTTGTATGTTTTCATCCCATCCATCATGAACAGTATTCCTAATGTTTTTATATCTTTTTTTCCTACAGCATAGGTTGTTTTTAAAAAAAAATGCTCTTTTGTTATCTTTAGAATTCCTCATTAGTTTCATTTCTAAGTTTCTTATACTTTTCAACTTGAATTATTGAATTATAGGAATAGGAATATTCCTATTCTTGTGGAATTGCTATTTACAACCTAAGTTTAAAACTTTGTACTTATTACTCTTCATTTTTACCTATTTTTTTTCACTTAGTCCAAGATCCTTTTGGATCCTGATTCTGTCATTCAGCGTGTCAGCTTGTTCCTTCATATTCAGTTATGTCCAACTCTTTGTGCCCAATTTGGGGTTTTCTTGGCAAAGATACTGGAGTGTTTACCATTTCCTTCTCCAGCTCATTTTACAGAAGAGGAAAATGAAGCAAATAGGATTAAGTGATTTGCCTAGGGTCACACAGCTAATAAGTGCTTGAGGCCAGTTTTAACTAGGAAGATGAGTCTCTATCCACTGCACCACCTAGTTATCTCTTGAATTTTTGTAACATGCAAATTTCACAATCAGGCTTTTATTTGAGACTTTAACAAAATGTTCAACATCAAAATCAAGGACAGAATTCTGTCACTTAGACACCTTTTCCAGATTTTTTTCCAATCATAGACTTTAACATTTATAACTACTTCTTGGATCTTATCATTCAACCACTTATGAATCTACATAATTGATTTTATCTAGCTATCATGTTTGCTCCTGGCTTTCATCCTTCAATCATGTCTTCTTTTCTCCAGGCTAAACATTCTAAATTCAATCAGCTAATTCTTGCATGATTCAATATTATCATGTTCCAACTTGCCCATACCCTTTCTAAAACATGATGATTTGATCTCAATATTCCAGATGAAATCTGACCTGGACAGGGTACAGTGATACTTCACCACCATCATTCTATCTAGCCTACAAATGCCTTCTAATTTGCTTATCTTAGACCTCTTATTTATCTCATTGCTCTCTCAAACCAAGATCTTAATTTCCTTCATCCTCTTTACTCCCAGAATTCTTGAAAAAGTTATTTGTAGTAGGTTTTTTCAACCTACACTTACTGATGAACTCTTTATAAGTTGGCTATCAATCCCACTACTCAAACTGTCCTTTGGAAGGACACCAAAAATCTAATTACCAAATCTCATCACCCTTTCTCAGTCCTCATCCCATTGACACTGTTGACCACACTGCTGGAAGCCAGCCAGCAGTTTCCAGTTATCTTGAGAGGTGTGATGGTTTAGCTGAGACAGAGGAAGAAAGAGTAAGAGACACAGTGGATTTCTGGAGGCTATTCTCTCAGACTTCCTGTGAATCTTTATTTTTATACCTTTCTCTCACAGTCACACAAATGCTGGGAAAATTTAAATTACAAATTCAAAACAGAGAAAAACTCAAGGTTATACTGGTTAAGCTGGCACACCTAACAAATTTCTACAAAATCCTACATATAGATTACACTGAGACTAAACATGCCTCAAGGCTACCAAAACTCTACTTTATCTAAGTTTTATTTTTATAAAAAGAACCTTCAACATATTTCAAAAGTGGATTAGAGTGTGAGAACCCTCAAATTCATGGGAACAAGTCTAAATGGGAAAGTAGTGAAGTGTGAGAATGTTTTGGTTTCATTGGGTTAAATTCAGCATGAGAAAATAAAGTGAGAGTGTATTATGTTTTGATTTTGCCATGCTGTGTCCTTCCTACTCTTGAGCCAGAGAGAGAGAGAGAAAGAGAGAAAGAGAGAGAGAGAGAGAGAGAGAGAGAGAGAGAGAGAGAGAAAGAAAGAGAGTAAGTAAAGCAGCTTCAATGGTATGAACTATTAACTCATTAAATGCTGATTAATTATAGAGTATTAAGGGGAATTGTATAATAGGAGTTCTATAAATGGATTTCTATAAAGAAATTTTATATCTATACTACAATACTTGAGGCTATCCTAAAAATATAGATTATAAAAATTTTAATAATAAAAAATATTGGTCAGCAGAGAGTCACACAGAGGTGTCTGTTTGGGTATCCATCCATCCTGTGGCCTGATTTTCAGACAATAGGAATCAATGTAAGGTTCTGCTGTCTACATTGACTATGGACCCTGATGGAGACCCTTATTTCTCTGAGAGGCTACTGGCACCACACCTTTCTTGAAAGTCTCTTTTATCTTGGTTTCCATGACAGTGAACTATATCAATTTTTTTCTCACTGATTTTTGCCTTTTCTCCTTTCTTTTCTCCTTGTTCTCCCTTGATGATATGGTTTAATTCTGCCTTCCTATGCAAGTATACTCATTATCTGTGGGCCACTTATTTAAATAATTCAGTAAATTGAAATGGTTCTGCTATCTAAATGTTCACCTCTTGATGGGTTGGCCTTGGTTGCCTTCTCTTCTTTCTCTGCCTCCTCTCCTTTTTCAGTCTCATTCATATCTACAACTTTTAGTATTATCTCTACTGAATATTACTGAAATATTCATCTCCAGCTCTGAATATGTAAGAGAAGTTCAGTCTCCACATATCTCTGTACCCATATTTGTTCCATCCAACATCTCAAACTTAACTATTTTCCAATGATGTGAAGCTCATGATCTCATCCCCTTTAGAGACAATTAGGTGGAATAATGGATAGAATACTGGATTTAGAGTCAAGAAAACCTGACTTCAAATCTTACTACATACATTTGCTAGCTGTGTGGCCCCAGGCAAGTCACTTAACCATTGCCTGTCTATTTTCTCAATAGCAGATAATAATAGCACTTACCTTTCAGAATTATTGAGAAGATCAAATGAGATATTTATAATGCTTTGCAAACAATAAAATGCTAGCTATCCCTGCTATCACTATCCCTAAAACAATTCCTTTTCTGACTTGCCTGTCTCCCTTTTCCAATACTAAATGAATGAATAAAAAAAATTATCAATGATTTCTGTGTGCCAACTGCTGGAGAAACAAATAAAAAGTAAGATAGTCCCAGTTCTTAAGGAACTCACACAAAAAATCTAGGGAAAGAAGACATACAAGAGAGGTCTATTGCAATGTGGATGGAAATCCTAAGAGTGTAGAAGTAGGGTAGATGAAGAGACTCAAGATCAATAGTAAGACCCAGAGGATTTTACAATGATGTGGTATGGCAGTTTGCAGGACTTGTTAAATCTCTATTTCACAATAATGATTATAGTTGGTGACTCTGTGCCAGCTAGTGTGGGCAGTTGTATTACTCTTCCCACTCAGCTGCCCCAGAGGGTCTGGACAGCCAGAAATTGAGATCAGGAAAAAGCAAAGCAAGGGAAAAGGACAGGATGCCCTGAATGGTAGTTCTTCTCATTCTTCTTCTTGGTTCTAGGTGGCTGAAAAACATCACTGATCTCAGCACTTGTTGAGTGATTGGACAAGATTTCTTACCTCAGTACAAAATTCTTGAATTTGTTACTCTTATTCAACCCTTTATTAAATCTCAGTATCTCAGCACCATTGGACAGGTACAGGGTGTGTGTGCTAAAGACTTCACTGATTCTTATGCTCTCCCTCTAATCAGTAGACAAGTACTGATGATTTTTACCTCAGCAATATCTTTTGAATCTTTCCCCCTTTCCTTCTACCATCTATCATCCCTCAGCTAAATGATAATAGTGGCTTCTTAGTAGGTTTCTATACACATTTTACACAGTGGTGTCAGACTAATCTCCCAGAGATAAAGCTCTGATCATATGACATTCCTGCCTGAAAAGTCATCTTTCTAAGAATGATTAAGATATGTAATAGTGAAAATAAATGTAATATGCAATAATTAAAATGCTACGTGTGATATTTAGAAATTGGTTTTGCTAAATAATGTTAGTAAAAAAATTGTTGTGGTTGCTGTTTATAAAATTAATTCTTAAGTCATGAGGATAATAGTAACTTTTAACAATTTAATTTAATATAAATATAGTATAAGAAAGAAATAAGGAAGGAAGTAGAAAAATATTTTCTAGCCTCTAAAGTCTGATCCATAGAATTTTAACTCACTCCCTGACAAAGTTCTGATCTCCATGTGGAAGTCTGGTAGTCTCTTTTTTTTTAATTTTAATTTTTAACATTTTCCCATATTTACATATTTCTTGTTCTTTCCCTCTCCCCAAACCTGCCTAAACCCCCTTAGCTGATGCATAATTCCACTGGGTTTTACATGTATCATTGATTAATCCCTAATTCCATATTATTGATAGGAGGGCTAGAGTTATTGCTTAGTGTCTTCGTCCCCAATAATATCCCTATCAGCCCATGTGTTCCAGCAGTTGTTTTTCCTCTGTGTTTCTCCTTCCAGAGTTCTTCCTCTGAATGTGCCTAGTTTCCTTTCTCAGAATTCCCTCAGCCTTGCTCTGGATTCTTGCATTGCTCCTAGTAGAGAAGTCCATTATGTTCGATTGTACCACAGTGTATCAGCCTCTGTGTATAATGTTCTTCTGGTTCTGTTCCTTTCACTCTGCATCAATTCCTGGAGGTCATTCCACTTCACATGGAATTCCTCCAGTTCTTTATTCCTTTGAGAAAAATAGTATTCCATCACCAATAGATACCACAATTTGTTCAGCCATTCCCCAATTGAAGGACATTCTCTCATTTTCCAATTTTTTGCAGCCACAAAGAATGCAGCTATAAATATTTTTTGTACAAGTCTTTTTCCTTATTATCTCTTTGCGGTATAAACACAGCAGTGCTATGGCTGGATCAAAAAGCAGATAGTCTTTTAAAGCCCTTTGAGCATAGTTCCAAATTGCCATCCAGAATGGTTGGATCAATTCTCAACTCCACCAGCAATGCATTAATGTCCCAATTTCGCCACATCCCCTCTAACATCCATTACTCTCTCCTGCTGTCATTTTAGCCAATCTTCTAGGTGTGAGGTGATACCTCAGAGTTTTTTGATTTGTATTTCTCTAATTATTAGAGATTTAGGACATTTTCTCATGTGCTTATTGATAGTTTTGATTTCTTTATCTGAGAATTGCCTATTAATGTTCCTTGCCCATTTATTGATTGGGGGATGGCTTATTTTTTTGTACAATTGACTTAGCTCCTTTTATATTTGAGTAATTAGACCTTTGTCTGAGTCTTTTGTTATAAAGATTTTCCCCTAATTTGTTGCTTCCCTTCTAATTTTGGTAGCATTGGTTTTGTCTGTACAAAACCTTTTTGGTTTAATGTAGTCAAAATTATTTATTTTACATTTTGTAATTTTTTCTGACTCTTGCTTGGTTTTAAAATCCCTCCCTTCCCAGAGATCTGGCAGGTATACTATTCTGTGCTCACCTAATTTGCTTATAGTTTCCTTCTTTATATTCAAATCATTCATCCATTCTGAGTTTATCTTGGTATAGGGTGTGAGATGTTGATCTAGACCCAATCTCTCCCATATTGTTTTCCAATTTTCCCAGCAGTTTTTGTCAAATAGTGGATTTTTGTCCCAAAAGCTGGGTTCTTTGGGTTTATCATAGACTGTCTTGCTTAGGTTGCTTACCCCTAGTCTATTCCACTGATCTTCCCTTCTGTCTCTTCGCCAGTATCATATTGTTTTGATGACTACTGCTTTATAATACAGCTTGACATCTGGTACTGCTAGGCCCCCTTCCTTCATATTTTTTTCATTATTTCTGTTGATATTCTTGGTCTTTTGTTCTTCCAAATGAACTTTGTTATAATTTTTTCTAATTCGGTAAAAAAGTTTTTTGGTAGTTTGATAGGTATAGCACTAAATAAGTAAATTAATTTGGGTAGGATGGTCCAGTAGTCTCTTCAGAGCAAGAGTCTTACCAGTCCACAAGGATGTCTTCTGCCCAACCCACCAACACTGAATAGAGTAGAAGAATGAATCCCAGCAAACTCACACCAAAAGCCCTCGATCTCCTCTATGGTCTCATCTTTTATAGTCTTTTTCTCCATGTTATTTCCTGTCTTACTGAGGTGGTCCATCATATCTCAGGCACCAATCAAAGTCTCTCTGCCTCAGACCTGTAACCCTTAGTTCTGGGTCATGGTCCTAGTAGGGCTCTTAATCTGTGACCTCTGTTTGGAGCATTCCAGCCATGCTAATGGGATGGGTCAGATGAGAAGAAAGTTTATGACCCTGGGAAGAAGAGGTTCCCTTTATACATCCCCCCTGTGATTCTATTGGGAGACAAACATTTCAAAATCTCCCCAATTAAGAGTTTCAGGAGATTAACATGTCCAGTCTCCCCAGGGAATCATTTCACATAACCAGCTTATACTTTTAAAGATCTTCTGGCTAGAAGTGCATATAATATTGCACTATCTAAGAAGAAATTGTGCAAGGGAACCCCTTCCTCCCAGGGTTGTGAACTTTCTTCTAGTTCTTTTTTCTAAGACCCAGAACTAAAGATTACAAGTCCAGGGCAGAGAGACTTTGATTGGTTCCTGAGATGTGATAGACCAGCTCAGAGAGACAGGAAGTGATATGGAGAAAAGGGCTATAAAAGCTGAGACTGTAGAGGAGATCAAGGACTTTTGGGGTGAGTTTGCTGGGATTAATTCTTCTACTCCATTTGGCATTGGTGGCTCAGGTGGAAGACACTCTTGTGGGCTGGTAACTCTTGCTCTGAAGAGACTACTGGACTTCCATGTGGAGATCAGAACCTTGTTAGGGAGCAAGCTGAAATTCTATGTATCAGACTTTAGAGTAGTAGGCTAGAAAATAATTTTCTACTTCCTTCCTTCCTTATTTCTTGTACTATATTTATATTAAATTAAATTGTTAAAAGCTACTATCAGCCTCATGACTTAAGAGCCAATTTTATAAATGGCGACCACAACAAATTTTTTTACTAATATTGTTTAACAAAACTAATTTCTAAATATTACATGTAGCATTTTAATTGTTACATATTACATTTATTTTCATTATTACAGATAGGATCCGATTTGCTTTGAGATTCCTTTCTCAAGCTCTTCTAGCTTCTCTTTCTGGCACTTTTTGATAATATCTGTAAAGTGCTAGTTATTATTATATTTTTCTCTTAATTAAGCTTATACGTATATTATTTTATACAAATTACTACACGTGTCTTTGAATTCCTTATACTCTCCATTTCTTAATGCATTATGGTATTCCATTAATTGCATATATTGTAGTTTCACATTCATATACTATGGTTCTCTCATTTTGGAAGTAACTGAGACCCAGAGGAGGAAGAGTGACTTTTTCAAGATCATATATTAGCTGCCCTTTGTTCCTGTGGCTATAACAAAATTCTTATTTTAATCAGTTCTATGCAAAAGGATGCTATTATCCTGACCTTATCATGTAATGGAGAGAGACCTATAATACATGAATAAATGGATGAACAAGTGTTTAAGTCCTTATTGTGTTCATTATAATTATGTTATTATAAGAGGCAGTTAGGTGGTAGAGTGAATAGAGTTCTAGTCTTGGAGTTAGGAAAATCTGAGTTCAAATTTGGCCTTTATAAATTGACAGTTACGATCTGTGTGATCCTGAGCAAGTCACCTAACTGCTGCCTGCCTAAGTTTCCTCATTTGTAAAATGGGCATTCTATAACTCTTTACCTCCCAGAGTTATGAGAGTCAAATAAGGTTATAAAGTGTTCATTTGTAAAGAAAGTACTTAGCACAGAGTAGGTACTTATTAAATCCTGATTTCCTTCTTTCTGATGTGTCAAACACTAGATTGTCAACATCAGGGTCTGAGAAGAGGTAGTGGTGAGCGGTTGACTCTCCTAGTACATTCTCCTTCACTTAGTGTACCCTACCTGCTTTCTTGTAGGCTACTCTTCAGCAGGTGTCACATTGTTGGTAGTGAGGATGTTAGACATAAGGGAATTTTTAGTTTAGAGTCATAAGGAGGTTCCTCACTCCTCTAAGAAATGGCTGTGATATAAAGACAAAATGCATCAATAAATTTTATTTTTTTTAAATAAAAGAAGGCTTTGCTGGATGACCATTAAGATTTTTTTTTCTTCTAAAATCATGAATTTCAATATGGGTTCTGCCATTTGCTATCAATGTAATTTTAGTTTATTGTTGTTGATTTATTAATAACTGTTTTAACAAACACCTGGAATTTGAGATTGTGGACAGATTGTGAAGAAAAAAGATTTTGATTTTCCCCTTCATCTTGAATAATGGCTATCATAGAGATTTTTTTAAAGGATAGTTTATTCAGTTGACAACACATTTTTTTAAATGCTACAACTTATCTTTGAAAAGACATGCCACTCTCATAGGAATTCTTATTACCAGAATAGATGCTTTATCCAGATTGCTCTCCAGATACAAATCATCAGGCTAGCCTAAACTGTAAGAGGAGCAGAAGAACAATATTATAATTTATTCAGAGCCACTTATATCACAAAGGGCAGATTAAAGAACTTTTGAAAGATTAATGTATTTGTGCAGTGAAACTGGATTTTAAATCAGTCCCTGCTAGTATATGCTTGTGTGTGTGTAGCCTGTGATCTGAGGGTTGGTGTGGCCACTCTCCCTTAGTTGACATTTTTAATAAAGACAAAAATGTAGAAATATGATGTAACAACTCTTCAAAAATAAGTGAGTTGAGGAGATGGCCACTATGAAAACAGAAATTAAGCATAATTAACATACAAGTGATTAGGACATTCAGCATGATCTTTTTGAAGCTTGAAATGATACAAAGTAAAATGAAGCATTCCTTTGTGTGCGTGTATTGATGGGTGTTTTGAGGGAGAGTTGTTGATGGTTGCAATTTTAATTTAGTGCTACTGGTCACCAGACTTTTAAACTTTATATATACATACAAATATAAATACATTTATATGTGAATATTTTTACTAGCTAGGTATATAATCAGAAACTATCTATTACAGGCAATGTAAGTTTATGACAACTAATTTACTATGATCACAACCAAAGTAATTTGGGCCGTATAATGTATTTTCAGTTCAATCAAGCACACAGTGATTGGACATGACACTTTGAGAAAAATTCTAAGCAGTAGTTTTACCAACTGGATCCAAGATATTTATTGGAACGGTTTATTCAAATGAATGTATTTTTATTATAGGCAAACAATCATCTCTTCTTCAAACAAATGTCATTTGATACTGGTACTTTATAATTAATTTATATTTGTCCATTTTATGTTCTTATAACCCTGAAGGGATTCTGCCCTCCCCCCCAGCCTCACTATATTAACATATTTCATTTCACCGTCATTGTTTCACCTATCTAACTCTGTAGGCTCATCTGTATAACCACACAATGTGATTTATCATGTTTAAAGTCCACATTCAATTTTCAAGTATGAAGAACTATCTTAAGCAGAGAAAGGGGCATGACTGTCTAGACATTGTGGTGGGAACTTCCCAGCCAGAGTTCAACTTCCAGTAAAGGACATGCAATACTTCATTTACTGTAGGCAATGAACCTAGTTTCAGGAAGATTTAGGGACCTTCCTGAGGTTTGCTTTAATGTTTTGTTTGGACCTTGAAAAAGCTAAATGTATTTGAATGAGAAAGCTAGAGTTCTTCTAAGTCTGGAAGATTATAATTTGAATGTGTGAAATCATTTGGATTTTAACCTAACCTTTTCCCTTACTGTTCCCCAGTACATATGCTGAATACATACACCCTCACTATCAACTCAGGTCCATGATCTAAATTAGAGAAGATTATTTGCTTACTTTGTCAGGGGAGAAGGAACAGCTAAGGAAAACAAGGTTAAGTGAAAGCCCTTGGACTCAGGCTTGGCATTGGCTATAGAGTGAGGAAATATTAGGATCATATACCCAGCCTTTTCTTTCTACTGCCCCTAAGATAGTCTTGGGAAATGGGGTAGCTGATAGAAAGTTATTATGTAATCTAAGAACAGTGGTTCCCAAACTTTTTTGGCCTACCGCCTCCTTTCCAGAAAAAAATATTACTTTGCGCCCCTTGGAAATTATAAAACTATTTATTGAACTCAGAATAGAATGTAATACAAAAAAAGTGTGGCCATCATTGACCTCCTGGATCGCTGCAGCACCCACCAGGGGGCAATAGCACCCTCTTTGGGAATCACTGATCTAGAAGGTATCCCAGTGTGGAGAGTAGTTACAAGAGGTAAAAGTGGTGCTGAAACCAGAGAACAATGTTCCATCACCCTTTAAAAACGTATAGGGGTCTGTGCTAGTTTTAATTTGGCATTCTTGGACAAAAATAAATGCTTGTGTTGGTAACAGCTTTAGTTTCTTAGGGTACAGACCAAGTTTTTATAACTTCTCAGCCCCCCCCCCCCTTAGAGTACACAGTCAGTCAACAGCATTTTGTGGCAATTTAGGATAGAGAAGTAAAACCTTTCACAGGAGACATATGTGTAGAGCAAAGAGGAATCACTCAAGAGAGAAAAAAGGAGCAGTATTTGGAATGTGACTTGCAGGATTTATTATCAGAATGAGAAAACATTCCTTCTTCAAGGACAGGAAAAGAAGAGAAAGTGATCAAATCATTTTGCAACTGTTAAAGAGGTCTATTTGATTAAAGAAATCAGGCTTGAGGTAACCACTAAGAAAAAGCTACAAGCATATCTCTTATCTAAGGATAACAAATGGTTTTACATTAGTGCATGAGATCATCTGCTTTACCATGTCCTTGTAGAGTTTGTTATATTTTATTTCTGCTTAAATTCCTTTCTTCCATGGTCCAGCTCCTGCCTTGGCTTATTGGTAAAACATTCCCCAGAGACCATGTTTGTAGATAATGCCTTAAGTGAGATAGATAATATATGTAAAGCACTTTGCAGACCTTAAAGCTTAGTGATTATGGTGATGATTCTAGATCACACAGATTTCTTTATTGAACCCTTTTTATACTTTCAGAATGCTAAGGCAGTTCAGAAATCTATTATTTTATAATTGCTTCAAGTGTGTTAGTTTTATCTCCTCAACTAGATGACAAATTCCATAATGGTCTCTTTAGGACCTAGATTTCTATTTGTGAACTGTAACAGGTAGAGACATTTTCATATATTTTTGTATCATTACCACAATCCAAGCAAATGCTATGAAGGTGCTCAATAAATCCCTGATTCATCAATCAATTCAAAGATTTAGGATTTAGATTTACAACCTGGCTTGCCAGATGTGACTTCCATGTTACTCATGGTATCTACTGGTGCTTCCATTAACTTTTGCTTTATTCATGGGATGAATTGTAATCTTGGTTAAATTAGTACATTCTGTTAACAGAAAAGATGAAAATGTAGCTTAATGCCTTTCTTAATAGAAAGAACCATGAGATATCAGTTGGTCATTTTTCTGATTCTGATTGGGATTTAGTTTCCATATATGTCTTATTTCAACTATGAGCTTGAATTTTCTCTAATTCATTGTTTATAGGTTTGCAACAGTTTAGAACAGCCAAGGAAACAGCAGCGTTCTGATCTCAATGGACCAGTCGACAATAACAATATGCAAGAGGTAACTTCATTAGGGGATAGAGTTATGGGTCATGTTTTAAGGCTAATGTTGACTGAAAAAATTTAGATATTAGTCAAGTTAATGTTCATTTCTTTTACCACTTGATCCTATATGACGAACTGGGGTAGGGCCATGCATGGAAGATTGTGGTTCTGGGAGGGTCTGGGTAAGTCAAGTTTTATTTTATTCTGGAAAAGGAATTCATGTTGGAAGAGTAAGTGAAAGTTATTACCTTATAATTAGGAGTAGAGGCGGGTTGGTCTAATAGATAGAGGGGCAACTTGGATGTAGGAAATTGGGGGTATAAATCTCTGACTGTGTTACCATGGACTAGTTCTTGATAGCTCAGTTCCTTACATAACTTTCTAAGAAAACAACTTGCTTATCTACATATTTGGAGGTTGTCTCCACAATGGAAATTCCTATATTGATGAGATTATAGGCACACACACACACACGCACACACACACACACACACACACACAAATATTAGAGTAGGGATGTGTTGATGATGTACTTGTATATAATAGCATCATTTTATTTTATCCTGGTTCTATACTGTTCTTCTGGAAACATAAATTAATAGATTCTAAAAGAGACTTTAGAGACCATCTAATCCACTCTGTCATTTGACAGAAATGAGAATGGAGGTCCAGAGAAGGGAAATGACTTAACTAATTATTGTTATGGTTGTTCACTCATTTTCAATCATGTCTGACTTTTCATGACCTCATTTGAGATTTTCTTGCAAAGATAATGGAGTTGTTTGCCATTTCCTTCTATAGCTCAGGTAAGGAAACTGAGGCAAACAGGTTTAAGTGACTTTCCCACTCTCACACAGCTAGTAAGTGCCCAAATCTTAAATAGTAAATAGTGGAACTAAGATTTGAACCCAGATTTTTTCCCCCAAATTAAATTTTTTCTTAATATTACACACAACTTCTTACCATGTGTCCAACATTACTCTTCTAAACAAACCATAGAATATTTGTCTTACCTATATCCAAAACGTTTACAGATTCATGTGGATCATACAAAGCCCATTAGCTGTGTGGCATTAAACAACCCATTACACTTTTTTGGATCTCAGTGACCTCATCTGTTAAATGAGGGAGTTGCACTTTTCTAAAATTCCCTAAGTTGTCAGTGTGGTGGGGAAAATGCTTGCATTGTCAAACGTTTATCCTTGTTTTGAAACCCTGGTTTAAAGCCATTTATGTTTTTATACTGAGCACCCACCCATATCTTAAGAAATTGATTCCCCGTGGAAGTCAATGAACCACATTTCTCAACTAAACACGTGTGACTCAACTTGGAGTTATTTTGCTTAGCTATATTAATTTTCCTAACACTATAATTGTCCTATATGCCATAAAACAGGTCTTCTTTATCATGGTTGTTCTGTTTTTAATATTTCCAAACAGACAAAGAAGGTGGCTTCTTTTCCGAGTTTCGTTGCTGGTAAGTAATTTGAGTTTTACTGTCTCCAGAGGCTATATCATTGTAACAAAACAGTCATTTTATTTTAATTCTTTAAAAGGTTATTAAGAAAATATAACTCAAATATTAATGAAATGCCATAATAAGATACAACAAGGAGCATTTAATTTGTATAGCAAAGCTTAGCCTATTTATTGGAGCTGTATTTCATTTATTGTTAGCTTTTTAATATAAAGAAAACCAATAGTCTGACTCACTAAATTGTTATCTAGCTAATCATGTTCATCTGCCAGCACTAATGATTGACTTAATGAAATGAAATGCTTTTGCTTGAAAGCAGTTAATCATATTATAACAGTTTTGATCCCAGGGGCTATAATTGCATCAAAACTTACTGTCCTGTTGTTTTTCACACTGACATTTCTTGGGTTATTGATTTTCCACCCTTTCTTTTTCTAAACATCCGAATGTAGCTAAACAGGAGTGCTCTTTGTTTTAGTCAATTCCATAAGCAAAGGAGAGACCATTTTCATTTGTTTGGGTAGAGATCTGGTTTTCTTTGGGGGTGGCAAGCCTACCTGTCTACTTATTAGCTAAGGTCTAAGTCTTATCAAACATACTTTTTATATTCTCTTGATGCTGCTTTAAAGATTTTTGAAAGTTTATTTCTGACTCTAAAATATGAGCTTGAGCAGCCAGGAGAAAGTTCACCTGTACTACCAAGAAGGTGTTACTTTTTTGGGAATATAATAAAAACTTATAAATTTACTTACTTCACTGCTAACGTAACTCCATTGCCTAGGGAGAACAGTCCAGTCTGTGTGAGTTAATCATTTCTGAGTGAATTATCTGCAGGCTGAGGTAAGTTGGTTCTCAGATAAGATTGCTTGATCATCTTGCTATCTTGAAATATCTAGAATCTTGTCCCATGCTAGTTTACTTACCCAGTCTAAAAGCAGACAATATTAAACTGAAGTCCCTAATTGTCTTTGTCTACTAGTAAGCCTGAATTAAATCTTACCTTCCCCTTATCCCTTTGAACTTGGACAGACTTTCTATACCCAGTGTGGTCCTCTGAGAATCATAGCTACTGATGAGCTCAGAGACTGTCTGCATCCACACCGAGTGGCCGCCAAGAGGCATTACATTTGACAGTTGCCAATTACTTGTTAATGAGTCCTAAATGAAGGTAAATCAAATCTATTCCTTTTGGGCAGATGAAAGCAGAGGAGGTATGACTCTGATTCCCAAACTATCCTACAGACTTCCAAGGATTTAGGAAGAAACTAAAATGAACTAGCAAAAGGAATGACAAGTATATACTTAAAAATTTCAGATTTGAATGAATTTTTAGGTGTTACCTAAAAAATATTCCCTGTTAGTAAGAAAGATTGTTTCCAAATAATAATAAAATTTTGCCCAGTGTTTAGAAGGATCTTTACAATCTGTACCATAAATTCTGTACATATCAATCTAACATGTATATTAATGAAGAATTATGAGCTCATATTTCATGACATCTTTTTCTTCTATGACTGATTTCAGTAAAACTGGTTGTGTGATATGGTATAAATGAAAATATAATTGAGGTGGAGTGAGAGGGTCTCAGTTCAAATCTTGGCTTTGTTGGTCATTTACATGTGTGCCCAATTACTTAACCTTTTGAAGCCTCAATCTTTTTCATTTGGACTAAATGGTCTTTAAAGCCTCTAGTAGGCAAAATTATGCAACAGATGAAGTTCTTCTTTGTTCTATTCCCCTACTTCCCCTCCTCCCCGCCATTTCCTAGTCCAGCCAATACTCTTCTTTCCTCATGATGATATTCTTTTCCTGGTCATACTTTGGTCTTAGATAATCAGCATGCCCATCTTCATCTCCATATTATGGCATTCATTCTAAGGTTACCATGGATATTTTTCTACTTTCAAGGCTTACCTTTCCTATCATAATCCTAAAGGGGGTCTTCCTCTCAGCTAGCCATCACTAAAAAGGTAATCTGATAATGGCTGGAATTTATAGTTTACACTTAGAAACAATTTTACATGTATTATCTCATTTGATTTTCATAATAGGCCTGTGGAGTATGTGCTATTATTATGCTCATTTTATAGATGAAGAAGCTGAGGCTAGCAGACATTAAGGGACTTGCCTGGGTCATAGTAGTAAGACTCAATCCTTCCATCATGATGCTTTTACCACACTCCTTTCTATGGGTCAGGAAAAGCAATAAATGATTCTTCCTCCTTTTCTATCTCTCTATGTTAGAACCAAAGGAGTAGAAACTAAATAATTCAGGGAATTTGTGTTTACACATTTCAGTTTGCCAAGTCTTTACATCTTTTGCTCCTCCTATGTCCTGGAATTTTAGCAGGGTTATATTTGTTATCTTAGAGCCATTATTTAGTTTAAGACAGAAGATAGAGTTTTCTAGAAGCTGGGTGTCTTGCCTTCAAGCATTAAGGAAAATCATTACCTGGAGATTAAAAAAATTAATAATACCAAACTGGGTGAGTTATGGTTCCTAATTAGTTTCTAAACTGCCTTGAACTGAAATCCTGTGTCGCTGTGTCGCTGAGGGGATTCATGCTTTGGGACCAGAGTTAGATCTCTAAAATTCCTTAAAACTCTTCAAAGGAGTGATCTGAAGGCAAAATAAGTCATCAAACATGAAAGCAAAGCATTTTTTCTCCTTTGATTCTCATAATAACTCTTTGAAGTTGGATTATTTTCATTTTACAGATGAGGATACTGAGTCACATAGAAATTAAATGTTTTTTTCCCCAAAGTCATACAGCCAATTAGATTCAGATCTGGGACTTGATTGAAACTGACTTGAAATATAATATTCTTTTTTCCAATACTCCATACTTAAGTCTCTTAACTAGTTTATATGCTTAGAAACTGGGGGCATCCCTAAATGAGCTTTGAGGCTCTCATACTGCTTCTCTTCTTTTATTCTAAGCCATTCTAAACCATGGCTCTAATAATTTGGGAAAGAAAATGATTTTTATTTTTTGACATGTCTTGAAAGGAGTTAATGAAGGAAGAAATGGGAATATTTGCTTCCAAGTGAAATATTTCTATGCAGAGAAATTGCCTTAGTACTAGTTGGAACTCTTTGAGCTCATACCAGCAAGCTAGTGGCTACTGGGGATTCCTTTTATCAACAGTTAGACTCTATGGTAGAGAGTTAAAATCAGAGACATTGCCCAGTTCATGCTCAGTTAAGGAAGGGGCTGTGGCGTGGATTGGCTTTGGTCCCTTGGGTGGGGGGATAGACAACCTCCAACATAGGCACATGCCCAGAGCTAAGTAGGAAAATAATGAACTACCTTTGCAGACAAAGGGTTCCTTCCCCTTTTCAGACATTTTCCCCAGAATGCTGCAAATCTCCCCCCAACTCGACCTCTCCATCTTTTAAAATTTACCCTGGGATCTTTACAAACTAGACTTTTCACCATTGCTGGGCTGTCTCTAGGGACCCCAGAAGAAAGGAGAGCTGGTACAAGTCAAATTGAGTCTCCCTCAGCATGAGGGAGCACAAATGCATTTTACTGCTTTCAGAGCAAAGGAGAAAGGCATCTGAGACAAAAGGAGAGACATGAAAAGACTCTATTTGAAGTCCAGCCAAGAAATCATACAATTGTATATACAGTATTTTTCTCACAGTTTTCTTTTGTTAGGAGGGGCATTGAAGCAGGGAGAGGGGAGCAGAACGTCTAAATAGTTGCGTCATTTTGAAACAAGCCCACTGGCCTATGTGTAGGAGGAAGACCATGGTTATTGTATGACATTTCAGCAGGACTGGCCTCCATTTAGACACAGCCCTTAATTTTCCCCTGAGATAGTTGTGAAGAATGGGTGCTGTCTGGTCAGAAGGGTGTTCTGGGTAACAATTGCTTTTAGCTAAAAAGTTTCCCAAATGCTTAGGCTTCATCTAGTATTAAATGACATTCTGTCTAACCTTCCTTTCAGCCATCCTTCTTCGTGTACAGTGTCTTTAAAAGCTTTGCTCCTAAAATGATTTTCACAGGATTTTGTGTCCAATGTGCTGTCACATTGACTATTCAAATCTCAAATGTCTCCTTCCTATGATTGTTAAGTCATTTCAGTCTAGTCTGACTCTTTGTAACCCCATTTGGGTTGTGTTATTTTGTTGTTGTTTTTGGCAAAGATACTGAAATCTTTTACCATTTTCTTTTCTAATTCTTTTTACAGATGAGGAAACTGAGACAAACAGGGTCAAATGTCTTGCCCAGGATCACATAGCTACTAAATGTCAGAGGCTAGATTTAAACTCAGGAAGATAACTCTTCCTGACTCCTGGTCCTTGGCACTCTATCTACTGTATCATTACCTACTGCCTAAGAGGTCTTCTATGGACTGGTCTATTAGCTCTTGGCCTTTTAACTTAATGGAAATATATCTGACATATGATATCATCATATCAATCAGTCACTAAGCATTTTTAAAAATGTAAATTAAATTAAATTTTTAAAATTTTATTTGATTAAGAAAAATTTTCCATGGTTACATGATTCATGTTCTTTCTCTCCCCTCCTCCTAGCTCCCTCCCATAGCCAATGCACAATTCCACTGGGTTTTACATGTGTCATTGATCAAGATCCTTTTCCATATTATTGATATTTGAACTAGGGTGATTGTTTAGAGTCTACATCTGCAATCATATCCCCATCGACCCATGTGATCAAGCAGTTATTTTTCTTCTGTATTTCTGCTCCCACAGTTCTTTCTCTAGATGTGAGATAGCGTTCTTTCTCTTAAGTCCTTCAGAATTGTCCTGGATTATTGCACTGCTGCTAGTAGAGAAATCCATTGCATTCTATTTTGCCACAGTGTATCAGTCTCTGTGTATAATGTTCTCCTGGTTCTGCTCCTTTCACTTCGCATCAGTTCCTGAAGGTCATTCCAGTTCACATGGAATTCCTCCAGTTCATTATTCCCATTAGCACAATAGTATTTCATCACCAACATATACAACAATTTGTTCAACCATTCCCCAATTGATGGACACCCCCTCATTTCCCAAATTTTTGCCACCGTAGAGAGCACGGCTATAAACATTTTTGTACAAGTCTTTTTCCTTATTATTTCTTTGGGGTATAAACCCAGCAATGGTGTGGCTGGATCAAAGGGCAGACAGTCTTTTATAGCCCTTTGAGCATAGTTCTAAATTGCCATCCAGAATGATTGGATCAATTCACAACTCCACCAGCAATGCATTAATGCCCCTATTTTGCCATATCCCCTTAACATTTATTACTTTCCTTTGCTGTCATGACTAAGCATTTATTATATGTCTATCTTGTGATAGTTTTGGGGATTCAATGAAAAAATATAATTGTCCTCACTCTCAAGGATCATAAATTTAGAACTAGAAGGGACCATAGAGGCCATTTCTTTCAATCCCTTCATTTTCCAGTGAAGGAAGCAAGCCTAGATGGCAAGTGACTTGCCCAATGCCATAGAGAGGAAGGATCTGAATCTAGGTCATTGGACTCTCAAGCTTTTTCCCCCATTCTACTATATATCATGTGTACAGACTAGCATGAATAGCCATTAGGCTCATCATCAACATACAGATAATATTGTATAGTGTTTGTTATAATATTTAGTTGGTTCAGATACAGAAATTGAACTTTGTCCATAATTCATTGAATTTTCTAAGAGTAGAGATTAACCTGTATTTCTTGAGTAGAGACAAGGAATAGACTTGTGATTTCATTAAATAGGGAAATTCCAAGTGAGGAAACTTATTCTACCAACACACATCATATCTCTATGGTCTTAGAGAGCTGCTGGAGTACTAAGAGATTAAAGAGCTTGCTCATGGTTTCATGCCTCATACTTCATGACTATCTTTGAAATCAGCATCCATCCAGTCAGCCTCCCATGACCAGTAAAGGCCCAAGTAGGTGATAGTGACCCATACTGACAACACAGCTACCTTAGTCTCTAGATGGGATTGTAATGGATTTTGTTGTCTTTTACATTGCCCATTGGATAGGAAATGGGTTCATATTTCCTGAAACTAGAGATCTCCTTTGCTATGTAACCATTCCAGTCATCATTACAACCAGATTTTGTAACACTGGCACTTGAGAATTCCTTTCAGGGATTATTATAGAAGATAGAAGAGTGAAGAGACTAATTTCTTAATGATATTTCCTTTGTGGCTGCCATTATTGACTAACTACCCAGTTCTGGTCAATGTAATTCCCAGCTAACTGGTTCTTCTCAATGCCCCATATTGAACAAAAGTTCACCTTCTGTTTAATTTATCTTCTTAATTCTAGAGTTGTTATAGGCCCATGTGGAAATTCTTTTCCCGGGATACCTCTCTTTTTACTTTTATATATATTTAACTTACTCCCCATCTACCACTGATATCTTTCTTCTCCATCTCCTCTCCAGTGTAGATTCTAGTATGGGATTAATAAAATCTACTTTATTTAATTTGACCTCTTCCTTTCTATATTTTTTTATTCATGTAAGTCTGGCTTCCTTGGAAAGACCAACTATCTTTAGGTACTCTTTCCAGGATTAATTGCTTTTTCTCTTGTATCCCATAACAAATTGGCCCTGTAGGAATTGTAATATTATTTTACTCTCTGTTGCTAGTTCATTTCCATCATTCACTGACCTTATCTTCTTTGAGATTTACTCTAATCATTGACATATTCATGCTCAGATGCTTATTCCTGTCATCTCCTCAGCTCATAAGCATTCACAATTTTTGAACTCAGTTTCTCTTCTATGCTTCTTAATCCTATTCTAGGTTTTCAAAAAAGTTCCTCTGTTCCTCTTGCTGTTCCAATATATCACCTCCATTTCATCCTTGTATTCTTTCTTTTGCAGTCTTTCCCTTGTAACTATACAGTTCGACTATACACAGGCCTCCACCTTTGAATCCCATTGCCCTTTGTCCCCTTATCATCTATTTTCTAATGGTTCTGGACTTCAATTCAATCCCATCTCCATTCCTATTCCTGAGATGCTGAATACAGCTGGTAAAAGTCCTGCAAATGTTAACTGAGTCTACCATATATTTATCTTATCTAATCTCAAAGGGTCATCCTTACATTTTGATGCTTTTTAATATTATTCATCATTTTATTATTATTATTATTATATGTTTACTTACAGTTGCTATACAAAACCTTTTTCTCTCTCCTCAAACCTCTGAACCAACTCTCTGCCAGTCTTCCAAAGGATCCTTTCTCTCTCCCCTCCTATTTTACTGAGAAAATCAAGTTCCTTTATATCATGAACTTCCTTATTTCATTTCCTCTATATCTCAAAATCATTTTCCATCATCAACTTTGCTCATGTCCCTTAATCATGGGCCCTTGTTCAAGGCTATTTCTTTAGTTGGATCATTGAATAAATCTGGGATAATCTCTGGGAGCTTGCCCCTTTATTCATTCCTTCTTTTACTCCTTTTCAACCTTTGTCTCCTTTCCTACTGACTATAAATATGTTCAAATTTTTCTCATTCTTAAGAAATCTTCACTTTGCCTTATCACATTGCCTAAAATGAGTGTCCCATAGAGAACCATAACTATCAATTCAGTGCTTGGGGTAACTACAACAAAGCATATACTTTTTATAATTTGTTATTGTGGATATTCCCTAGGAATCTATTCTTTGTCCTTAGCTCTCTTTATACAAACACTCTTTCTGGCTAATCTCATTCATTCTTATAGTATCAACTGCCATCTCTATGCAAATAGATCCCAATTATTTTTTTCTTTTGCCTGGATTTCTCTTTGAACTAAAGACCTCAGCTGCTGTTGTGTCTCCTTACCTGGACATATCACCATTCCATCAAACTTAACATATAAAAAACACACAGGCATAAGTTGTACCTCTCCTTAAGTCTACCTCTTGACTTTTCTATTTATTTGTGGACTCTCTGGCTAGAGACTGTGAGGTTAATTTTATTCTTCCATCTCTATGCTTTCTCATGTCTATTCAGTAAGCAATTTCTGTAAATACTTACTTCAGTAGCGTCTCTCACATGCTTCCTTTTCTTTTTTTCTTTTTTCTTTTATTTTTTAGAAAAAATTTCCATGGTTACATGATTTATGTTCTTACTTTCCCCTTCACTCCCCCCCACCCCAAAGCCAAAAGTGCATTTCCACTGGTTTGAACATGTGTTATTGATCAAGACCTATTTCTATATTATTGATAGTTGCATTGGTGTGCTCATTTCGAGTCTACATCCCCAATCATGTCCGCCTCAACCCATGTGTTCAAGCAATTGTTTTTCTTATGTGTTTCCTCTCCTGTAGTTCTTCCTCTGAGTGCGGAGTGTTCCATAAATTCCTCAGAATTGTCCCAGATCATTGCATTGCTGCTAGGACAGAAGTCCATTACATATGATTTTACCATAGTATATCAGTCTCTGTGTACAATATTCTTTTGGCTCTGCTCCTTTCACTCTGCATCAATTCCTGGAGGTCATTCCAGTTCACATGGAATTCCTCCAGTTTATTATTCCGTTGAGCACAGTAGTATTCCATTACCAGCAATTTGTTCAGCTATTCCCCAAACGGAGGGCATATCCTTGTTTTCCAGTTTTTTTGCCACCACAAAGAGTGCAGCTATAAATATTTTTGTATAAGTCTTTTTATCTATGATCTCTTTGGGGTGCAAACCCAGCAATGGTATGGCTGGATCAAAGGGCAGGCAGTCTTTTAGCTCTCTTTGGGAATAGTTGCAAATTGCCATCCAGAATGGTTGGATCAGTTCACAAATCCACCAGCAATGCATTAATTTCCCAATTTTGCCACATCCCTTCCAACATTTATTACTCTCCTCTGCTATCATTTTAACCAATCTGCTAGGTGTGAGGTGGGTACCTCAGAATTGTTTTGATTTGCATTTCTCTAATTATTAGAGATTTAGAATACTTTCTTGTGTGCTTATTGATAGTTTTGATTTCTTTATCTGAAAATTGCCTATTCATGTCCCTTGTCCATTTATCCCCAATTGGGGAATGGCTTGATTTTTTATACAATTGGTTTAGTTCCTTGTGTATTTGAGTAATTAGACCTCTGTCAGAGTTTTTTGTTATAAAGATTTTTTTCCCATTTTGTTGTTTCCCTTCTGATTTAGTTTGCATTGTTTTTGTTTGTACAAAACCTTTTTAATTTAATATAATCAAAATTATTTATTTTACATTTTGTAATTTTTTCTCTTGCCTGATTTTAAAATCTTTTCTTTCCCAGAGATCTGATAAGTATACTATTCTGTGTTCACTTAATTTGCTTATAGTTTTCTTCTTATATTCAAGTCATTCACACATTCTAAATTTATCTTGGTGTAGGGTGTGAGATGTTGATCTAAACCTAATCTCTCCCATATTGTTTTCCAATTTTCCCAGCAGTTTTTGTCAAATAGTGGATTTTTGTCCCAAAGTTGGGCTTTTGGGGTTTATCATATACTGTCTTGCTGACATCACTTACCCCAACTTTATTCCACTGATCCTCCCCCTTCTGTCTCGTAGCCAGTACCATATTGTTTTGATGACCACTGCTTTATAGTATAGTTTAATATCTGGTACTGCTAGGCCACCTTCCTTCACTTTTTTTTTCATTATTTCTCTTTATATTCTTGATCTTTTGTTCTTCCAGATGAACTTTTAAAATAATTTTTTCTAATTCAGTAAAAAGGTTTTTTGATAGTTTGATAGGTATGGCACTAAATAAGTAAATTAATTTGGGTAGAATGGTTATTTTTATTATGTTAGCTCATCCTACCCATGAGCAATCAATGTTTTTCCAATTTTTTAGATCTAGTTTTAATAGTTTGGAAAGTGTTTTGTAGTTGTGTTCATATAATTCCTGTGTTTGTTTTGGTAGATAGATTCCCAAGTATTTTATAATGTCTAGGGTGATTTTAAATGGTGTTTCTCTACCTCTTGCTGCTGTGATGTGTTGGAAATATTTAGAAATGCTGATGATTTATGTGCATTTATTTTGTATGCTGCAACTTTGCTAAAGTTGTTGATTATTTCTACAAGCTTTTTAGTTGATTCTCTAGGATTTTTTAAGTAGATCATCATATCATCCTGCAAAGAGTGATAGCTTAGTCTCCTCATTGCCTATTTTAATACCTTCGATTTCTTTTTCTTCCCTTAATTGCTACTGCTAGTGTTTCTAGTACAATATTAAATAATAGAGGTGATAATGGGCATCCTTGTTTCATGCCTGATCTTATTGGGAAGGCTTCTAATCTATCCCCATTGCATATGATGTTTGTTGATGGTTTTAGATATATATTGTTTATTATTTTTAGGAAAGGCCCTTCTATTCCTATACTTTCTAGTGTTTTCAATAGGAATGGGTGTTGTATTTTGTCAAAGGCTTTTTCAGCATCTATTGAGATAATCATGTGGTTTTTGTTTGTTAGCTTTGTTGATATGGTCAATTATGTGAATGGTTTTCCTAATGTCGAACCATCCTTGCATTCCTGCTATAAATCCCACATGATCATAATGGATAACCCTCTTGATCACTTCCTGGAGTCTTTTTGCTAGTATTCTATTTAAGATTTTTGCATCTATGTTCATTAGGGAGATTGGTCTGTAGTTTTCTTTCTCTGTTTTTGATCTCCCTGGCTTTAGAATCAGTACCATATTTGTGTCATAAAAGGAATTTGGTAGGACTCCTTCTTTGCTTATCATATCAAAAAGTTTGTATAGTATTGGGATTAATTGTTCTTTGAATGTTTGATAGAATTCGCTTGTGAATCCATCAGGCCCTGGCAATTTTTTCTTAGGGATTTCTTTGATGGCTTGTTCAATTTCTTTTTCTGATATGGGATTATTTACGTATTCTATTTCTTCTTCTGTTAATCTAGGCAATTTATATTTTTGTAAATATTCATCCATATCACCTAGATTGCTATATTTATTGCCATATAATTGGGCAAAATAGTTTTTAATGATTGCCTTAATTTCTTCTTCATTAGAGGTGAGGTCTCCCTTTTCATCTTTGATACTGTTAATTTGGTTTTCTTCTTTCCTTTTTTTAATTATATTTACCAGTACTTTGTCTATTTTATCTGTTTTTTTCAAAATACCAAGGTTTAGTCTTATTTATTAATTCAATAGTTCTTTTACCTTTGATTTTTAGTATTTCTATTTTAGTTTTCATAAGGGGATTTTTATTTTTATTTTTATTTTTTTAAAATGTTTACCTTCAGTTTTGGAGTCAGTACTATATATTGGCTCCAAGGCAGAAGAGTGGTAAGGGCAGGCAATAGGGGTCAAGAGAATTGTCACACAGCTGGGAAGTGTCTGAGGCTACATTTGAACCTAGTATCTCCCTTCTCTAGGCCTGGCTATCAATCCACTGAGCTACCCAGCTGTTCTACATCTGGGAATTTTTAATTTGTTCATTTTCTAGTTTTTTAAGTTGCATACCCAATTCATTAATCTCTGTCCTCCCTAATTTGCACTCAATGATATAAATTTTCCCCTTAGAACTGCTTTGGCTGCATCCCATAGGTTTTGGTAAGAAGGCTCATCATTGTCATTGTCTTCAATGAAATTATTGTTTTTATGATTTGTTCTTTCACTAACTTATTTTCGAGTATCATATTATTTAATTTCAATTAAATATTTGGTTTGCCTCTCAATGTATTCTTACTAATAACTATTTTTATTGCATTATGATCTGATAAGGTTACCTTTATTATTTCTGTTTTTTTGCATTTGTTTGCCATGTTTCTATGCTCTGGTACAATGATTGCCAAAGTGGGCGCTACTGCCCCATGTTGGGTGCTGCAGCAGTCCCGGGGAAGCGGTGATGCCTGGAGGTGCATTTATATTTCCTATTAATTGCTACTAAATTTTTAAAAATTAATTTCCAGGGGGCTAAGTAATATTTTTTTCTGGAAAGGGGGCGGTAGGCCAAAAAAGTTTGGGAACCACTGCTCTAGTACATGGTCTATCTTTGTGAATGTTCCATGTGGTGCTGAAAAGAAGGTGTATTCCTTTTTGTCACTATTAATTTTTCTACATATATCTATAAACTCTAATTTTTCTTGGATTTCATTCACCTCTCTTGTCTCTTTCTTATTTATTTTTTGGTTTGATTTATCTAGATCTGATGGGGGAAGGTTGAGGTCACCCACTAATATAGTTGGTTTTTTTAAAATTTTTTTTAAACCCTTAACTTTCGGTGTATTGTCTCATAGGTGGAAGAGTGGTAAGGGTGGGCAATGGGGGTCAAGTGACTTGCCCAGGGTCACACAGCTGGGAAGTGGCTGAGGCCGGATTTGAACCTAGGACCTCCTGTCTCTAAGCCTGACTCTCAATCCACTGAGCTACCCAGCTGCCCCCTCTAGTATTGATTTGCTATCTATTTCATCTTCGAGCTCCACTAGCTTCTCCTTTAGAAATTTGGATGCTATACTGTTTGGTGCATACATGTTGAATACTAATATTTCTTCATTGTTTATATGCCTTTTATTAGGATGTAATTACCTTCCCTATCTCTTTTAACCAGATCTATTTTTACTTTGGTTCTGTCAGAGATCATGATGGCAAGCCCTGCCTTTTTTTGCTCTTTTGAAGCCCAATAGATTTTTCTCCATCCTTTCATTTTTACTCTATGTATGTCTGCCTGTCTCATGTGTGTTTCTTGTAGACAACATATGGCAGGATTTTGGTTTCTAATCCACTCTGCCACCATAATCACCATAAGGTAATTAAAAGATTGGGGGTGGGGGGGAAATCTGTTCTTTAAGGGACCCAATAAGTTCAAATGATTTGTATCCCTAGAAGAAAAGAAGATATTGGCAAATAATAAAAATTATTATTACCAACAGAGTAACTAGAAGAAGTTTACATAGAGGGAATAGTGACAAACTGTATTGGATGAAATGTGTGTATGCACGTATATATGTATGTATGTATGTATAAAAATATACAAAACTAGAGGGGGAAAATGAAGGTAATATTAAGAAAAATGGGAAAACAAACAAAATGGAGTAAATTTATATTCCATAAAGAAGTGCGTGAGATGAATAAGGAAAAATAACAATACACTGGAAGGGTAAAGAGGTTGGAAAGAGGAAATATTTAATATTTAAGTGCATTGAAATCAACTTAAAGAGGGAAGAACAATCAGATCCATTATGGGCAGAGAACTGATTTTAGCCCTATAGAGAAGTAGAAGGGTAACGAAAGGACTGGTGGGGAGGTAAGTAACACTAGGAAGGGAGAGGGTGGGGGGGGTAGCTTAAAAAGATCCTAAAGAAAAAGAAGAAGGGAATAAGAAGGGAGAGGGGAGAAAGGGAAATACAATGAGGGAGGGGATTAGAGGAACTGATTAAAAACTGGTATAGAACGTAATAGTGAAAGAAGAAAGGAGAGGACTATGAGAGAGAATCAAAATGTCTGGGAATACAGAGTTGATAATTCTAATGCTGAATGTGAATGGGATGAACTTACTTCTTTTCTTTTTATTCCCAATATAAATGCTCTTGAAGAGGCTCTCATTAAAACTTTCTTGGACTATTGGATTTCTTAAAACTTCCTATCTTCATTTTGTACCCTTTCCATTCTGTCTTTCAGACTACTGACAAAAACAATCATGCATATATCTGATCCTGTCTTTTCTCTGCTGAAAATAAACTTCAGTAGTTCCTTCTTGCTGACTAATTAAAGTTCCAAGTTCCTTGTCCTGCCATTCAAAGCCTAAAACATCTCTCCAGTCATAAGTTCCCTTCTCAAAGTATAGAGGGTGTAAGGAAATAGACACAAGAGTTCTGAAAGAGCTGGGGATGTATGATTGCTGAATTGCTGTCATGAAAAGATCTTGGCAAACAGGACTAGAAAAGGGCAAATGTCCCTGTTTTTACACAGGGTTTTTAGTGAATATCTAAAAAAGAACCAGCATGAGTTTGACAATAACATGTAACGTAGTAAGCCTATTTCCCCCTTTTTTGAAAGGGTTACTGAACTCGTGAAGAGGAGAGGTATGATGTAGATTTAGTTTAATGAATTTAATTTAATGAATGTTAAGCTTAGATAAAAGATAACTTTCAAGAAACCTTTTTTTGTAGTGCCTGTACACATGTCCCCACCCCTTTATAAGAAACTTCTCTTCTAGTAGGGGAAAATATGGATAGGTAGGTGGTGGAACACTGGATAGGGCAATGGGCTTGGCATCTGAAAGACTCCTCCTTATGAGTTCAAATCTAGCTTTAGACACTAGTTGTGTGACCCTGAACAAGTCACTTAACCCTGTCTGTCTCAGTTTCTTTACCTGTAAAAGGAGCTGGAGAAGGAAACTGCAAACCACTCCAGTATCTTTCAGATGGAGTCATGAGGAGTTGAACATGACTAAAAAACTTCACAACAAAACAAGATGCGCCAGGAATCAGGTTACATGATGAGGATACAAAGACGAAAGCAAGCTAATCCCTTACATTCTCTTGTGGGATATAACATGCACAGAAATAAGTTAATATGACCTGTATACAAAATAGAAAATGATTTGAGGAGGGAGAGGCACTAACAAGTAGCAGAATCTCAAAGCAGCTGATTATTGAGCCAGGACTTGAAGGAAGCTAGGAGGAGGAAGGAGGAAATGAGAATGGGGACTATTCTAGAAAAGGAGGCAGGAGAGAGAAAATGTCATAATATTAGGTGTATACAACCATAAATAAGCACTTTGGTTAGGATGCAGAGGCCATGGGGTTAGTTTTGTATAATCACGCTGAAAAGGCAGACTCATGAAGCCAATTTTGAAAGGCCTTAAATAGCAAAGAGAGCAGTTTGTATTTTTAAATGGAGGACTTATGGAATAAAATGTCACTTTTTGAGTAGGGAAGTGCCATGGCCAAAACTATGCTTTAAGAATATCAATTTGGCAGTTATACAAAGGTTGAATTGGAGCAGGGAGGGGCTTAGGCAGGAAAACCAACTAAGTAATTGTAATAGTTCCAGTAAGAGCTGATGAGGACATGAATTAGAATGTTAGCCATGTGCATAAGGACCTTTGCAAAAGACTTAGTGGAGGGAGCAGGCAAGGGAGGGAGACAGAGCAGATAATTTTAGGTTTGTCATGTAGAATAGGGATTACTTGTTTTGCTTGGTTATAGAAAAACTAGGGGCAATAAGTAATAGTTGTAAAGTGGTATATTACATTCTGTTGTGGAAATATTCCTAAAAATTAGAGCTTTGCTAGAGGTAGATTTGTAGTTAGGAGAGACATTTTTCAGAATCTTGTCTTCTCTACTTAATAGTTCTGTGGCTGAGCAAATCATTGATTTCTGTGAGCCTCAGTTTATTTTTCCATAAAATGGGACTAAGGTATAGTCCCTACCTAATGGGGCAGTTGTCAGAATTAAATGAGATATGTAAAGTGCCAACCCAATAGTGTTGTATAATTGTTGGCTCTTATTATGGAATGATTTGCCTTTTAAAATAAGGATCTCCACATCACTGGGGATGTATCTAAACTGAGGCTAGATAACCATTTAGGATCCCAGATTTCCAGCTAGTAGAGATTTCAGAAGTCATTTGACCTAACACTCTCATTTTATAGACCAGGTCACTAAGGCACAGAGAAGTTAGGTGAAAAGTGTCTCAGGTCACCCAAATAAGTAAGAGGCAGAACTAAGACTCAAACCTAGGTCTTCTGATTTCAGATTTGTCAGGGATGTGATAGATGGGAAATTTCTACATTGCTATGTGTTTAGATCAGACAATTTAAAGTTCCATCTCTCCAATGATTTAAAAGGGAATAGTGCAGGGGCTCCCAGGGGCCATTGATTTTTCAGAGGAAGAAGGGTGAGGGGTAATAATACTGGTTTAAAAGCAATGGAGGAAATGGAGTCCATAGGAGCAATATAGAGAATAGATAAGTTCCTGTAGCTATATCAGCAGTGGAGGTGAGTTAACAGCCTGAGGTGGCTGTCAGCTAATCAGTTTGTCAGTTCACAATTTGGGGAGTCTGCTCTCTATGATCTCTAATACTTTTTAGTCTCTTCTAAAGTATCTTGAAATCATCCCCCCAGACTCTTAACAGTTTATTAAATTAGGTTTTCGTACATATGAACTGTTGCATTGGTGTGAAATAGATGGTAATGACTTATTTTAATCTCTTCCTTCCAAATATTTATATCCCACATTTAGATGCTAGGTGTACAGAGCCCCAAGTGGACAAAGCAGCTCAATTAATTTTAGATTTTAATATAATACCAACCTACAAAATGTTTCAGAGTTCCTTGGCAAATCTGAAAGAGATCGGATTTGTAGGATGATTGGGAAGAGAGGTTATTTTAATATATATTTTATTGACCACATGCATATGTGTATGGGTTTTTGTGGTAAAGTTTTTTTAAAATGCCAGACATAATTGAATTTAGAAATCTTGCAAGTGCTGCAAGATTTCAATAAAGCCAGTGTTTATGTTATTGTGGCTCAATCATCAATTCATTTTTACATTGTTTCAAGTCCTTATCATATGTGGTAATGCACTAAACAGGGCTGGGTTTTGGGGGGAAATTATAATAAACTGTACAAATGACTGAATTCATCAATAATCTACAGGCTATGGTTCATAGCTAGGACTGGGACACAGATTGGTAGAGAAAATCAAATAAGAAATTCAATATCCAAAAACATAATCAAGAATTGCTCATTCATCAGAAAAAAAAGATGGGCTATTAGACTTTTTTTTTAAACCCTTACCTTCCACCTTAGAATCAATACTAAGTATTGGCTCCAAGGCAGAAGAGTGGTAAGGGCTAGGCAATGGAGTTTAAGTGACTTGCCTAGGGTCACATAGCTAGGAAGTGTCTGAGGCCAGATTTGAACCTACTACCTCTCCCATCTCTAGGCCTGGCTCTCTGTCCACTGAGCCACCTAGATGCCCTCTAGACTTTCTAATACTGTTGATTGGCATATGGCAATATCATTGGCAATATCATTATTGAAGGGGGCATTTGAAAAGTGGACATTTGTAGAATGAATATTTGGCTAAAGAGTTTCTTCTGCATTTATAAATAAAAGATAGTGAGTAGCAAAATTTCCCCACCCCTTTCTTAGTAGCTCTCCAAGGTAATACTATAATGATTTAATTTTTCCTCTGTACTTCCCTTTGAGGTGGCACATTATAAAGGTATTATCCAAGAATCAAAGAAATGAAAGCAACTTTAGAATTTATCTAATCTCATTTCTTCATTTTATAGGTGAAAAAACTGAGGACCAAAGCAGTTAAGGAACCCAATCAAGATTATATGAGTAGTTAGTATTAGAATCAAAATTCAAATCATAGTCCTTTAATTCCACACCCAGCACTTTCCATTGCACCATGTTTGTTTCTAATCCCTTAGAGAGAGTCACAGGCCACTCATCCTCATATTTCTCTTCCTTCACTCCCAATAGCCACTCTTGGGGTGTGTTGTGGTCTTAGTATAGACACATTCATAACATCATACATTTAGAGTTCTAAGAGACTATAGAAACCATTGGATCCTCTCCCCTTATTTTTTTTAGTTAAGGAAACCATAAAGGTTGAATGACTTATGTAGGACCACACAATTAACATGTGTCCTTAGTTATCAGTTTTTAAAATTTATATATATTATATTTTGTTATGTTATGTCATGTTATATTATATGTTATGTTATGTTATATTATATATTAATTATATTATATTATATTAAACAATGTCCTTATTTATCAGTCAGTAAAAGTAAGATATGGAGGAAACTGTGAGAGAGCTTAAGTGACTTGCCCAGGTTATGCCACCTATCTAGGATGTGTCTGAGGCAGGATTTGAGCCCAGATCTTCCTGCCTGCAGGTCCTGCTCTCTTAACTGCTCAACAAGCTAGGAGGCTAGAATAGACCTGAGAAATCATGACCACCCTCCTTATTTCACAAATGAGGGAAGTGAGATGCGCAAAGAGGGCAGCCACAGTAACTTGTGTGAGGTCACAAAGGACAAATAGCAAATAGCAGAGTGAGGTGTTGGTTTTAAAACCTTTGGTTCTTAACCAGGCCCATTTCAGTTGACAGTATTCTATGGCTTCTCTGACTTCTGAAGCAGACATGTTCTCAGCTTGTAGCTGCCTCCTTGGTGAGGAGGTGCTGCAAATTACAGATGTTGGTGTCTATAAATTTCCCCTCTGCCATTGCTGGAGACTAAGAGATGGTGCCCTCTTTTGGAAAAAACATGCTTTCTTTATCAGCTCTTGACATACTTTATGGCCGGTGCATTGACTGGTGGCCAGGTGGTTCTGCACTTATTTTCACAACATAAAGAAATTTGTTTAGGAAAAATGGTTTGGGTAGTGGTGAGAATCACAGTGATTTGCTCTGTTAAATCTGACCTTCTGACTGCTAAATCATTCCCCTCCCGCCAGTGTTCTGCATGTTGACAGCATCTGATAAACGTCTCTCCCACTGCCAGTCCTAGATGTAGGGTGTGAGTGTCCTTAATTGAAGTCAGCTCCACCGTTATAGGAAAAACTAACTCTCTTCATTGTTTAGTTCCAGGCCCCTGTGAACCCGAAGATCTCATCGATGGAATCATCTTTGCCGCCAATTACCTGGGGTCTACACAATTGCTCTCCGAACGAAACCCTTCCAAAAATATCAGAATGATGCAGGCCCAAGAGGCAGTCAGCCGTGTCAAGGTAGCCTTGGTCCCCGAGCTGGTGAAAGGGGGCTAGGTCCCTTGACAGCTGAGCTCTTGAGGAGGCAGGCTAAAATCGTGTGGTTTCAAACTGCCTTCACGGTGCGGTGAAGTGAGTCTAGTTCTACCATAGCAGAGTCCCACTTTTCTTCCAAGGCCTGGTGTGAAAGTGCACTGAAAACCTTAGCCCTCCAGTGAGCTAGACATAAATTATTGCCGAGGTCAGAACAAAGAGCCTTAAGAAGAGCAAAGTTCTGTGAGGATTCAAAGGCAGAAAGAATTCAGTCTGCAAGAGGAAAACAGGCAAGCCGCAGAATATGGGAGATTAGTTTCCAGATGAATTCATTTCACTAAGTTGCAGCCTGGAAACATTTTTCTTCTAAAAAAGGAGGTCATTTTCAAACATTCTAGACGCCAAAAATTATTATTGTTTAAGGTCTTAAGACCTAGTACAATGGTATTCGCCTTGTTTGTTCTGTTTAAAGAACTTACAGATGGAGAGGGAAATTCATTTCATGAAAAAGTTGGTACTCATAATTCTGATAGGAACTGCTTAGAATTGCCAAGTATAAACTTAGTCCTATGTAAATTTGTGCCTCTGATAGAATCTGGATAACAGCAGGGATGTAGTTTTGTGATATCATATTTAATGTTAAATGAGACACGTGTCACTAAAACCATTACATTCATCTAAAACTCTTAACTATTGGTCAAAGCTATGTCCTCTTTTTTTGAGGAATTTCTTCTTTACAAAAATGAACAAATAAACAAACCCCCCACAGATTTGAAATCAAAGCGTCTGGGTTCAAATACTAATTTTGCTAAGTCAGTTTATTACCTATGGGTTCTTAGCTTCCACATCTGCAAAACAAGAGGCTTGGACTAGACAATCTCTAATGACCTTTCCAATTCTAAATCCATACATCCACTATGCTATGAACCCTGTGAAACTCTGTTTTGGGTTGCAGAAAGATCTGGATTTGGAGTCAGATGACCTTAGTTTGAATCTTAGTTCTGCTACTTATTCTCATGGATGATCTTGAGTTTTTATCCTTTCTGAGTCTTAGTTTTTATGAGTGAGAAAGGAGGGAGCTTGGTGGCTCAGTGGATAGAGTGCTGAGCCTATGGGTCAGGATAAACCTTAGTTCAAATCCAGCCTCAGACACTTACTAGTGGTGTGACTCTGGGCAAGTCATTTAAATGCTATTTGCCTCCGTTTCATTATCTACAAAATGAGCTGGAGAAGGAAATGGCAAACCATTCTAGTATCTTTGCTAAGAAAACCCCAAATCGTGTTGTGAAGAATTTGAAACAACTGTCAAACAATAAAAAATGAGAGTGTTGGTATAGAGTGGTGGTGCCAAACTCAAACTGAAAAGGGGGTTATTAAAACATACATAAGGTTCCCTGTGGGTTCTAGATTGACTTAGTTTAAAAATGTAATATTATCCATGTTTTATTATATTTTTGTTTTGTCTTGTTAAATATCTCCCAATTGCATTTTAAGCTGGTTTGGGCTGTGCTTGGGCCAATGGCCACATGTTCATTTGACACTTCTGGTCTGGATGACCTCTAAAGTCCCTTCCCTTCTGAAGCCTATAACTTTGAGGTAGGTGGTGTGAAGTATTATTGTCTTACAATTATTAAGTGTTCATTTCAGATCAGAAAACTGAGGCTTACAAAGGTTAAATAATTAGACCATAGCAACCTGGCTAGTTTATACCCAGATCTTAAATACCATTTATTCTGACCCCAAATCCAAATGTTCTTTCTGCTATAATATTAAATTCTCCTAGGTCGTTCAAGGTCTTAATATTGCTTAGAAGTGTTAGAGATAGCTGAATATTTTTTGAGCTAGTGGTGCTAAAACAAGAGAATCTTTTGTTAAGAAATTGCTGTTAGTGTTAATAGAAAACATGCTATTTGTACTCTATCTACACACTAGGTACTTTTAGTAAAAATGCCTTTAGAAGAGGGGAGGGGTGGAAAAAATATAGCCTGATTCTAAACTAAAAAAATGGACTTTTCCCTTGTTTTCCTTCTTGCCAATAAAGAGGGCTATTCTATACTAAAATTGCTTCCCTTTGGAGCCATATAAAATGGAATGAAATCCTTATGGTGTCTAGAGTTCTCGCCATGAAAGAGCCTCTTGGTCCTTGTTGAAAACCCATGATTATTCCTGCCACAGGCCACAGATTGTGTAGCCACATGAACATACCTGTAGAAGTAGATATAGTGCCAGCTCCCTTGACTTTGAGTCTTGATCCTCATGTTCCTTGCTACGTAGCCCTACTTTGCCATATGATAGGAAGACACTACAATTCTTCTCAGGCTTTATTATATTTAGTGATTCTTGACAATTCAAATCAATTTAACAAATGTTTCTCAGATGTTTCTGGTTCCTAGATTCACACATTCATAGTCCATTGGGGATTTGTAAGGGATCTTAAGAGATTATAGTCCAACCCTCCTTTTTTTTACAGATGAAAAAGTTAGGACCCAGAGAGGGGAAGTGACTTGCTTGAGGTTGAGTAACTAGTTAGTATCAAAGCTGAAACTTGAACCCAGGAATCCTGACTCCCAGTGAAATTCTTTTTTTTTTCCCCAGTGCACCATTTTGTGCAAGGTTGCACGTTGGACACTGGGGGATATAAGAATATAAATTATGTCTAATGTTTGTCCTCAAGGAACTTGCCATCCAATAGAAGAAGTATACTGAATTTTAAAGCACTTATTACAGAGTTTAAGCCACATTTTAAAATTCCATGAATGACTTTTGGTGACCCCAAGTTCACTGTGAATGGACCATAGCCTATTTCTTTCTTGATTTGTATGCATTGTTTGCCCTCAAAAGTTTGTACTTCTTTGGTACAGAGAACCAAACCTTTGTACCTCCATGGTTCAGAGAGGCATCCCTAAATATCACTTTATCACATGGGAAAGAGTTGAACTTCATTTTTTTAATGATGCCAAAGAACTTGGACATGCATTAGAATAAGGACACTATTAAACAACCAGTCTAGTAGGAACAAGCCAGGATTCTTCCAAGGGGTATAGAAAGGTCCTAAAATTGTCCTCCTAACCTTAGCAGACTAGCCCATTAAATGAAGACCCTCCCCAGACCCCAAAATCTTACCTATACAGTTTCAACTTTGAGAAATTAGTTCTTAACAGTTAGGCAATAACTTCTGATTTCATAGTTAGCACAATCTGTCATGCAAATGTTTTCCCTTGTCCTTATCATTCCATATATAAACATAAGAGAGAGTCCCAGCTGAATCCAGCTGTTAAGAAATAAACTTATTCAAGGGCCTTTAATGATGATTTTATTATTTATATATCTGTCTATACTTAATCAAAAAGACCTTGGTAGATTTTTCCATTTTATGTAGGTTCTGAGCATTTAGCCCACTGGCCAAAAGACTTATACTATGTGCTGTGTCTTTTTTGTGCCCATCTGTTTTTCTTTTTCTCTTACGTGCTACTCAGAGGATGCAGAAGGCTGCTAAAATCAAGAAAAAAGTGGTGTGTAAAAAAATGTTTCTCTGAAATACCAGTGTTTGTTTATGTTTTTGTGGCTTGTTCTTTGTGAAGCTGTGCTTTTCCATTAGGAATCCTCAGAAGTGCTAATGCTGAGTCTTCCTTCCTTTTCCCCTTGATTACTTAATTCCAGATTATTAAATGGAGCCACAAAAATGGGTTCATTTCTTTTTTCCTTTTCCATTTCATTGAAGTAGCTGATCATTGCTTCCTTTCTCTTCTACTTAGCTTTTCAAATGTACCAATACTTGCTTTGTCTGAAAAAAATGACTAATTTTATATTTAATTGTGGTTATACTTCTAGGTGAAGCATTTCATGCTGACAGAGTGATATATTTTACTGTAGCACAGGCCTAACTGTGACATTAATTAAATTATTCTGATATTTAAAGACTCATTAATTTTAATTTAACAAATCAGTACCATGAACACTCCAATTTGCAATGTGCACATACATTTTCACCTAATTAAAAAAGGGTTTGGAGTAGGGTCAGGCTAGCTGTCATTTCAAAATAGAGTTGATATTTAGTAAAAATTTTATAAATACAATCTTTTGCTAAGTTTTGGAGATTTACAGTCATTTTAATATCTATGTCACTATAATAAGTATCAGATTTCTCTAATTAGTATTGAAATGCATTTTGAAAAGTTTCTTTTTCCTTTTGTTTTGACACCAATAGAAGCAATATTAATGGATAGAATGGTAGGTAGGATTGGATGTAAGAACACCTGGGTTCAAATCAAATCTGGACAGGCAAGCATGATATATTGATAATTCATGAAGTTTTTGGTCTCAGAACTCCATTACAGTCTTAAAAACTATTGAGGTTTTTCACAGGACATGAGTTTGAATCTTGGCATTGTCACTTAACAACTATGAGAACTTGATCAAGTCATAAACTCTGAGTCTCAGTTTTCTTATATATAAAATGAAGACACAGTCCTAGATGACCACTTAGGTCCTTTGTGCCTCCAAAGCAATATTCTCCAACTCTGACCCAGCAGAAATCACAACCTTAGGTAAATTGGATTTCTGCAATAAATCATAAATGTGTTTTAGAAAAGAGCCTTCTATACTGAAGCTGAAAGAAATCCCAAATCTTGTGTTTTGATACCAAGAATATATGCTTGACATTGATACCCTTTTCTTTAAACCTGGGCAGACAGCATTATTTGGTGGTTTTTCTATAGCCAATATTGGTACTTCCATTTTTACCTCAGGGTCTTGACCAATAGCGTGTCCTTTGGCTGTTTATTTTCTGTATTTTGTTCAATGACAAGGGAACTGACAAGCAAACTCTACTTTGCATCCCTGTTCAGTAGATATCCCTTTTGGGATTTTAAAGCCATAGCTTTATGGGTTTAGGTTTACTTAGGCTGGCACTCATAAAGCTATTTATTCCTTCCTAAGTACTATATTGGCCTAAATATGTACTACACTTCCCCCAATTCTGGCTTTTGTCCACCCTGCTCTTGCTTCCCAAGGTAAGAATCAGGGTCTGAGGGTGTAATTTCAGCCTCCCCCCCTTTTTTGCCTTTATAAGCCTGAGAATTCTTCATTAATACCTGATTGGAGGACCCAAGTGCACCCCACTCTGGTCTCATGTGGGACATTTCCAGACCATATGAGTGACCTTTTATACCTCCTTTTCAATAATTCAGTTTTATAGGAAATATATTTTTCAGTGGCAAATTGCATCATTACTTTTTGCTGCATATTCATATACTAAATAAATACATATGTATATTGACATAGAGAACACATACATATTTTCTTTTTCAAAGAATCAAATTTTAATGGTGTGCCCTATATTGAGAAGGTGACCTAGGTTTGGAATATTATGGTAGTTGATATGGATTTAACATAAGTTGTTACTAGATGGAAAGTGTGACCCTAGTACTGAATTTGTGACATAAACCATTAGATTTATGATAGGCATGATTAGATAAAAGATATCGGTTATATCATACTTTCCTAATTATGCTTTTAAAAAAAGATTTTGAGGTAATGTTGGCTGAGACAAAATATTAAAAACTGTAGATGTATAGGCCCAATAAAAATATAATGCTTACATAGAAAGAGTTTTACAACTTCAGAGCATCATGGCATCAAAAACCTTTGCCAGCTTCTGTGCTAAACTTTAACTCTCCTAGTTTGAGGTTTAATTAAGCATGTTTAATTGCTTGGTCATTGGAAGAAAGGCTATTAATCTTTTCATGTACTTATCTCTCAGTCCCAGTTTTTTCAGTACCAAGAGAAAGCAATTGGTTTTATTGTTGGGTTATGTAAAATCTCTCATTCCTAACGTCCACTCAGAGAGTAGTGATTTTTCTCTTTTTTGGGGGGGGGGGAACTCAATTTGTTCTACATTTCCTCCTCTTTTTATGATCGATATTTTTTCTGAGATTTTCACATTTTTAATATACTTATTAAACGCTGAAGCTGCATTTACCTTGCAATTAATTGTTACATCTTGCTTCCAACTCAACTTGTCTCAGCAAGAATTATGATCCAAGTCATTTACCATCTGAGAATATAACTTTTGGAAACATATTTGAATAGACTGTATCAAAGCTTGAGGCTTGTGGTTTTGGTTTTATTTGTTTATAAGCAGAGACATAATGTGGCTTCTTCCCAATTCCACAGAAAATGTACCCTAGAAGGATTTATTTGAATCTGTAACTATAATAATGAGCTAAAAGCACTAGAGTCCTATAGTTGAGGGAAAGATAGCACGCCGTGGTTTTTCTCTTTCAGGACAGCATGAAAACAAAATTATATCATCATAATATGTGATCTCCAAGTATCTCTGAATTCTTAGGGTACAGCCAGCAGGGAAAATGTGTTTTAGTCACACACTGGGAAGGATGCAGTCAAACCTCTATGATATTGTGAATTGGGAAGCACAGTACCACTGGCTTTTCAATGACCAGAGAGAATTACTTAACTCAATAGGCTTACTAGTTAAGCACATTTTTTCTCTTTCCACTGTATTGAAGTAATTGGGATTCCTACTGATTTAAAACCAATTAAAACACTTTCCTGGTTTAAGCATGCCTGGAGTAGTACATTCAGGTACTGAAAAAGGTCAGCTTAATTGTAACTCAGGACCATGTCAGTTGGGCCAATAATAAGCATACCATGATTAAAAAAAAAAAAAAAGCTGGGTAGCTCAGTGGACTGAGAGTCAGGCCTAGAGACAGGAGGTCCTAGGTTCAAATCCGGCCTCAGCCACTTCCCAGCTGTGTGACCCTGGGCAAGTCACTTGACCCCCATTGCCCACCCTTACCACTCTTCCACCTATGAGACAACACACCGAAAGTTAAGGGTTTAAAAAAAAAAAAGCAGCCACCTAACTTTTCTGCTATCTGCTATCTAGCATTTATGCTATTTGCTGTTATTATTAACTTAAAAATGTTTCCCAGTTATTGTGGGAAGAAGGAAGAGACATATAACAAGAATAGTCAGTTGTTTCTATAGTTAATTTGAAATTTAAGGTTGACAAAGTGCTTTCCTCACAACAACTGTACAAGGTAGGTAGTAGAAATTTATTTTTTTGAATGAGGAATCTGAAGATTAGGAAGGATAAAGGTTTTGACCAGACACATTCTGTTAAATATTTAACAACTGGGTCACTGAAAAAAAATGCACTCATGATAGCCCAAGTTAACATCTTTAAGTGTAATCTTCATTATTAACATTTTCTCTATCCATTTCTTAAGCTTAGACAATCAACTAAACAATAAGCAAAATATTAAGCCCCAATTTATAGTGTCTAGCAAGTTTGAAGCTTTTAATGCTCCCTCAGAAAATTTTAAAATCTACTGTTGTGAGCTGGTTAGAGCTGGTTCCAGCACACTCCTATACTTGTCCCTGGTCACATGGCAAGTGCATGCCAGTGCTGGGATTTGAACCTAGGACTTCTGATCCAAGTCCTGCTCTCTTTCTGTTACATAATGCTGCCTCTCCATTGAGTCCTTATATAATATCATAGTGTTAAAGCTGGAGGAGACTTTTAAAACATCTAGTTTAACTATCTTCCATAGAAAAAGCAACTGAGGCATAGAAGTTAAACCTATTCATGATCAAAGAGCAAGGAAAAAAAATCATAGTGTTTTAGAGTAGGTCAGCTTCTACTTTGGGGGAAAAGATAAGCTAATGTGACAAGATGGCAAATGCAATTAAGAATATTTAACTGCAGAGAAAACATTGTTATTTTAATCAGCCTTCTTTGAAAATATATTCTCTCTCTATGAGTGATGCTTATTAAAATTAAATTGATCAGCAAAGTCTGTGAGTGTTATACTATATAGTTTGTGGTAATTATAGAAAATATAGAAAATTATAGAAAAGTCATCAATTAGGAATCAAGCTATGAGGTAGATTTTAAACTATTGAATCAATCTCTGTGATTGATATGGGCCAAGCCGTGCAATGTTAATACACACACACACACACACACACACACACCATACCCTCATTGTTTGTAGCTCATCGTCTATATGGGTTGCTGGTATACAAAAGGAATATTTGAAAGCATTTCTCCCAAAGGCTTTCCTGTATTTTGAATGTTGTTCAGAATTGTCTTTGTTTCTCCTTTGCACTTCCAAATTGCACAGGTAAAACTCAAACTCCCTCAAATTGTCTTTTAAGGCTGCTTTCTAGGTGCTTACCTTTGAGCAATTTAGATATGTAGTGCCCCTCCCATCCCATTCTGTCTTGCTAAAAGTGATTAGTTAAATCATTGTAGGCAGTTAAATGTTGCTTTTTTTTTTTTAACAAGTATTTTCTTTTCTTAGAGTTCTGAAGGAGACTCCCAGACTTTGACTGAAGTGGATCTCTTCATCTCTACTCAGAGGATTAAGGTTTTAAATGCAGACACACAGGTCAGTGCTTGATACATTTAATATATAATTATTCAGAGATTCTAGGGAATAGAAAATTAGTTGTAATTGTCTAAAAAAACTTTCCATTAGGTGTTTAGGGGAAAATATTTTCCTTTGACACAGATGATCTTATACTTTAGGATCATCAGTAAGTGCCAATTTTAGAAGGTGTTATCTGTTTGTGATTGGAGGGCACTGAAATAGAGGAAATGGGGGAATTTCCTTTATAATAAAAGTCTGATATCCAGAAACCCTAAATGTTCGAGAAACTAAAAGTTCCTCTGGAAAGGAGCAAGAACTGAGTTAGGAATCTTGCAGTTATCTTAACAGACAGTTCATGATTCTAGAATGCCTTTTATAAGTTCTTTAAAAAGCATAATTTCAAAAATCTAGTTTTATTTAATATTAGTATAAAATGATTAAAATAAATAGCTCATATTTACATATCCCTTTAAGGCATAAAGAGGACTTTCTTCACAGAAAATCTCTGATAGTACAAAATATTTTTTATCTCTGTTTTACAACTAAAACTTAGGATGAAAGAAAATTTGTCCAGGATCATATGGTTTAATAAAGGACAGAGCAAGGTCTCAGATTCAAGTCTTCTGATTTCAAGACCAGGGACCCTCTATGACACTATTTCTCATTGTATTTAAGAAGAATCTAGATATTTTAACTATTGCTTTATTTCACCACTCTGATGTAATGGAGAGGGTATTTATTGGATTTGGCCTGGGATTGAGCTGATTCAGCTACTCAGTGCTATATAACTTTGAGTAAATTATATAAATTCTTTCATTTTTTTTCTACACAAATCTAACTCTAAATAATATGATTTTTCTGCATTGTAAGTTTATAATATCAAAGTAAAGGAATTTTGGTTCTAAAATTTAGTTTAGGACTCCAGGAACCCTAAAGCAAAAACACTTAATTTTACAGAGGTATGAACCAAGAGCCAAAGTTTATGACAAAGCTAAGATCATCATAATTAACACATATAGTCCTTTCTATGTGCCAGGCGCTGTTAAGTGCTTTACAATTATTTTATTCAAACGTCACAATAACCCTGAGAGGTAGGTTAGTACCCCCATTTTACAGATGAGTGACTTACTCATTGTGAGGCCAAATTTGAACTCAAATCTTCCTCACCCCAAACTCAGTGCTCTATTCATCATGCCACCTTCACCTAGTTTCAGATCTCTTGATTTAGATGTCAATTTGACATTGTACTGGTGACAACATTAGATTTGGGGTTTTTTCTTGGTCTTTCTCTGAAAATATTTTCAGAAAAAAATTTTACTGAAGCTTCGTGAGAAGAACATATTTTCTTTATAATCTTTATTTTGCATTCAGAAAACACTGTCTGATTAAATCCGGTGGCCTTAGAACTCTGGATCAGGGCCAGGGACATTTTTTTAAGCTTTCCATAGATATTTCAGAATTGGCTGGAATGGAGACTTTGAATACTAAGGTTGCTTCAGGACACGGATGTCATATGCTTAGAAACCCAAAATATTTCCCCAGACAGTCAATTGGTCCATTCCTACATTGATTTTCTTTTCTTCTTGTGGTAGTTTTAGAGAGCTATCTTTGTAGAAAATAAACATTTACTCTATTAGCCAGATATTAATTCCAGTTGTTATTAACTTGAAAGGTAGGAGAGCAAAGTTAGAAACCTCATTTGAACTGAGAAATTGAGAAAAGAAAAACAATAGCTCTAAAAGCATTTTTATTAGTTCCTCTTAGGAAAAGGGTCAGGTCTTCTAAACTTGCTGGCACAGATAGAGGCTGTCACCAAACAAATCTGATTAGATAATGTTTCTACTTTTTTCATCCTATAGATATGTAGATTGCCTTTTTTATTTTAATCCTCTACTGTTACTTTACCCCATGGCCTATGCTCTGATTTTCTGGTTGTATATACCAAATGCAAAATACTACAAACATAATATATACAGTACCAAATAACAAAATGCCAAAACAATTGATTGAAAAAAATGATATTTAATCTTCTAGTTGAACATACAAATAGCAATACTGATAGCTTGTAGGTGCTGCTTTCTCTCCTCCTCCTTTCTTTTCATCTTTGGCGGAACTGACGGGGTTTTGTCCATTTTCTCTTTGATCTAATTTAGTGTTTGGCCTAGTAATTCTATTTATTTCATGGAATTTTACATAATTGAGACAGAGATATTTGTCTTCTACACGTAGATTGTAAGGGAAGTCTTTTAGAATCCTGGCTTATACCCAGTCCTTACCTGTCTCATTTAGCTATTGATTAGCAATAAGGTTTTCTGAATGTTGAAATTTTTTTAAGAGTAAAGACACTTTTTATGGGGAGATCCCTGATGTCTTAGGAAAGGGATGATTCTGAATTCCAATGCTAAAAGCACAGATCTAGTTAGAAAAGCCCATTACAAGCTCCCTAAGGATTACTATGAATTTGTTCTAGTAGCTCATCATCCATCTTCACATCAGAAGTCTTTAGACACAATTATCCAAATATATATGTTGACAGCTTAGTTTCACAGAGTTTTAGTTTAGTGTACTTTTACAAGAGTACTTCTTGCCCCATTTGGAGTTAAGAGTCTGGGTGCATGTTAATGATAGAAAATTAACACTTTTTACAGAGAAGTCACCTCTATTTACTTTATTCCTTACAAACACACTTTTTATTTTCTCTTCTGAGCTGAACAGAAGAAAAACATCTTTTACACATCTGATGTGATAAAATATCCCGCTTTTGACTATATATATGTGTGTGTGTATATATATGTACATATATACTTAGATGTGTTTATACATACACACGCATATTTATAGATGTGTTTATGCATGCATATGCACACACATATATACACACATATTTTAAATGTTCCATTTTTCTAACCTGGACCAATTCGCCCCTCCTTTGGCAACCTGATGGTCATCTAGAACTCAAGGTATCCATCAAACTCATCCTCATTCAGAAGGCAGGAATTGTAGACTTGTGCTACCCTGCCCAATACCCATACTTCTGCTTTTGACTACTAACAGATAAATTCTTTATCTGCCCACTACAAACATCAGGACCAAATTGATTCTTTCATTTATTTGATTAGTTGGTGCTCTTTGGCCTTTGAGAATGCCAATCCAATTCAGAATATGAAATTATTTCTGTTTCTAGTATTGGTAAGCAGATGGCTGGAATCTTAACCCAGGATCTCTGAATCTAACTGGCCGAGGATAGAGGAGTTGGGGGTTAATGAGCATAGCTCTAAGTGGACCTCCAGCTCTTCTTGCTTTTGATGCTCCTTTATGACTGCTTTTTCCCAGTGGACATTTTTCACTCCAGAGCAAAAGAGGAATCATTGTTCTCTTTAATGGGATAAAAAAGCTGATGGTGAAATTGATTCTCTTCTTCAGGGGTGCTGTAAATATAAGCTTCTCTGAGCAGCCCTCCTCTCTCCATTTTCCCATTGTGGGGGGTAAATTTCTTCCAAATAGCCTTATGTTCACCAATGTGCTTATATGTTTCTGACTGATCATATTTCTGAGAGGGTAAAGTGTTTTGACATAATTCTTGGCTTTTGATATTGCTTGACTGATACAGCATCTGGGGGGTGCCAGATTCATTGCTTTATAATGGTTTCCAATTCTGTAAAACAGGTTTCTCTCCCTCTGTGTTCTATTGCTACAAGTCAGGCAGGGCTGTATATAATGAAGACTACTGGTGTGCATGTGTGTGTGTGTGTGTGTGTGTGTGTGTGTGTGTGTCCATGCGTGCATTTGTGTTCTGTGTATATATGGTTTAAGAATTCCATTATCTTCCTAAAAAGGGGGAAGGGTATTTGTAGTCATTATAACAGTTCAACTTTGAGAGTAGACATTTCCATTATTTTCCTCTGGCTCTTGCCTCCTCATCACTCTTTTTGAATATATGTGGTAAGTGACAATGATCGTTCCCTTCTAGGTTATACAGTGGAGAATATTGAAAAGTGGCATATCCTGCAGTGCTTGAGATGCTGTCAGGAAGTGTCCATTATAGAGCAGATTTGCCCGCAGAGAGGAATTTTACAGAATCATGGAGGAGAAAACCCAAAACTTTTTTAGCCTTTGTTTTCATGCTTCACTTGCAATGAATGTTCTGCTAACCACTGAACATTCAATTCTGCAAATGAAGAAGTATTTAAGTCACAAAAATATTTTTTGGAGAATGGCCAATCAGAAAATAAGGAATATTGGCAATAAGCCACGTGATTCAGAGAAAGCAGTCATAGAATAGTTCTAGGGATTGTTGAAAGAGGTCCCTCCCTTTGTCCCAAACTGACTATTATCTATCTTATCTATCTTATAAATGAAGGTTCCATGACAGTCTTTAATAACCCATTCCATTGTCTTTATGTCAAGGCAATATTTCTGAATATCCCTTGTAATTCCTTCCTACTATAACTCAAGTACATATCATGGGAAAAAAAGGGAGGAAGTTGTTCATGGCCCTTCTTATCCTAGTATTTCAGAAATTTTAAAACAAATATGAAGCCTTTTCCATCTTTAATTTCCAATAATTCCTAATCTTTTAAGATTTGTCTCAAGTTCATTGTGGCTCAGTCTGTTTGAAGAACTATTTCCCATATTTTGTTGAAAGTTACATCTCTGTTTTTTTTGGTCCAAGCTTTCTGATGTGAGTAATATTCTAAATAATCTGGTTTAGGTTTTCATAATTTGGGGTTTTATTTTAATTTTTTTCTGCTGTTTAGTTTTTTTCAGGAAATCTTTTGTTTAGCCAATCTCCTTCCTTTCCAAAAGTGCTCTTGTTGTTTGTCTTTCATTTTTGAAGAGGGCCAATGACATCACAAGGTGGTATCTTGACTTGCTCTTATGCCCTAAGAAAGATGATTTTCTCCCCCATTTACACAAAAAAAATACTCCACCCCATTCTTTTAAAATGATGAAAAGCATTGGAAGCATAGTCACTTTAACCTATAAGTGCAAACCTATTAAGTAGTGTCTGACTCTCATTCATCCTTCATTTTTCTTGCCTACTAGACCTTTGGCCTAGTTTTATTTCCACAGAATCATAGAATTTAAGTGTGAAAGCTCAGAGGCTATTTAGTCCATGAAAAGAATCATCACTAAAAACATACTTGAAAAATAGTCATCTAGCTTTTGCTTAAAGACCTCCATGGAGACGGAACATTGCAGAATAAATACCTCTCCAGGTCTCAGGCAGGTCTACTTAGTACACTGGATTTTTTAGTTGAAAAGGAGAGTGAAAAACTTTCTAATACACCCAAGAAAGCTTTTATGTATCACCCCAGATGTCTTCGACTACCTCTAAATTATGGGAAAGATAAGTCAATATAGAAAGAATAGCAGGTTTCTCCACATACAAATGAGAAATCATTTGAAGTCCCCTTGTATTTACATTGACATCTCATAATCAGCCCTCAATGGAGCTACAGACTATCTCTTGCCTTGGTAATTTCAAAGGATAACTGGTGAACAGGTGGGTGCCTCTTTTATTGTTTATGTTTTTGCCAAGGCCTGAGAAGGAGGACTATTGAAGTGACATTTATCAATTCATTTTGAAATAATCTCTTTCTAAAAGATGGTCTTGAATCATGTAACCATGGAAATTTTTTCTTAATTAATCAATAAAAAAGGTGGTCTTGAGTAGCTAAAAACAAAACACAGTTCCTACTGTTAGAACCTCAGATCAACAGGGCAGGTTGGGATCAGCATGAAAGACAAACATGGAGCTCGGTGAGGAAGGAAGACCCTAGAGATCACAGAAACACACACAGATGCTATCTCTCCTTTTGTGGAAGGAGGATAATGGGGCTAGAAGAGAAACTTAATTATTCAGAGCCATTGTGTCATCCTACACAGAGAAGGAGAGTATTTTTTGGGAGGTGACAGTAGACCGTGATTTAATAGACAAAATAACAAAAATAAAATCAAAGCAACAAGAGTAATGTGTCCTTAAGCTGTGCTAAAAGATTAAAATAAGCTTCAGAAACTGCTACTGGGCCATTTGGTATGCCCCTTATAGGTCAGCATTTTTCTCATACAGTGCCTGGTTGCTTTATGTTCTGTGAACAGAATGTTTTTTATGGAAAATTTAACAGTGAGCCTCATCCCCCTCTTCTCTGAAGGAAATTCTAGGCCAGGCAATTGTTATACTCTGTGTGTGAATACATAGACTCACAGCCAGTGCTGCTTTTCAAGTACCAGCATAATGTGTTCTAATTGAAGATAGATCTTTAAGTCTTAGAAATTGAAGGGTGCTTATAGGATCATCCCACTGAGGGGAATGGGAGGTGGGATGGGAATCTTCTAGAATAGAAGCTGCTTAAAAATTTTTTTTAATCTTGCCCCACAGCTAGAATAAAGCTCTTTCTTTCCATAGGTTTATATCTCTATAATTATGAAAGGACTCATGTTCTCCTTGGGTTTCAGCCAATGGTAGAGCTTGATGATTTTGGCCAACTCCAACATAACCCAGGATTTCACTTTGAATATTTTGTTCTACTGTCATAAAATGCCAATGAACTAGAATGTTTGGGAAATAGAATATTCCCCCAAAGTTGGGCCTCTCCTATACCTCCTAGGGTGCATAGCCCCTAGAGTTTAATTCATTTAGGTAAGAGCTAAAGATTGGGGAGAGGCGAAACAAGGGACACAGAATAGTACTTTTTAATAAATGCACATATTTACAGTGCCAGACAATCATATTGTTCAAAGCATTAGGCATTCATTTTGTGATAAAGCAAATCCATTGTGTTAGAGTGAAGTCTCAAATCCTCAAATAGAGAAGAATACATAGGGGTCCAATATTCAAATCTTGTCAAGGTTGCTAATAATAATAACTGACATTGATATATTGTTTTGAGATTCTTAAAGCACTTTTCTTTACCATAACCCTATTAAATGAAGGTATAATTTCCCCCAGTTTACAGATGAGAAAATTGAGGTTTGGGGACCTTAAGTGATTTGCCTAGGATTATATAACAAATAAGTTTTAGAATTAGGATCCTCCTGACTCCAAATGAAGAAAACTTGTCAAATACCTTTTACTAAGTCCAGTTCTGGACACCTTAAATTTCTAGTTAACTGAATTCCAGTTTTAAGTAGAGATTTTTGGGGGGTTTATTTTAATTTTCTTTCTAGAATGTACTAATTCATTTTTCTAATTGAGAATAAAAGCACTGGGAATAATAATAGCTGATATTTATCTTGGGCTGCAAGGTATACAAAGGCACTTGAATAGAATGAATTTTTAAAGTATCAGAGATAGAGGAGATTGGTCTAAGTATATATATGAAATCAAGACTAACACTTGGAATTTGGTTGTTGCTATTGGGTTTAAAAATATATCACCAATAAGAAGGTATATTCTTGGGTTTTGCCTGTTTTCCTTTAAACTAGAGTATCCTAGGAAAGTTTTTTATTGCAGGTTCTTGTTAACGGAAGTTTTGCTGAATTTATTTTCTTGGTGAATATTTTCATAGTTTTCTACCATGTTTTTAGAATGCTATCCTATAACCTTAGATATGTATTGCTATTGCTATGTATTTGTACCTACCTATTCTTTGTGGGCACCTTCACTATCAGCAAATTTCACCCTTGGAAGACAGAAATAGAGCCACTTTGGCTCACCTACGTTCCTTCTTCCTGCATACCTGAGTATTTTTAGTCCTGTTGTCTGGCCTGGAGGGGAGTCAGGTAAAGGCAGTGAGCAGGTGAGTGTAATTTAAAAACTATTTGTATGGATGTCCCAAGGACTTATGTACAATATATATATATATATATATATATATATATATATATATATGTACATTGTTACTTCTCCTGTAGTGGAGAAGGATCATCATGTGAAAAGTATTAACCCTAGTAAGATATCTAGATAATAGTCTCTAGAGACATTGGGAGGTGAGCATAGTAGGCATGGTTACAAAATTCAGAGATGCTTCTTAATTTGGCTTTCCTTCTCCATTGGTAGGAAACCATGATGGATCATGCACTGCGTACTATATCTTACATTGCTGACATTGGGAATATTGTTGTGTTAATGGCAAGACGTCGGATGCCCAGATCAGCTTCTCAAGACTGTATCGAGACCACACCTGGTGCCCAGGAAGGGAAGAAACAATATAAGATGATCTGCCATGTCTTTGAGTCAGAGGATGTAAGTAAATTGCTTTTTAATTGGTTTTTTAGAGGTTGCATTGTATAGTACAAAAGTATCCAATATGGCCCACTGGTTATATTCCTGCTAGCAACACTCCCCAGTATGGCCATATTACATTAAAATGTAATTGGGAAATATTTAACAAAATAAATAGAATAGCATAGAGATAATGTTAACATGTGGTTTTACAAGTCAATATGCTTCCTGGAGAGGTCTTTTTGTACAGTTTAATGGCCCCATTTCTATTTGAGTTTGACACCACAACTGTAGTGACAGAGAAAACTTAGCTTCAGGAAACTTTGAGTTCATTCTGAGACATCTATGTGACCCTGCCTTAGTTTCCTCAACTGTAAAATGAGAATCATAAAAGCACCTTGCTCATAGAAGTTGTGTGTGGATCAAATGAGACAATTTATGTAAAGCACTTTGTCAACCTTAAAGTGCTATATAAATGGTAGCTATTATATTTGTTATTATTTTTATTGATGTAGCTATAGTTATATTTTTCAGTACTTCCAATTGTGAAGTTAGATGACATTATTCAGATGAAAACACCCAAAACTCTTTGGAAATGATGTACTATATATAAATCCAATGTAAAATTGTTAAAAGTTGATGGAAAGACTTAGAGCCACGATCAAGATTCTCCTGTTAGTCCTTAAGTCAAAAATATTTTGGATCAGTTTTATGTCTTCTTTAAGTTGGTAATACAACTTTGTCTAATTTTTTTTAAACCTTAGGACCACCTATTCCTTTTCTGCCACTCTTTGACCAAAACTACAGGAGTAAAGGCCACTTGATATTTTAATTTGTTTTTATCATTTGCCAAATGTCATGCAGCATTTTTTTAAGCTGGAAAAAAAGAAAAGGAAAATGGGAAAAAAAGTTCAGGAAAAAAGATCTTAGAGATCATTCAGTCCAAACTTTATTTTTTAAATAAATGAAGAAATGAGGACCCTCAGAGGTTAAGTGACTTGCCCAAAGTCTCTGAGCTTGTTAATGGCTGGACTAGAATACAAATCTCCTGACTCTCCGCCCTGGTGCTATGTGTTCTTTAAGTATTGAATCACATTATAAATTTATTTTAGTTAACTTTCTATTTAAATGAATACTATCATGAATCATTACTAAAGCAAATAATTCCCTCATAATTTTTCTTAATTATCTTTGACATAAAATTATTTTTGAAAATAGGTATCAAGTTTGCTCAAAGCTACATATATGTGTATCTGAAGGCATGTTTGGGAGTGTTTTCACATGTGCTGTTTGCCTCTACTTCAAAACACTTTGGACTAATTCATTTGAGCATATTTAACTTCATTAAAATTTTTAAAATAGTCACATATGATCAAATCACCTCTAAATCTTTTGAATGCTCAAGTATGATGTCAAAGTTATTGTTAAAAGAGTTAAATTAGATAGATGAAAGAGGAGGAAAGAGTCCAAGGAGCCAGTCTGAGAAAATAATTGTAGGGTAACCCCCTTGTTTCTTTAATCACACATCCAACTGGCTTGAATCTCGGCAGAGGGCAAACTCAGGCAAAGAGCCTGAGGGAGAATTAGAAAACTTGTCATTCAGGTTCTTTTGGCTAGTTTGTGTGGGCCCATTTTCATTGGTTTTATTTTGTCTTCTTTGAGGACCCAACAAGATTACTGTGCCTGAGATGCTCTGGTTCCTATTGCAGGTTGAATTTAGTATCCCTCAACACATATGTTCATGGAAATCTGGAAACCTGGAAAAGACATTCTTATATAACAAGGATTTGTGGGTATCTTAGAGACCAGTAAAAGTGGAACTAAGTCTTATGTTTCCATAGTGTTTATAAGTAATTTTAATAAGCAGCCTTTAAAACCATTATTTGGGAAAGAAAATCTTAGCCTTGATGGACATTGGCCAGATCAAGACTTCTTATGTCCCAACTGACTTTTTCTATCCCTTCCTGCCACCTCTAGGAAGATGAAATCAATACCTTTGAAGCAATAACATAAATGGAAAATTAAATTATTAAATTCAAATCTTCTGTTAGTTTTACATTAAGAAATTTGCCAAGGAATGTTGTGGATGGAAGTATTAAATGGAAGGAAACGTAGTAAAGTATGAGCAAAGACAATGTCATGTAGGAGATACAAGAGCAATGAAACAAAACAGAGAAGAGAAACTAAAAGACTTATTTGTTGTTCTTGTCCCTTATTTTAATAGTACTTTTCTTTTGGAAATTCTTCAGTATTGTTGTTTTCTAAGGGAATTTTGAATCTAATATCAAACTAAGTTAATAAATTGACAAGTGTTCATTAAGTACTCACCCTGTGCCAAATATTGTGCTAAGTTCTAGGGATAAAAAAGAAAAAACATAAATAGTCGTTACCCTTAATGAGCTTAAACACTAAAAAGGGAAACAACATATAACAATTAGAACATGCAAGGTAAGTACAGAGTAGTTGGATGGAAAACTCAGAGTATTGTATTGGCTTCTATTTCCTTCATTCAATTGAAACTCCTTTCTGGAATGTTTTCATTAAGCTCTTAATCCAGAAATACAGTGGCCGTATTTTTCATCCTTGATCCTTCTCTACAGCATTTGACACCACCGATCATTTCTTTCCTTTTGTAAATTCTAAATTCTCTCCTCCCTTGGCTTTCATGATACCCTCCTATCCTGTTTTGTTTTTTTCCTTCACAAAGCTTGGCACACCATCTGTTTCTTCTACTGGCATCTGTTTCTCTTTACCCAGTAATTGTGAATGTTCTTCAAGCTTTAATTCTTGGACCTATCTATATTCTTTATTTTTTCTATACCCCAGGAGCTCTTTATTTCCTTTATTTCAACCATTGCCCATGTTATTGATTTCCTGTATTTTCCGTTTTCAAAATTCTTCTCCTCTAAAGTCATGTCATATTCACCTCAAAAGTATCTTGTTAGGTATATATATATGTATATATATGTATATACACATATATACATATATATTACATGTACATATCAATGAACTCATATGTCCATACGTATAGGTATATATGCAAACATATACACACATTATTTTGTCTCCTCTATTAGAATGACAGCTGCTTAGGGGTAGAAACTATTTTCACTTTTTCTTTGTATCCCTAGCACCTATGACAGGAACCAGCACATGGAAAGTACTCAGTAAGTGTTTACTGACTAATTTATATGACTTACTTCTTGTGAAGTGAAAGTACTTCATCTAATTAACTCACTGGACATTTTACACTTCCCCACCTCAAAACCAGCATAGGTAAAATCAGCATCTCTTCCTTGCAGAGATCTCCCTTCCCCAGCAATTCTTTTTTTTCTCAGTGGTAGCACCATTTTCTCAGTCACTTGGTCTTGAAACATTGGGGTCACATTTGACCTTTTATTTGATTTCCCTCATACTCAGTTAATCACAATTAATCATATCTGTTTAAAGATTTTTTTCCTTCTAAAACTTCTTTGTATTTGTCCTTCCCTCTATTCCCTTTGTTATCTTAGTCTAGGCCACATTGCTTCATGCTTAAAATACTTCAAGCTGATCTTTTAAGATCCATTTATCCTTTCATCCTCAAAAATATATTATATGACAATATGAGTATTCTTCCAAAAATACCACTTTAATTATGACACTTCTCTCTTCAAAAACATTCATTGGCTTCCTATTTCCTGCCACAAAAAGGCTAAACTCCTTTAATGGTGTTTAAGCATTATTATAATTAGGACCAACCTATTCTTTGTTTACCCAGAACTTCTTTGTTCAATTATTACCACTTTGCCTTTTCCCATCCTCCCCAGTTTTTCTTCCCATGTTTCTGAGTCTGAATCTAAAAGAAGACAAAAGGGAAAAGGAATTTTCCTCTCTTCTCTGGAGAAACAAAGAGAAAGCAATGTTCCTTGGAAGTATGGAAGAAGTTTAAAAGGAATATAAAGAGAGAAAATCATTTATAGAGGCTGAGGAGAATCTAAATCTGTATCAGAATGTTGGTGGAAGAAAGTCTGGGATGTAGGGATGGATAAGAGGAAGAGCCAGTGAACCTCGAATGAGTTATATAAAAGGTTCAAATTTTCCAGACCAACAGAGGGTAAAAACTGAGCCTTCAAGGTTAGTCTTCATGAATTCCTTGTAGTGATGATGAGGATACGTGGGTTCTTTGTAGTGTAGGGTAAAAAAGGAGTTTCATACAATAGGTGCAGGGTTCTAGAATTGGAGCTAGGAATTTTTGTTCCCAAGGCAAGAGTTACAAATGCCTTTCTCAGTTGGTGGCAGGGCAAAATTCTCCAGACACCAGATGAAAGCTGATGGGGAAGGAACTATAGGAGAACAGGGGTGGTAAAGGGGTAAAATTGGATTGGGGAGTAACTCACTTCAGGCCTTATCTGGTAGCTTCCTGTTTTAATTATTTGGTTGATTTTTCACATAATAAATTAATTAAATATTCTTGCTAACTAGGTGCTTAAATGCTACAAAATTACCTCAAAGAAACCTCCTGCCTCTCAACCTGTGATCTTATGATATCTCATTTTATAAAAGAAAATAAGACCTAGATAGGTTTATGCCTTTCTTAAAGTTACACAGGGAATAAATAAGGGAAAGAGTTGGCATTTGAGCCGAGATATTCCGACTCTAAATCCAGAATCCTTTCCACTATACCCAACAACCTGGCTTATGAAAAATAGCATTTATCCAGCAGGCCCCTGGATGTTAGTGGAACAGCTGAATTTTCCCAGATGGGGGAAATAATGCCCTGAAGCAAGTGATGGTCATTTCTGCAAATCTCTAATTTGAAACAAATTTTAGAATCCTGATACTGTCACCTGCCAATTATCCATGCTAACTGAAGCAATCAGATAATCCAAAACAATTTATATTTTGATTTGAAATGCATTAGATATGTGACTTTTTTGGAGGAGGGTGAGTTCACTTGGTATCATACTAAAATTAATTTGCATTCTCCGAGCATACACAGATTGATACCAAGGGGAGAAAGTGGAAGCATGGTATTTAGTAGTAAGAAACCAGTTTGATAATGAAAATTTGCAGCAAATAATTGAAACTTGACTATTATTCATTTGAAATGCCTTTTTAAAAACAATTCTTTTTCAAATAATTACTACTGATAACTTATACTGGTAACTCCTCTTATACCCCCAGTCACCCCTTGCTCTCAGGCTTCCACTGTTCTATCCTCATAGAGCCTGTTCCATTCCCAGATACAGCAGGCAGGTACCCAGAGAATACAATTTAAAAAGGCATAAAGCCTTTACTTACTTGTACTACCTAAAATGTCTATCTTTGGGCTAAGAGACTTTACAGCTAGAAATAATATTGTAAAATATCAGTAGGGCAGCTAAGTGGTACAGTGGCAAGAGTTCGGGGTCTGGAATCAGGAAGACCTGCTGGCTTCAGGTATTATATATTAACTGTATAACCCGGGGCAAGTCACTTAACCCTGTTTGCCTCAGTTTCCTCATCTGTAAAATGAGTTGAAGAAGAAAATGGCAAACCACTCTAGTATCTTTGCCAAGAAAAGCCCAAACAGAGCTCCGAAGAGGCAAGAATGAAATGACTCCGTTTCATTAGCAGAAGAAAGAAGGAAATATACTCTGCTTTCATTGATCCTTGTGAGTGCATCCAAATCTTGGAAAGAGGATCTTTGAGAGAATAGGACTCAAGGCAGTTGTAATGAGTATAAGGGGTCTGGGATGTAGGGGTTAAAGGACAAGCCCAGGCCACTGGGTCCCTTTGGAATATGGTGTGGTTGGGATTGGTGTGGTGTTATGGAGATTCTAGAATCCAAGATGGTGAGAGAGAAGCTCAGTGCTAAGAAAAAAGGTCCTTTGCTTTGTTTTTTAGCTGCCAGCTAACTCAGGCAACCCTTTTCTCCATCCTTCTCCACACATCTCTGTACCTCTGTTTATTGGTACTGTAGTGACACCTTGTGGCAATAAAAGCCAATTTGTGTTATATAGGAAGCATTTGAAGCTCTTTCCAGAAAAATACGTTGTACCACGTAATGGTATGTTTTTACCTGAGGATCTCAGATCTTGTCCTCATTATAATCAATTTGCCCCCATACACTATTATAAACCAGTAAGAACAGTAAAGATTCATTTATTTGATGCCAGAAGTTTGGAGTTTGTGATCATTTTAAGTATAAGATTTGAACCTAGGACCTCCCATCTCTCTAGGCCTGGCTCGCAATCAACTGAGCTACCCAACTGCCCCCTAAATTTAAGTTTAAAAAAAAACCTTTACCTTCTATCTTAGAATCAATACTATGTGTTGGTTCCAAGGCAGAAGAGTGGTAAGGGCTAGGCAATGGGGGTTAAGTGACTTGCCCCACACAGCTAGGATGTGAAAGCATAATACTTTTAAGCTATCAATCAACAAACATTTATTAAATACTTATATGCCAGGTATTGGAAAATAAATCATTTTTCTTTTAAAATCATCTGTGACTGTCAGTCATATTCCTCCTGAGCCCCTCACCTCATTATTGCAAACCACCAAGGCTTATTTTTTTTGTCTTAGCCTGGTCTGGGAGTTCGGATCTCAAATCTTGCCCACTGTATGGTAGAAGTAGCAAGGAATAAATGAAAGTCATGTCATGTTCCGCTCTTCTCTCTTAAAAATGTGGCAGGTATCAGATATGCTTAAAATATAACCACATCTAAGAAAACAGGTCCTGGAAGACAAATGGATTGATTGGCTCTGTGGCATCCATGCCATAATGAGGGACACGTCGGCATCGGGCTTATATAGAGCAAAGATAGTGCTGCCCAGGAGCAGGCTGCGCTGTGACACTGATGAACATGCTGGTCTCGTAGGCTACGGTGAAAGCTGGCTTATGAGATTCCCTTTATTGCTGGCAGAGAAGATTGGAGTGGATAGGCAAGCCCAGCAGGGAGAAGTCCTCAAGTCATCACCTTCGGCAAAATGAAACCTAGACTGAGGGACGTGAGAAGAAAAGAAATCTGCAGAGGGGAATTGGAAGGCGTCTGGGGCAAATCTTCTGATTCTGCTTTGTGAACATAAATAAAGACCTGCTGCCTCAGCCCAGGGGGGAGACATGGGACTCCCTTAATGAGGAGGGAAAGGTAGTCCTTAGAAGGCAGCTCACTGAGGATTGAGGAGAGTGATTTAATGCTGGGAAGCCAAAGGCTGTTTTCATTTGGCAAGTGCATCAGGTTTGGAATCTTATTACCCTGGATGTTTCATTTCCTAAGTGGCTGGAAGGAATAGAAGGATAATAATGCCAATTCACATTTGCATAGTGCTTGGGAGGCAGGTAATAGAAGTAGTGTTACCCCTGTTTTTTACTGAGGGCAAGGAATAAATTCATGGCAAGCAAATGTCAAGGCTAGGGTTCAAATTCAGGTCTTTGGATGCCGAGACTGCATTGCTGCTCATGGTCCAGGTGTTAGAAAACTATTGCTTTACTCACAAAGCTCTTAGCTCTCAGGCTCTACCAAGTAGTTTTCTGACTGTAGACAACTACCCTTCAAAGATGTTGGCTGGGTAGACTCGAGATCATTTTAATGTTATAGGAATCAGCTGCACAAGTCAATGCTATTATAGGAATGTTTACTAAGCCCCAACTGTGTGCCAGACACCATGCTAGTTGCTGGGATTACAAAGGCAGAAACAAAACAGTCCTTGCCCTCAAGGAACTTGCATTGGTTCTGTTGGGCACAAAAATGGGGGAAATATTACTAGACAATATTTAGTGTGAAAAATGTTCTGAGAGTTTTCATGGGTTGCAAATTGAATATCGGTTAATGTGTCACTTTGCCACCATTAAAGACAAGTGATGTTTTTTTGTTCAGCCGTGTCTGACTCTTTGTGACTCCCATTTAGGGTTTTCTTGATGAAGAGAGTGGAATAATTTGCCATTTCCTTCTCCAGCTCAGTTTATAGATGAGGAAACTGAGGCAAACAGGGTTAAGTGATTTGCCCAGTGTCGTAGAGCTAGCAAAAGTCTGAGGTCAATTTGAACTCATGAAGATGAGTCTTTCTGACTCCAAGCCTGGCATTCCATCCACTCTGCCATCTAGCTGCTCCCATAAGTAATATTAGGCTATATTAAAAAAAAGGCATAGTACCCATAATGAGGGAGGTGGGAATCTGATGACATTAAGAGTTCACGTTCCATCTGAGGCATCACATTTTAGAAACAGCATTGGCAAGTTGGCCTCACATTCAGAGGAAAATGACTGAGATGGTGAGGAGAACTGGGAATCATGCCACAGGAAAGTGAATTGAAGAAACTGAAGCATGGCATAGTGAGAAAAGTGCTGGATTTGGAATCAGAAGACAAGGTTTATAATAATATAATGGCTAGCATTTTTATGGTATCTTAAGGTGTGCAAAAAACTTTATAAATATTATATCTTATTTGATCACCAAAACACCCCTATTGTTGTACTCATTTTATAGATGAGGAAACTGAGGCAGGCAGGTTATAACTTGCCTGGGGTCACAGGGCTAGGAAGTATCTGAGGTAGAGTTTGAATTCAGGTCTCCCTGACTTCAGGTCCATTTATCTACTGCATCACTAGCTGCCCTGATTCTTCTTATTAGGGTATGACCTTGGACAAGTCACTTTAAGCCTTCTTGATCTTAAGATTCTTATAAAATGAGGGGATTTTATTAGATGATCTTTAAGATATCTTCCAACTGTGGATCCAATAAACCTATGAACTAGGATCTTAGCCTAGAGGAGAAGAGGCTTTGGAGGTGTACCAGTCTTCAAGGGTTTGAAAGCCTGTCCTGTAGGAGGTGGCTTAGACTTGTCCTTCTTGACCTCAGAGGGGAGGACTATAAGTAGGAGGTAGGAAGAAGTTGCAGAGGCAGATTTTTGACCTGATATTAGGAAAACTCATTTCAATACCATCTAAAAGTACAATGGATTCTCTCAGGAGTGGCATTCAGTGGAGGTCTTTTTTTTTTTTTTTTTTTTTTTTT
>NC_058131.1:582417265-582477370 GCF_016433145.1 Gracilinanus agilis
AAAGAAATCACTTTGAAGTTAGACATCCTAAATCTTTAGAAAGGAGTTAGCCCTTATTTATCTTTATTCAATGTACCCCAATCAGAGACTGTAGTAGTAATCATTTTGAAGCTTGTTAAAAATAGCCCAGCAGTGCCCTCTGGGGCTAAAATCTTGCTCTAACATCAAATATATCTTGAATTATTGTACTCTACAAAGACGATACATATTGGCCAGCTGTCTATCTTATTTTATTAGCCAGACCTGGAAATTCACCTCTGTCTTGACATCAAAATAAATACTTTTTCCAGGGATGGTACCCCTACTACTTCAATGTAAAAAAAAAAAAAAAAAAAAAAAAAAAAAAAAAAACTTGTGAAGGAAATATAGTGAAAGAAGTGGTGCTTTTGATTTGCAATCATATTCCAGCAATTCCTTCTTTGGCTGTAAATAGTATTTTTTTAATCATAAGTCCCTTGGTTTTATTTTGGAGCCTTGCTTTACTGATAATAGTTCAGTTCTTTACATTTGATTGTTGTACAGTATTACAGTATTTCTGTTACTGTATACAGTGTTCTCCTGGTTCTGCTTTAGCTTCACTTTGCATCAGTTCATTTAAGACTTTATAGGTTTTTCTGAAATCATCCTGTTCAGCATTTCTTTTTTTCTTCATATTTTTAATTGTCATGCAAAACACACTTCCTTATTGGTCATTATTGTAAGAACAAAGTTGTACATAACCAAAACCTCAAAATAAAACTAGATATACTGATATGAAAGACAACTTCAACAATTCTTTGCCTGGAGGTGGATAGCATTCTCCATCATAAGTCTTTCAGGATTGTTTCACTTCACTGCATTGCTGAGAATAGCCAAGTTTTCACAGATAATCGATTGTCTAATATCACTGTTATGTACAATGTTCTCCTGGTTCTGCTTATTTTGCTCTGCGTCAGTTTCTGTAGATCCTTCCAGCTTTTTCTGAAATCCTCTTGCTTATCATTTTTCATAGCACGATAGTACATCAACATGTACCACAATTTTTGTTCAGACATTTCCCAATTGATGGGAATCCCCTCAATTTCCAGTTCTTTGCCACCACACAAAGAGAAGCTATAAATATTTTTGTGCAAGTAGGTTCACCATTTCTTACGGCACCATAGTATTGCATTACAACCATATGCCACAACTTGTTGAGCATTCCTCAATTGATGGACATGTCCTCAGTTACCAATTCTTTGCCACTATAAAAAGAGCTATTAAAAATATTTTTGTACAAGCAAGTTCTTTTTCCCTCTCTTTGATCTCTTTGAGATCCAGATCCAGTAGTGGTTTTTCTGGGTCAGAGGGTATGCATAGTTTTTAGTTGTTTCGCTTCTCTCTTAGTATAAGTTCTAAGATAGAAGAGAAGCAAGGGCTGAACAATTAAGATAAGTGACTTATCTAGGGTCACACAGGTAGGAAGTGTCTGAATCCAGATTTGAACCAAGGTCCTCCCAACTCCAGCCCTAGTACTTTTATCCACTGTGCTACCTTAGCCACTCCTTAGGCATCTCTTTTTTTTCATTTATTTTTATTTACATCAGTGCTTGGAACAATAGAACATTTAGAAAACACCTTCCTGAATAAATCACACAGGTAGTAAGTGTCAGAGGTAGGATTTTGAATTTAGAGCCAGTGATTTGAATGCGTTTCTTGAGGACTTTCAAAGTACTATTGAACTCTTTAGCTTAAAAGGTCATTGTAAACCCTAATGGCTGCCCTCCTTTCTTGAGTCTTAGTGCCTGAAGCTTATGGGGTATAAGTTTTTTCATATCCCTAAAGGATCCCCAGCTCTGCCTGCATACTTAGAAAGGAAATCCAGCCTGGGAGGAATGGCCAGTGTACCTGTCATGAGGCCTTTAAATACCTTTGGGTGTTACAAGGCAGGGCTGACCCTGTATATATAAACAGAATAGGTCATGAGTTAGCTAGGTAATAAGACTTAGGGAGGCTAGAAGGCCCCTGTACCCTCAGTTATCTCCCCCATCTAGCTGCCACAGCATCTGAATTCCATCGCTAGATAATTTGTTCCCCTTTGGGTTAAGTTTTGCTCACTGCTTCTACTTTTAAAACTGGCGATATTTCCTTGGCAGGAAATTAAATCCATAACACTGGACTGAAAATTCATCCCTCGTATTAATTTCCTCCTCTTGACAGGAGAGATCTGGGAGAACAATAAAGCCCTGGCTACTGGGCTAAGAGGAGGTTAGGGTGTAAAGGTGGCAGAAAGATGCATGTCTTGTAGGTGGGTGCAGGAGAAAGGGAGGAGATGTCCACCAAGGACAATGGGCCGACCTCACAGTTTGGCCAGAAGTTATCTCTGGCTATGGGTGTTGACTGAGATCCAATCATTGCTATTTGAGAGATGGAGTTCTTTTCTTGTGGGTTTTTTGTTTTGTTTTGTTTTGTTTCTGTTTTTAACTCTCAAGGGCAGATTCTCCAGCAACTGACCCCTTGAAACCTTATGTACTCACTTTTCAAGCTCTCTTATTGGGAATAATTCTCAGGAGCCTGGGGCTGTGGTGCTTGCTGCCTTTCCTAATGCTTGGAGCCAGAGGGGTTATGCAGAACAAAGTTTTCAATTATGTCTTTTTCTTTTTTGACAGGCGCAACTGATTGCTCAGTCCATTGGCCAGGCATTCAGCGTGGCCTACCAAGAATTTCTACGGGCCAATGGCATTAACCCCGAAGACTTGAGTCAGAAAGAATATAGTGACATTATCAATACTCAAGAAATGTATAATGATGACCTTATACATTTCTCTAATTCAGAAAATTGCAAAGAGGTAAGCTTATTGCATTAATTTTCCAGAAAAGAGTTCTTAAATTATATTTATCTACTAACTTATGCATTCCTGCTCCAGCTTCTTATCATAATTGAACAATGCAGTTGGAATGAAGGCATTTTTATGGGAAAATACCTCACATATCTAGGCTTATAAGAGATGCCTGACGTTGGTGGTTAGAGCCTTTGTACATCCATCATAAAAATAATTGCTTTTACATTTGATTGAAGTGGGGAACAAAGCCTGCATCTTACATGTCCTTGTAGTGTTGCCTACTTGTATGTTGTAATGAGGTGTTGATATAACAAAGGAGATTGTAATCAATTTTAATGACCTTGAAAATTTACATTTTAATGCTTTTTATTGTCACTGATTGGCACTCAGCAGTTTGGAAAAACGGAGCTGACATTTCAGAAAAGCTCTTTCTTCCATCTTTTGAAATGAAATATTTACAGAGTGTGTTTGGAGTGTCTGATGCTTTTGCATTCCAAAGCTGTGAACTGGTTTTGGTTAAGTGGAGGTGATGCCCATAGGAGATTCCCACCCCCACCCCCCAAAACTGAGGATAGAGGCATTTAGTGGACCTGACCCATGAACAAAATGAGAGAAGAGGAAGAAGAGGAAGCTACCTTTGTGCCAGCCTTCTTTTGAAATCAGCTTGCTTAGACTGTGACAAGGAACTGTTCTGTAGGCACTAGTTAAGTGTAGGAGCTAGCTTTCCTTTGGGTCTGTGAAACTAGCAGCAATGGACGTCCAGGGCACCAATTGCCTGGTCTGTGTCGTTGCCACCATAGAGCCAATTAACCTTTATAGTCCCCGATCAATTCTTTGATAAGCTCTTGACCATGCTGGAACTGGGTCCTCTGCAGTTTGACTGTGAAGGAAAACGTCCCTGTGTCCCAATACATGGACCACACCACTCACGGCTGTTTGATGGTGATGAGTTTCAGGGTTCAGAAGCATTTGCCATTCCCAGATGTACTCTGCCTTCTACTCTGTCAGCTTCAGTCCTTGTTGGCTGCCCTTGCTATCGTGGATGAGGGGTCATCAGGAGCCTGCTTGCTCTCATGACTTCAGGCTGAACTTGTGTTCATTGGTAGGGAGGTTCAATGTCTAGATTGGTATTCTTTTTGTTCAGAATCAAGGTGAAAGTCTGAGTTTAGGAGTAAGACAAGTCCTGTTTGTCCTTAAGGGAGAATGGATTCAACACTGCCCATGGATAATTCATCCCAGTTGACATTTATTAAGCTGTGACCAGCAATGAAAAGATTAAAAAAATATATACAATCTTTCCTCACTCTTTACAGACTACTAGATCCTTTTGGTTCTTTCTGGCTGAGGATTGCTGGGTTACTAAATTTAGAGACTTGCTTTCTCCAGTGAATGTAAAATATCATGGATGGGGGAAGAGATAACTCCTTGAAAAATGCAAAAGGTCTAAAATAATATTCCGGTAATGTCTTTTGAACTTTCAAGACCATCACACTCAAAATATGATGTGTATGTCTGGTGGAAGAAGAATAGAGGTTGGATGTACAGTGACTTCATTCAAGTTTTATTTAGCTTCAGAGCTGATCTGGGCTAATGATCAGTCAACAAGAATTTATTATCATATTTTCAGTCTTACCTGTGCTCTGCCCTGGTGTGGAATATAGAAGTAGTGTAAAATATCTCTCCCTTTTAGGAGCTTACACTCTAGCTGGGGATTCCAGACATATACACATAAAACATTATTTAATCATTTGTGTAGGATGTGTCCAAACCACAGGGTGGTGCTATGAGTCTGAAGGACTTTATGTCCCTGGGAGAAGACAGAGAAGTAGAGAGAATTAAATTTAATCCTTTGAGTCCTATGGGGAAGACTAAAGGCTATCCTATACCTGATGCATGTGTTGGTTACCCTGAGTGCTTATGTGGGATCTAGGGATCCTTTTAACTCTATTTGTGTGGATGTAGACATGAATTATCTACTGAGCTTTCCCAAAGAACTCTGAGTAGTGGAAATATGAGTCAGAAAGTAATTGGGGGAGTACCTACCATTGAATCCTGTCTGTGGAACACTAGAGCATGGAATGCTAAGCTATGCATAGCTTACAAAGGAGAATATAATTCCTATAGGTGCTAAATTGTAGGATAGAGACATGAAATTACATAGGAGTGAAAAGAAGAGGGAAATCAGAGATCTTATCTACAGTTCCTTATCTGCAGTCTTTCCTCCAATCTGTATACACCAAGTCAGCTTAATCTTCCCAAATAACCATGTTGTACATATCATTTTTCTGGTAAAAAATTAAAAAAAAAAAGACCCTTCTGTGCCTTATTACTTCAAGCCTTGTCTTTCAGTCTGGCATTCAAGGCCCACTAAAATTTTAGCTCCATCTCACCTCTCCATCATTATTTTGTGTTATTTCCCTATATATTATTTCATTTATTTTTCATCTCTTAAATATGCTTTTGTTCCCATTGTTTCCTCAGCCCAAAATAGCCTTTCCTCTTTGCTTTGATAAATCATTTCCTATCCTTCTCCATTTTCCTTCAATCAATCAATAAGCATTTATAATGTTCCTACTATTTGCCATTCAAGTTCAAGTGCCACTTCCTTCATGAAACCTTCTTTATTCTTCTTTAGAACATATATATCTCCTTTGTTTCTGATTTCCATTGATACTTAATGTCTGTACTATTCATTTAGCAACTAGTATATGCTATCTGGCTTTGCTGGTTGTTGTTTTTTTTTTTTTTTTAGTCTGAGTCTCATAACCTTGAGTAGACTTTAGTCTGTTTGAGAGTAGAAACTTTGTCTTAAGCAGTTTTTTTCCTCTAGGGCCTAGCAATTGGCTTATACAATTAAGAATATGATTTTCACTCAGTAAATTTTTACTTATTAATTGATTGAATGAATGAGGAATGGGCTCAAGCTGAGAAGACTTCTTGCTTGTTGAAAAACACCTGAAGGAGGGATAAAATCTATATGCAAAGAGGGAAAATGGAAATACGTGCTAATTGAGGGAAGCACAATCAACAAAGGCCAAGAGGTCATTTATGCATGGCATATCATGGAGTAGAGGCAATATTTTAGATGCATTTTAAGATTCATTGGAAGCTAAAGTTGGAGTGGGAGTTGAATATGAGGCAAAGAAGTTGCCTTTGATGTGATAGGGAATGTAGAATTCCTGAATATCTATGAGTAGAGGACAAACTTAATAAAAGCTATTTTGAAGAAGTTTTTGGTCCAATGGTAGCATTCAGGTTGGATTGAAAAGAAAAATCTGGAGGCATTCAGGAAACTTGTAATAATTTAGATGAGAGGTGATGAGAGCCATAAGTCAGGTGGTTATAGTAAAAATGGGAAGGAAAGAATAGGTATGAGCAGTATTTGAAAGGAAAAGTTAATACATCTTTGTCCTTAACTATTGAGGGAGACATAAAAAGGAATAGAGCTTTCCATTTTTTCCTTCCTTCTTGTAGTAACATGGACATCATTAGGAAGATCACTTTCTCAATTGTAGTCCATATTGAACACACGCAGCTATCACTTTCCTAGTAGAAGTGCAATTTGACCAAAAGGGAACAATTTACTTAATGAAAACTAGTCACTCAAAATCCCCCCCCCCAGATTTGGAATCTGAGTAGCCTTAATTGATGATTCAGATCACATTTAGACCATCACCTATAAAACGGGGATAATATTCACTGAGCAGAGTTGTGAGGAAAGCACTTTCTTAACCTTAAAGGGTCATATAAGTGTGTTATTTTTATTGCCACCATTGTATCTCTTGGAAGTCCTGTGGTATAGCTAATTCCAAAAGCAATGATTATGTATTTCTAGATTTGGGGGACTGTCTAGCATGTGGAACTGTATGAGTGATGGGGACTGAGTTTTACTACAAAAAGAAAGATGATTGCTAGATGTATTAAATAAGAAATTGTCTTGTGGCCAAATCCCAAATTCAAAGGCACAGTTGTTAACAAAGGTTAACATAGTTTCATATCATGTCAGTAAGCCAACTAACTCCCTTGGGAATGAGATAGAAAAAGCAGGCATTTGTCCAGTTCTCAAAATTGGAGGTCATGTTCAGTACTTGTTTACTGATATGCTAGGTGGGTACAAGATCATTCAGTTACATTAATGTCTATTATATTTCATTGCAGCTTCATATAGAAAAACAAAAGGGAGAAATCCTTGGTGTGGTGATCGTGGAGTCAGGCTGGGGTTCCATCCTCCCCACAGTGATTTTGGCTAATATGATGAATGGAGGTCCAGCAGCTCGATCTGGGAAGCTGAGCATTGGGGACCAGATAATGTCAATCAATGGCACCAGCTTAGTGGGTCTTCCTCTTGCAACATGCCAGGGGATCATCAAGGTACAATCTCTCTGTCTCCGTCTCTGTCTCTCTCTGTCTCTGTCTGTCTGTCCTCTCCTCCTCCTCCTCTTCCCCTTTCAGCTCCCACCCCCCACTCCAGCCCATCAACTTCTTGGGACTTGGCAGAGTTGATTATCTTTATTCTTTCAATGCGAGCTTTGGGAATGAGAAGAGGTATGGTTTTACTTCACTGAGAACTGGGTCAGCATCCCTTCAGTAAAATTCCTGGATCAGGAAAAAGAGTCACTCCACATTCCTTCAAGTATAGAGTTGACTTCCTCAAGTCCAAGATCTCTCACAAATGGTGGAGCTTATATAGTATTTAGTGTTTAGAATGTGGACAAAATTTCATAGAACTTTAGAATGCTAAGGGACCTCAGAGTTATCCTCAGAAGTTGGAGCTCTAGTCCAACAATACCTGTGAAAGGATTCCTTTGAAAATACACCTAACAAATGGCCATCCAGCCATTGCTTGAAGACCTCCAGGGAGAGGCAGTTCGGTCTGATCAGTCAGCTGGAGGATAGTGGAACACCCTCTTTTTCTGGGCAAGAGATTCACATGATGGTTGTCTCCAAGGCATCATTTCCATGAATGTCTTCCTAGAGGATTGTAGAGGTGAGATGCTGTTCATAAGATTATTGAAAGTCAGAGCTGAAAAGATCAATATCAATCACATGATCCAGAGTCCTGCTTGTATAAATGAGGGAACAAAGCACCTATAAGACAGATCACATGTAGTTTACTTGATGGCTACATGCTCTAAGAATTGAACTCAGATCTCCTGAATTCTAATGAAAGATGTCTCCCACTATCCCATACAGCCTAATATCAGATCTACAGGGACCTGAACCCCCATGAGAAAGCATTTGCCCAAGGGAATCAGTGGTAGAACCAGGACTAGGGTACAATTTAGTTTATGAATTGTATTTTGAGTGATTTCTTAAAAAGACATTTAGGGATTCACTAAGGAGAAATCTGAAAAATATTTCCCTTTTACTTTTAAAAAACCTATTGCATTATAACTCATTACTGAATTTGTTTGTATATTTGAATTTCCATGATAAGGAGTCATGTCCAAGAGGGGCACATGTGCATTTTTGTGGAGAGGTAGGTGGTAGAAGGCAAATGTATTAAGTACCCATAGGTCCAGGTTCTTTTTTCCTGAAAAGAAAGTAGCAAGTTTAAGGATGTTAGGGATGCCTGCTGAGCTATTGAGCATAGTGCTGATTTAGCCAATGCTTTGTACACACACAGAACCATCTTGTCATTTTATAATTTATTCACCAGCTAATCAAGGCCACAGTATTACAGAAGAGGATGAGGGACTGGTTCTCTTGTCTTCCTCCCTCCGTCCATCCCTCTGTGTTCTGAGGTGCCAGAGAAAGAGGTTTCATTCCTCCTTTTTTATCTAGTGAAATAAAGGCCTTTGTTTGGGCCAGGAAATCAAACACAGTGTCTTGGTAACTGGACTAAAGAGATAGCATCTGCCTAATGGGCAAATCATACAGATAAACCAGAGCATAGATTTTTCATATGGGTACATAGCTGCCTAAATCCATAGCCTTCCAGCCAGGTTTCCCACAGAGCTGAAAGCCAAGCTCTGGGCTGCTGCCAGTCAGCCCGAGGACCATGTAAAACCCCAAAGTCTCTCTTTCTGGGCAAGAGCTCCCCATAATGGTTGTCTACAAGGCACTGTTTCCATGAATGTTTGCCCATAAGATAGTAGGGGTGAGATTCCATTCTTAGGTTAGATATTTTTGATGAAACAAAAAGATTCTATCATCTCAAGGCTGCTCTGAGTGTTGATGAAATGTCATCTTATTGGAAAAGCCTCAGAGGAAATGGCACAGACTTCTATGAGTCTGATAGAAGAACTGTTCCCCTAGGCTAGAGGGAGCAAATTTGATTTAGTGCTATAGGATTGGTTCTCAGTCACAGAAAATGTTCTTTTCATATACAGTTACAGAGAAGCAGAGAGGGTCTTATTGTCTCAGGAATTTGGGCTATGTCTTTATGCTTACCTCTTGTCACCAAACAGCCTCTGGCAGCCAGAAAATAAAAGACTTGCCAATCATACATTGCTGCTTAGAATCAGAAACTTTAAACTAGAAAGGTCTTTAGACATCATCTTGTCACAGGATTTAAAAAATCATAGCATTTCAGAACTGGCAAAGACCGAAAGGTCATCTGTTCTAATCCCTGCCTTAAATAATCACTATCAAGCCACTGCTAGCCATTGAAAAGATAGGAGATACTTTACCCTCTGGGGCTTCTGATTCTATTTCTTGGACAATTTTAATTATTAGTCAGATAATCAACAAACATTTATCAGGGGCCTACTATGTGCCAAGTCCTTGGCCCTGAGGGCCCAAAGAAAGGCAAAAGTCACTACCCTCAAGATTACATTCTAATAGAAAAGATTACAGTCTAACTTTCAAAGGCATTTTTCCTAATACCAAGCTAAAACTAATATCTTTGTAACTTTCATATCTTGTCCCTGGTTTTTCCTTCTGGGATCAAGCAAATTAAATCTACTATTTTTAAACATATTTGAAGACAGCTCTTATAGCATTCACCTTTCACTTCATTCATCATTCACTTTCCTCAAGTCTTTTTTTCTCCTGGCTAAATCATAATGGTTCCTTTAGCCAGTTCTCAAAAGGCATTCTTTTCAATGCCATTTACAACCTAGTTACTCTCTTCTGATGAGTTCCAAATTGCCAATGCCTTACCTAAAATGTGGTACCTAAATGTATACTCCAGATTTGTTATTCAGTCATTTTCATTCATGTCTGACTCTTTCTGATCCCATTTGGAATTTTTTTGGCAAAGATACTAAAATGGTTTGCCATACCTTCTCCAGCTCATTTTATACCAGAGTAACTAAAGCAAACATGATTAAGTGACTTGCCCAGGGTCACACAGCTAGGAAATGTCTGAGGCTGGACTCAATCTCATAAAGATGTGTCTTCCTCATTCTAAGCCCAGTATTCTATCCACTGTGCCACCTAGTTGCCCCATTCTTCAAACTATAGGAAGACTACTACTCGCCTTGTTTTGGACACCACACATCTATTAAGCTGAAGATAACGTTATCTTTTTTAGGGTGTCTGACCCACTATTGCCTCACACTGAACTTTTAGCCCATTAAAAGATCTAGGTCTTTTTTCCATTGTCTAGCTATGTCTCCATGACCTGAAGAGTTGATTTTTTAACCTTAAAAGTAGAGCTTTACATTTAACTCTCTTACATTTCATTTTGCTCAATCTGACATATTGTTCCTGTCTATCAAGATCTTTTTGGATATTGAATCATTCATTTATTTTATTAGCTGTCCCCTTTTTCTTCATGTTGTATACCAAAAGCACTTTCCATTCCCTTTCTTACAGAACTCCTCCCCAACAACATTCTTTGCAATACCACATTATACAATTATTTTTTGAGAATACAACATTATTTTTCTAACATGCATAGATATTGAGACTAATTGAGTGTAAAACTGGTGTGACCTTTAGATTTCAGGGTTCCCTTAAATGTAGTTGCTTCATCAAAGGTATGACTTCTTAAAGAAATTTTGTTCATTTTGTTTACTGTAGCTTGACATAATTAACCCAAATAAAGTTTTTGTCACCATTTCCAGTTTTATTTCTTAGCTTATTCATATTTTGATGCTTTGGTTACTCTTATTTCAACACTAGAGATATTTCTCTTGAGTTTTTTTTTTTTGGTTTATGGAGAAATCAAGGTACTTTTTTCCCTGGGTCTCTTGTTTCCAGATTAAAGATGTCCTATTCATAGTCCAACTTGATCCCAACTCAGTACTTTCCTTGAATTTAGTCCTTGCTGTTCCCCCGAGCACTTGATCTAACAATTTTGAGTTTGTCTCATCTCCTGCTTCTCAACACTTCCTCAAGTTTTGCAATGCACAAATTCTCTAAAAATATATCATACATTTACTTTATCATTGTAACACCCAGAGCACACTTAATATTATGCCCTACTGCTACTCCCAGGTCCACTGTATTGAAGATGTCATCGATAATTTACAGGTTTTCATTCCTCCTGTATCTTCTCTATAAAGCCAGAATAAAATACTTAGCATCATGATAAAGCAAAATATTTACTTAAAACAGAATGCAAAGTAAATACAACCAACCTAACCAAAAAAAAAATGATGAAATCGAGCTGCAAATATTCTTATCCGTTTCCCAAGGATACAGTAGAGCATTATAGACAGGTTTTCCCCACAAATCACAATATGTAATAGACATTTTTTATATAATAGATATGATCATATCCATTAGATATGGTTACTATATAGTCTTTTGACATAGTTCCTTCTTATCTTCATTCCTTGGTGTGGCTTCTTAGCATGGTACTGGAATATAGAGAAGAGAAAGGGCTAAAACCTGTTAAATGGATCAATATGGAAGCCTTAGTGTCTAGAAGTCAATTCTTATCAGCCTGGGAATGTCAAAGCCTCACTATCTTGAAGGTATTTCATCTGAGCACAGGAACAGTGGAGCAAAGTAATGATTTTTATTGCTTTGTCTTGGGAACCAAAGTGGGGAAAGCTTTCTATTGCCAAGTCTACCAGTAAGGACGAAAGAGTTTTTGGTGCAGTCATAGATAATCGGCTGTGCCTCAGTTATGATATGATGATACAGGGTGGCAAGGTTGATTATACCAGAGAGACAACTGGTATGATGTAAAAGTAGTTCCCATATTTCTTTTCTACTTTCAATCTCTGCTACCCCAGTATTCAGCCTGCATCTTATATTACTTCTGACTTCACACAGTTTTTAACCTGACTACATTAAAAGTATGCTTGTCTAATCAGAGGCCATGCTAAGGTAATATTAGCACCTACTGATTTTATGCATCAGCCTTCGAGAGGCTATAGGTCTCAAAGTGACTCTAATATGTGTGTTCTATAGAAACTAGAGGAAAGAGGTTGTGAATGAGATGAACTAGGTTGAGCCAACTGGTTTTACTCAACTACATTGTCAGACTCTGCCACTAATTAATTTATATGACCTCAGGCAAATCAATTAATTTCTATAGAGTAGTTGCAAGAGCACTTGATTTAGAGTCGAATGACCTATCAGTTGATCTTGGGCCAAGTCAGTGTTCTCTAGTCCTCACTTTCCTCATCTGTAAAAGGAATTGTTAACCTAGAATGGTGATGGCAGATCTATGACAAGCATGTCAGTTGGCACGCGTAGCCATTTTTGATGACACGCGGCCACATGCAGCTGCATACAGAGAACTATGGGGCACATGCCAAGGATGAAACATTTGCTGTAGTGTAGTGTAGACACGCTGTGCACTATAGATGACAATTCTACCATATTAATTTACCTATTTTGGCTTATTAAATACAGTTATATATTGCAGTTATACATTTTTGTTATTTAAACTATAAATATTGCGAAATTATCATTTTTTTTCTCAAAGTGACACACCACCCGAGTTATGCTCGGTTTTTTTGGTGAATTTTGATACACCAAGCTCAAAAGGTTGCCCATCTCTGACCTAGAAGATCCTTGATTCCTTCCAGTTCTGAATCCTATATTCTTTGGTCTTCAGTTTCCGCATCTGAAAAATTAAACAAGAGTATTTATTAAACACCTACTATGTGTCAGACTGTTGAGTACTGGAGATACAAATACAAAGATTGAGACAATCCCTCCCTTCAAAGATTCTAATATAAGGTAGTTAGACTATATAATTTCTGGGATTCCTTCCACCTCTAAAATTTCTGTGATTCTAAAGGTGCCCAGGATGTTTCAGTTAACGTAATCATTCATATCTCTGACCTTTTGACAGGGTTTGAAGAATCAGACCCAGGTGAAACTCAACATTGTCAGCTGCCCACCTGTCACAACTGTCCTCATCAAACGACCTGACCTGAAGTACCAGCTGGGGTTTAGCGTACAGAACGGGATCGTAAGTCAACCCTCCTTTATGATGTGCTGTCTTGATGAGAAGCTATATTTAAAGCTTTAATGTAATGGATGCTATAAATTACTTAGTGGTGAGAAATTGGCAGATTAGATGCTTGCAGCAATCCCTTTGCTCTTAAACAAAATGTCTCTGTAGCAGATCTGCCTGTGGCTGTAATGTTCTGGGAGACCCGTTTGCTTCAGGGATCATTTTCCAGGACAGCTGTCTGTGAGTGCCTAGGTCATCAAAGGGCTCACAGCAACATTTCCTTGCTTTTGGGTAGGGATGTCTTAATGACCAGCGTTGGTCAATAATCTTAGTCATGGCAACAATGAACCAGTCACCCATGTATAAAGGCTGGATCCAGTCTTCTGTGGCCAAGGTCTGGGCCATGTGTGCTACCAAGAAACTTGGCTATGAGGAAGTGACTCCGGAGGCCATGGTTTTTACTGGGGCCTCTGCTACTGCCTGTCTCTCAAGGTTAGCTGGTGTAACAGCATTTATTTGGGGTGATGACTTTAAAAAACAAGAGAGTTCTACACTCAAGGCTCTTTTTTCAAATATTGCTTGTTCATGTTTGTGAGAAATTAGGAAAGTGGCGTAAAACCCACAGTAATCTCCAAATGCCATTTTCATTAATAACTTCAACCTATCACCTCATTGACCTGAGCTTGACTGCTAGGATTTTGCTTTCTTTCCCTTTCCATGAGCACCCTCTGGGGCAGAGGTTCCGGGGAATAATGAAAGTGTTGAAAGACAGATCCCAGTATAAAAGTGGAGAGGAAAAAGGAGTCTGGATAATTTACAACCTGGATAATCATACCCTGAGTAAATGAAGTTGATCATCCCTATATGAGCATGAGGGAGAGAGAGAGGGAAAGATGAATATGTAAGAACATATTTGTCGAGAAAGAGCTTAGAGTATACTTCAAAAACAAATTATATTCTTTTCAACTAATGGTAAGATCATTGTGTCTCACTTACTTTAGATTTGAAAAGAGAAATATTTGCGGTTTGGGGTAAGTCTAGTAGCTATAGAGAAACAACCATAGATTTAAAGCTAGAAATGATGGTAGAGATCATTTAGTCAAACCCCCTCACTTTAGAATGAGAAAACTAAGGTCTAAAGAGATTAATTGATTTGCCAGATTCACACAGGTGGTAGAGGGAGGATTCAAATTTAGATCCTCTCTTTCCGCATCCAATACTCTCAGCTTTGGGGCAGCTCAGTGGCATAGTGGTTAGAGTACTGGATCTGGAGTCAGGAACTCTTGATTTTATATCGTCTTGGAAACTTGCTAGCTGTGTAACACTGGGTGAGTCACTTAATCTCTGCTTGCCTCAGTTTACTTATCTTTAAAATGTGGATAATACTGGCATCTACTTCCCAATATCATTGTGAAGATCAAGTGAGATAACTTTTGTAAAGCACTTAGCTTACTGCCTGGTACATGGTAAACATTATGGTATATATGTATTATTATTCACTGCATTCTAGTTTTGGAGTTAGAGGGACTTGACCCTGAATCCTTCCTCTATCTCATATTACCTCTATGATTTTGAACAAATCATTGTTCTATCTTGCTTTATCTCAGTTTACTGTTGGGTAAAATGGGTATTTGAACTAAATGACCTTTAAGGTTCCTTTTGATTCTAAATCTCTTATCTCATACTTTATAAATAACTAGATTTGGCAAAAGTTCTTTGAGCCATAATGTTTTGGCCATGCACAAGGTTATTTACCCTACAATAGCCAAGATTTCCAACTTGACTTGAAGGAAAGATACTTTCCCTGAAGAACCTTATTTCTTTAATTCTGCTTAAGCATGTGCTACTTCTCATGAGTTAAATTCTGACATTTACCATGGCTTCTGTATGTTATTTTCTGGTATTATAGATTTTAGAGCTACAAGGGACCTTATATGGCACAAGAATACAGAATTATAGATTTAGAGTTTTAAGAAAACTTAGAGGACATCTAATTCAACTCCCTCCTTTTACATGTGAAGAAACTGAGATAAGACACTTGCCCTCATGTCATCTCACCCAACCTCCTTTTTTGACAAATGAGAAAAATGAGTCAAAGCAAAGTTAAGTGACTTTCCCAAGGGTAGAAATATGAAAGGTACTATCTATAAGGTCATTTCCTTTTCTTTTTTGCTATGTTATTTTTAAACCCTTACCTTTACTGTGTATTGATTCTAAGACAGAAGAGGGAGGGGTAAGGGCTAGGCAATGGGAGTTAAGTGACTTGCCCAGGGTCACATATCACATAAAAACCAGGGCAGCAGAATCAGGATTTGAATGTAGATTCTCTGATTCTAGACTTGGTTCCTTATCTATTATATCATACCCTCTTCTTCTTTGGAAAATAAAAAAATAAAATAAAGAAGCCAGGACTGGCTAGGGATCTTGTAATAGAGTCTGATAGCTTTACTTAAGGAGTCAGATTTCATTTCCATTGAGATATAATCTTGCTTATATGCCAATTGAAACATTTGTTTTTATTCTTTGGAATTGATATGTGTTATCTTTTACTAAGCATTTAAAAGAAACAAGTATCTAAGGAGTTACTAATAAAGAAAAATTGCTCCATGTGGTATTGGGAGCTGTTTACTTTTCAAGATGCTCTTGCTCCTTTCAGGGAACTATTTGGTATAAATAAAGTATAAATAAATAAAAAATAAAGTTTAGTTTCATATAATAAATTCATCAATCAAACATTTATTAAGTGACTACTATTTGCCAAGTGCTATGGATACAAAAAAGAGAAAAGGTGATCTATACTCTCAAGGAACTTACAACCTAACAAGACAACAAGCAAACATAAATATATACAAAGCAAGCTGTATACAGAAAATAATTAACAAAAGGAAGGATTGGAATTAAAAAGGATTGAGGAAGGCTTCCAATAAAGTAGAAATATGAAAGGTACTATTTATAAGGTCATTTGCTTTTCTTTTTTGCTATGTTTTTTAAACCCTTACCTAAAGGTAAGTGTATTGATTCTAAGACAGAAGAGGGAGGGGTAAGGGCTAGGCAATGGGAGTTCAGTGACTTGCCCAGGGTCACATATCTAGGAAGTAACTGAGACTATATTTGAACCCAGGACCTCCTGTCTCTCAATCCACAGAGCCACCCAGCTGCCCCCTGTTTTTTGCTATGCTTTAGAAGCAGTAGTGATATAATTGATAGACTGCTAAACTTAAAAAGACCTGTGAAAGATCTGAGTTCAAATTCCCATTCTAATACTAGCTGTGGCATTCCAGGAAGCCATCTAACCTCTTAGAACCTTAAGCTGCTGCCTAGAATTGAGTTATTTAGTCATGGGAGATGCGTGGGAATTCTCTTACTGGGAGTTCCCTATCAGCAAAATCACAGGTGTTCCTGAATTTCTTTATTTCAGGGATAAGAGGAATGACGTAGAGAGTGTGCAGAAGACTGGTTGAAAACATCACATATGAAACAAACAATCTATTCATACCTCTGCATCTGACAACTTATACTAGACTACTGCAATAAATCTTCCACTAACCTTGATAAGGGAGAGAGAAATGGAGGATCTGGTTAATTGAATTTTCTGGTTAAGTGAGGGTTCTAATCTAAATTCATTTAAAAATATGAACCCATATTGTTTAAATCAGTAATTCCCAAAGTGGGCGCCACCGCCCCCTGGTGGGTACTGCGGCAATCTGTGGGAAGGGTAATGGCCACAGGTGTATTTGGGGGCGGTGAATAACTGTAAGGGGGCAGTGATAGTATGTGAAAGGGGGCACTAAGTAATATTTTTTTCTGGAAAGGGGGTGGTAGGCCAAAAAAGTTTGAGAACCACTGGTTTAAATGATGTAAATGATGTAAAATTATTAGTCTACTTTCCTTCCTTATTGAAAGGTATACTGAACTCATTGGACTCTTGATGGTTGAGGATTTTGTTAGATTATTTCAATTCTTCAAAAGTCCCATGATTTCATTATATTCATGTTTTCTCCATTGATGCAGATGGCAACCCCTCTGTGTATTAAAATTCCTTACATTGCTATGGCCAAAATCCATCATGAGACTCTTCCAACTTAGGTAGACTGGTCCTCAAAAGACACACTTACTTCATCAATTACACGACCTAAGTGTGCCAAGTATTTCACGAACTTTTCATGCTTGGCAGGACATTACTGGAACCCGGGCTCTGCTGACATAGCAGAGGTTACATCTGTGCTGTGTTTGTAACTAGGACTGTAGTAAGGACAGAGATGGGGACTTACAATTTCACTGATAGAGGAAACTCCTAGATAAGGACATTTCCTCTAAGAGGCCAGTGCATTCTCTGCAACTAGTTTTTCTGGAGGAAGGTGACTATTCCAAATGGCCTAGTTCAGTGAAGTATGATGACTGGAGAAGCATCAGCCACACACAAGAGCTCTGTGTTGATGATCGAAGTCTTTTTTGGAGATGTGCTTACGTTCATTATAAGATCCTCTTGAATCTGTTGGGCTTTGTTGTTTATTCATTTGCTCAAGTTACACAGAAATACTGCTTTTCTTGGAGTAGCTGATGTGTGAAGGGTTTAATGTGATAACCCTTCCAGACACCAGCTGCACTAGGACATGTGGGTGGGATGGTTAAAGCGGAGCAATACTGATACAGATGGCCAGGGAATTTTTAGCACTGGCTTGTTCTAGGAGGCTTATTACGGTTAAATATTTCGTAAGGGTAACATTTGTCACTTCATTCATTGTGTGTATGCATTTGACTTTTGCAGAAATTTGAGTTCAGAGCTCTTGTGCTTTTGAGGATGTCTGGAGTCCTGTTATTTCATAGGAGATTAGAACTAGAAGGGCTGTAGGATCTTGGATTTAGACCCGGCAGGGATCTTTGCCCATTTAGTCCAACTCTTTCATTTTATAGATGAACTGAGGAGTACAGAGACTAAGTGACTTGCTCAAGGTCATGTTGGTAGTAGGTAGCAAACCTCTGTACCCTGACTCCAAAGCTAGAATGCTTTTTCCACAGTACCACACCAAAAGATTTTAGAGGAAAGTTTATTTTTGTCTAATTAGATTCTTCCTCTTTAGAGAAAACGATAACAATTGTTAACAAGGAGAAATGACCTGCCTGTGGTCACACTGATGATTGGGGCAGAACTAGGCTAACATTTAAGGTATTTGAGCCCACCGTACTACCACCAGAAAGACACATAGATTCACAAGGGAGCAGGGCAGATATCTGTAAAGGACCAGATGCGGAAAATCTCCATCATGATCCTACCAGCTCCCAAGTGTGCTTGGTAGCTTCCAGTCTGTGCGATTACCTGAATAAGACAAATGGTGGCTGTTAACATGAATTTAGCGCCACCTTCTGGATAACACTCAATCATTTCTTGGCTTTAGATTTTAGATTTCGAATTTTGAATTAGGATTTTAGAATCCACTGCAGGGTGGACCCTGGAATGAACTTTATAGAATTCATGTGTTTAAAGGTAGGATTATTTTACATTTAAGGATGACTAGAAGAGATGATAACCATTCTAAAATACTGTTTGAGAGTTATCAGGACTATTTGCTGGTAAGGATACAACCATAACATAATATCTTCTTAAAGGCTTATTATATAAAATTCTATTACTAGAAGCAGTTTTTTCCCCATTATGGTCCTAAGCCTTCCTTTCATTTTTGTCTTTATGTCCTCGTTACCTTATATGCAGCAGGTATTTAATAAATGCTTGTCGAATTGGATTGGATTGAATGAGGTTTGGGAAATCACTACTTCCTGGGGCCCTTTCCTGCCAGGGTAGCAATCACTGCAGGGAAAGGACATGAGGACTGGGGAATTGGGATAATTACATCTCCTCCCCTTCTTAGCCTCTATCTCATTAGACTGCATCTGCTCATTGTTTGCACAGTTCATCCAGTGCCCCATTTATTTGCATCCATCCAGTTTGTCTCTTTTATACATTATGTAGATATATTTGAATCCTTAGGACTGAATGTTGCCAACTTCAGTGTCTATTAAAAAAAGCTGCTTTTGCATTGCTGCATCACAGATTTTTGGTTAGCATAGACCAATCAACATTAAAAAGTATTCTTTTTTTTTAATGATATTCCTACTTGAGGTGGTTATCTGATCACTTTTGTTTTGATGCCTTAGTTTTGTATTTGAAATTTCACTAAAACCATCTACTTCCTTACCTAAGTGGTGAGGCAATCTGAAAATAGATTCAAGCAAGGTTTAGATAAATTCATGGATGACAGATCCATAATGAGTTATTAAGGAAGATTAGAATCCCCATGCTGCCTGGGTTCTGTCCCTGTTGCTTCTTCACAGTTTCAGCTCCTGACCTGCCTTTCCGGGACACTCCTGCAGCAGTGCTCCGGAGACATAGCCGCCTGTAGGTCATCTCTCTGGTACATGAGGGCTCTTGCCACAACAGCCCCTTTTCCCAGAGGAAAGGCCCCTGCCACTATGTGATATGTTACTCTGGGTACTTGAGCAGTAACAGAGTGAGAAATTTCATTCAGGGCAAATCCCAGCGGCCCAGCCGTGCCAGGTTGCTGTATGATAAATGCTCAGTGGGCGGACTGTAATAAAGGAAGACATTTATTAAACTCCTGGGCTTTCTCTTGTGATACATTGCGACGTGTCCCAGAGTGCAGCAGGAAAGTTTTTACAGATGAAGCAAATAAATCTGCATGATTTTATCCTTGTTATGATACATCTCCCTACTGACCCAGAAAATAGGACGTAGGCTGTTGCACAAATCAATCACGCTTCCTTGACATGTCCTTATGGCAGCTGTATTATAGTAAATACGGGAAATGAAATGCTAAAAGTCATTCCCACTTCTGAGACAAGCAACAGATGTTAACCTTTCTCTTTCTCACCTGCCTGATTTGGCAGTGATGCCAAGGCAACTCCAATGAGAGAGTGTGTGTGTGTGTGTGTGTGTGTGTGTGTGTGTGTGTGTGTGTGCTGCTCACACACCCCTCGGTGCCCAAACCCCCTCTGCAAATGTTCAGATACTTAGCACTTATCTCATTGATCTTGTGCCAACTCTGTCCGCTGGGCTTTCTGAGATGTGAGGCTCCCTGGGTAATGCTAGCTAGCATCCTTTGTCAGCAGTTGCTTCTGTCTTCTGTCGTCTTCCCTCTTCCTAGTCCCCATGCCCTATCACAATTACTGGCCCCCCAAGGGAGTTGTACTATTTTCTGCTTCATCACTGTACAATCATCTTGCCAATATCCTTGATGCCGACTGAAAGAAAATGATGCCAGGAGACAATGGAGCAGAAAGGCTCTGGTCTTCACAATGCCTCTGCCCAGTTTCTGCCCTACAACAGAGAGCAGCAGCTGACAAGATGAAGTGATTCACGTCAGGCTGAATAGTCAAGAAGACAGGAGATTCTAGCTATGCCTATATGTCTAGGAGTAGCCCTGGAGAGTTATCTGAAATTAACCCTTTCACATATCAACAATCCTGAGAAAGCATCTCTCTGTGGCTTGAACCTCCCTGCCCCACCCCCACAAAACAAACAAACAAAAACAACCCAATAGGGCATCTGGGTAGCTCAGTGGAGTGAGAGTCAGGCCTAGAGACAGGAGGTCCTAGGTTCAAATCCGGCCTCAGCCACTTCCCAGCTGTGTGGCCCTGGGCAAGTCACTTGACCCCCATTGCCCACCCTTACCACTCTTCCACCTATGAGACAATATACCGAAGTACAAGGGTAAAAAAAAACAAACAAAAAAAACCAATAATAATTACAGGCTGGCTCTCTCCACAAGGGAGATCCTTGTCATCTTTCCAGGATCCCACTTTCATCATCTCAGGTCTAATAATTTGCTGGGCTACATATATGTCTTCTGGGCAGCTAGGTGACGCAGTAGGTAGAGCACCTAGAGTGCTAGCGTCAGGAAGACTCATCTTCCTGAGTTCAAATCTGGCCTCAGATATTTACTAGTTATGTGACCCTGGGGAAGTCACTTAACCCAGTTTGCTTCAGTTTCTTTGTCTGTCAAATAAGCTGGAGAAGGAAATGGCAAACCACTTGAGTATCTTTGCCAAGAAAACCCTAACTGGCATCACTAATGGATAAGACTGAAACTACTGAACAACAACAATAGATGTCTTATGGCAGGTAGAATAGATTAGCATAAGGGACCCTTGTATATAATGAATCTGACAAGCTGTAAAAGATCCCTTTTTAGGGTTCGTGGACCAAGTATGGGAGGCCTGTGCCCAGGGTTAGCGATTCTCTTAGTCTCCTTGCCAAGAGTCACACAACATTCCCTGTCACAGTGACACCACTGATGATACTTTCAGCCATAGTTCAATGTGGGGTGGATTTATCTTGGTATAGTGGACAAGTTCTTGATTTGGAGTCGGCAGACCTGAGTTCAAATTTTAGCTTCTGGGTCAGGTTGTTAAGAGTAGATTACTAACAATACCCTTCAAATTCTAAGACCTATAACTTAATATCATTTAGTAAAACTCTGTAGCCTTTTTTTTTCTGTTTTGGAAAATAACATAACTCTTTTTATCCTTGACAGATGAAGTGACCACATATTCTGATTTTTCTGGGACAATCCTAATTCTAATAAAATGTCAGGCTGAGAGAAAGGGCTTGCCTTTTATAAATCACATGTCCTGATTTGGGGTTCAGAAAATATGATCTCTATCTGTAGGGGGTCTCCAGCAGCAATGAGCAGTTCCTTTTTCAGCTGGAAGCATTTGTGACTGCCTAAGGGGTAATGCACCTTTAAATGCAAATTTCCTACCACATTCATTAAATTTGCTTTGAGAGTCTTTTAGGCACCCTGCCTGTCACTGCTGTGCATAAATCCTATTAATTCTGATGGAAATTAAGCTACTGCCTTGATGGCAGAACAGCCCTTTTTTAGTGAAGAGCAGCTGCTTTAGGCAGAATATGTCAACTTGATTTTCCAAATTGTGCCTTTGTCATCAACAGGGACCCTACTAGGCAGAGTCCCGTGTCCTTCCTTGGTGCCTTTTCTGCCATCAGAATTTGCACTTGGAAGGACTTTCCATATGTCTTCCCTGCTCTTTCTCAGTGACATTGTCATTAGGTTGAACCTGTGTACACTTGTAGCATACCACCAGAACCTTGAGTGTGACCATGAAACTACTCTGTCCCAGGCCTGCTCACTATGGTTTCCTTTTTCTTCTTTTCCCTTTGACATGAAACTCAAATATAGAGAGGTTTGCCCTTTGAAACCGGGTCAGAGCAGGACTATTGACTTCTTAACTGAGGAATCCAGTGGGGAAAAGGGATGGGAATAAGAAAGAATACAGAATCAGAAAACCTGTAGATTGTAGTTCTTAACCATTTTTTGTAATGGAGCCTTTGGCAGTCTAATGGAATCTATCAACTTTTTCTCAGAATAATGTTTTTAAATGGAAAAAATAAATTACATGGGATTACAAAAAATCAATTATATCGAAATGGAAGTTCATGTATTTGATAATAAGAAATAATGTTCTAGGACAGACCCTGATCTCATTTCTTGGTTTGGCAGTATGTTCATTCATGCTACAAACATTTACTGAACAACAGTAATTTTGTCTGTATCAGTATTCCTTCTACCAAATGGGATTTTAACCTCTCTACAGCTTAGGACATGGTCTTAGCATTTCTGTGACTAAAATTGTCCATTACCTTGTGACTGACTTGGCAATGTGCCTTCCCAAGCATAGCTTGGTTGCTTTCTGAAAGAGAGCTAATCTGTCACTGGACTCATAATAGAAATCTTTACAGCTTAGTAGGATCTGCAAGAACTTGTACTGTGCTAGCATAGTCTTTGAGAGCTCAGAATCCTCTCTAAGTAATGATAGATGAGGGAAGGAACTTTATAAAGGCCTTTTGGTAGATAGAGAATCAATCTTGGAATCTGGATGATTTGAATTCAAGTCCTGGCTGACATACCCTGATTATGTTTCCCGAGACAGGTCACAACTTTTTTTAGTATCTCAGGTAACTCTCAGGCTGTATGTTAAGGGCAGGAACCATCTTTCGCCTCTTTTTGTATCCCCAGCACTTATCAGAATGCCTGGCACATTGTAATTCCTTAATAAATGTTGATTGAGTGGATCTTGATTTACAAGGATAGACATAATTGGGAAGTTCTGCATTTGAATCAGATCTTAGGTCTAGTCCATTTTAAAACTTGTCCTCTGTCTTCAGAGGGCATAAGCCTTGCCCTCTATTAATCAAAAGAGCTCTTTGTAGTGGCAAAAAATTGGAAAATGAGATGTCCTCTATTGGGGAATGGCTGAACAAATTGTGGTATATGATGGTGATGGAATTCTATTGTCCTATAAGGAATCATGAACTGCTTGGTTTCTGTATGAACTGGAAAGACCTCCTTGAACTGATGCAGAGTGAAATGAGCAGAACTGTTGGGGAGGAGGGCTGGAGATTAAACTTTGGTCTGGGGAGGGTTCCCTTTCCAGACTAACAGACTCTGGTGGAAACTCTTTAAAGATAGAGAGATTTACTTAGGTTGAATGGTTCGGAGGCAGAGAGCAGGACCAACTGCCTCCATGAACAGAGAAAAGTTCAGGATTTTTATATCCTAAAGGGAGGGCGTCTAAGTGACTTGGAAGGGAAGGATGAGGAGGGAGATGAACAATGAGAAAAAACAAGTGGGGCAAACAGGGGAGAATAGGTAACAGAAGAAATGCCTTTGAGTCTTGGGCCTTAAACATAAACATACATTGTTTATGACATCCTGATCATAAAGGTGGGTAAGTTATCCATCTTGAGAAACCTAGGGATGTTTGAGATCATAAATGATGTTTAAGATGTAGGGACCATAAAGGTGGGTAAGTTATCTGGAGAAACCTAATGTGTTTGAGATGTAAACATGAGGTATCTCATGCTCAGCCCCTTATCTTAAGGCTAGTGTAAATACATCCAAAGCTTAGAGGGAGAGGATCCTATGTTTGTTCAGCTGCCAGCCCTGCAAGGTGAATTCCTCACATAATCTTTGACCTGTGGGGTCTCTAGGAAATTGGGGTGTACTGGGGGTCCTTGGTGCCCACCACAGAACCAAGAAAACATATCATACAGAAGTTGAAACATTGTGAAACAATCACATGTAATCAACTTTGCTACTAGTAGCAATGCAATGATCCAGGACAATCCCAAGGGACATATGAGAAAGAATGCATTCCACATTGAGAGAAAGAACTGTGGGAGTAGAAAGGCAGAAGAAAAACATGAGTTATCACTTGTTTGTATGGGTATATGATTTGGGGTTTTGGTTTTAAAGTTTGCTCTGTTACAAAAATGAATAATATGGAAAATAGGTATCAAGTGATGACACATATTTGCATGTCAGCTCTAGGACAGGGGAAGGAAGAGAGGAAGGAAAGAAAATGAATCCTGTAACCATGGGAAAATATTTTAATAGTTTTAAAAATTAAAAAAAAAGTTAAGTCACTTGATCACATGCCTGATATGGGTCAGAGTCAGGTTTTGATCCCAGATTCTCTTGACTCCAGATTTACCCTCTACTCTCCGTGCTGCTTTTGCTGCTGCTGCTGCTATTAATGACATTTTATCTATCTATCTATCTTCCTATAGTAATATATATTATATGTACCATATATACCATATTAGTGATAATATGTTTTATTATTATAGTAGTAATAATATATGATTGGGATTTATATGGCACTTCAGGGTTTTCAGAATACTTAGCCCATATCTGCAAAGCCTCTGTTTAAAACCTATTTTGTCTATCAGCCCGTATACTGTTTGAGGGCAGGTACTATGTTGTCATCTTTTTAATCTCTCTCATACCCAATCCATAGTAATCACTCCTACAATGTTGAATTGAATTAACCAGAATTTTTCTAGAATCTCCTTGTGGAAAATCCCAATTTTATATATCACCCCGTCAGCTCCAGCTGCCAAGGCTAGGATCCAGGACTTCATAGTCTGACTCCACCCCTCCCCCAATCTCTAGGGCTGTCTTGGGGCCTCCCACTTAGCTTTTTTTCACATTTTCAATTAGGTCCTGAGAGTTCCAGGTTGAAGGTGAGGATGAGGTGGTACAGCAGGCAAAGGGGAGCTTCTGCCAGAGAAAAATATATCTCTTGCCCTCCCTAAGAACCCACTGGCTATTTTCTGCCTGATTAATATATAAAAATTTCATGTGGCAGGTAGCAAACTTTAATTTTCAGACTGAGCGGTTAAATGAAATATGTGCCTGCATAAGATGGCTGAACTAAATCTGGGTAATGTCGTTTAGTAGGTTTTGTCATCTGTGTGATTAGAAGGAAGGCGATCTGCAAAATGATATGTTCTTAGTGAGAGGAACCAAGGTTGTAATTCCAAGGCTGGCTGTGCTGACACTGTTAACCATGAAAGTGCAGTTCAAGTGGTTTCTAAACCCCAAGCAAAACCCAGAGATCTAATTACAGCCAAGTCTAGGGTGCTCAGCATGTATTGTTATTTACAACACCAACTCTTTCACTGTTCGCAATGTAGAAGGAAGCTCTTATTGGCAAGCAAGAAGTAATGAGTCAATGAGGAGAGCTGGAAATTTTTTACACACTTCCCATTGCTTGAATTTGCTATTAAAGGGGGGAGATTGTATTGTTTTTAGTTTGCATAGTTGCTGGGAGGAGGACAGGAGGAAGCCAGATAATGACTGTCAATAATTCCATGAAAGCAAACTGAGCACAGATTGCAGTGAGTTGGAGAAGGTATTCAGGAGGAAACTGCATCCCTGATTTCTATCTTTATTCTCCCCCAGCCATTCACAATCAGCTGTGTATTTTATTTTATTTTTAAACCCTTACTTTCCATCTTGGAGTCAACACTGTATTGGCTCCGAGGCAGAGGAGTTGTATGGGTAGGCAATGGTGTGGGGGTCAAGTGACTTGCCCGGGGGCACACAGCTGGGAAGTGTCTGAGGCCAGATTTGAACCTAGGACCTCCCATCTCTAGGCCTGGTTCTCAATCCACTGAACTACCCAGCTGCCCCCTGTGTATTTTAAAAAGAAAGTGGTGTTCTTCACCCCCATCTTCCCAAGAGTGAATACCAGAAACTCTTAGAGATATCAACATTTCCCTTGTGGGACCAAAAATTAACCCTGTTCCCCCAAACCTGTGACTTTGCTGTGATGAAGGGTGTGCAACAGGCAGTTGCATAACTTTTGTCTGCCTCTACCTTCAACTCTCTCTCTAATAGGAACAGTGATGGGACAGAGGGTCTGAGAGGCAAGAGGAGGTGTAGTGGAGAGAGAGGATAAACAGTAGAATTTACAACTCTTGGTACCTGTGAAGCTTCTGCCACTTGTTACTTAGCAACACAACTGCTTGAGCCTTCACAGAGCTCATAAAGCTCAGCTGAAAGTATTTGATGATTTAACAGGGTAAAAAAAGTCTCAGAGATTTGCTTCACAGTTTCTGGACTATCGCTGTTGCCCCTTCCTCCAGGGGCCCAAGCCAGAACAGCCTGGAGTAGATTTTGTATGGCTTTAGTTCATTCTCATAAGATGACTAGATGAATGAAGTGGGAGAGAAAAAAGAAATGAGAGCTCATGCTGCTAGGGTAGTAGATATGGAGATGGAGTGCCTTTTTCCCAATCTGGTCTTCTCTCCCAGTTTACACATCTCTCAAAATGTATTGGAGAGTTAGGAGATTTAGAGAGGAAGATGTCCTTTTCTTCCTGGAAAAGATACTAATAAAATGAATTAAGAAGGCATTTAAAGTAATACCTAACTGCTGATTTGCTTATTCATTCATCATGTATGCATTTATTTAGAAATGTATGGTATAAGAGAAAGAACAAGGCAGTCAAGACTTTTGGAATCTAGGCCTATTCTGCCATATATTGGCAATGCAACATTGGCCAAGTCACTTAAGCTCTATGATTCATAGCTTCAACAACCACAAAATGGAGGGAATTATATTTGTTCCTAACTATTTAATAGGGCCATTGTAAGAGAAATGCTTTTAAAATTGTAAAGCACTATCTCGAGTCAGGAAGACGAGTCTTTGTGAGTTCAAATCTAGTTTGAGTCACTTACTAGCTGTATGACTCTGAGCAAATCAATTAACTCTTTTTGCCTCAGTTCCTCATTTGTAAAATGAGCTTGAAAAGGAAATGGCAAACCTTTCTAGTACCTTTGCCAAGAAAACCCCAAGGGGGGTCACAAAGAGTTGGACATGCCTGAAATGAATGAACAACAATAAAAATATGAATGTAAGATATTCGACCAAACAAATGCCCAAGTTCCTATGCCATTCAAGGCATGGAATCAGAACATTATAGTGGTTAGAGTATTGAGTTTGCAAATGAGAAGACCTGAGTTCAAATCCTAGTTTTATGACCCTAAGCAGATCACTTAATTTCTATGTTACTGGCTCTGACTTAGCCTACTAAGTCATAATTGGTGAAGGAAAAAGGATTTCCGCATGGGAAATTCCCATGGCTGATACAAACCACAGAATCTTTGGTGTTTGTGTCTGTGCAAAGCATTATTAGGCACTGGGGATGAAAAAAGTTGAAAAAAGATTTAAAAAGATGTAATCTCTACTCTCAAGGAGTATAAAATTGTTAGAAGAAACAGCTGTGTAGGGGATGTGGTTGGGGGCCACACAGCAGCCCACAGTTATGAATTATATCTCTAGCTTATTAAGATGTGTGGGAAGAATCTTGTCTCTGGTGTTTGCTAAGGGTTTGAAGATGTACATCTGCCCTATATATTAGTAAGGAGACTTGAAAGTAGAATGTATTTAAGAGAGAAGAATGTGTAAGAATAGTAAGGTTGTGAATGGGAGAAAAGGAGTGAGATGAGAGTAAAAATAGCATTCGTGAGGGACAGTGTCTGTGAGCTTGAAGTCCTAATGGTTTCTGTGAGAACCTAGTGTATGTCAGTTTCTGGGCTTGGAAGTGTAGTATTCTTTGTCTGGATCCTGATGCTCCCACTCTATGCAATAATTCTAGCATTTGGAGGCTGTGATGAGAAAATAAGGTCAGAATCTGTCCCTTAATGGAAAATTTCTAAGCCCACTGTAAAGTTCTTTACAGAAAAAAGTATGCTGAAAGTAGAAAGAAAAAGATAAATAACTGTTCAAGGGGAGTCCAAAGATATAGACCTCTGTAAGAAGCAGGGAAAATTGAATCAAAAGGAAGCATGGAAAAAGCTTGGCTCTTAAACAAAGGTTCCTCCAGATGTGTTGTGCCACTGAGAGCTCACCTGCCAGGCCTCATTCAGAATAAAGCACTAGAGATAATTATCCAGCAAGTTGTGAGTAGCCAGTTCAAAAGTTGAGAGTCATATGAGTTCTTATAATTGTTGTGTGAAACAACCCAGTGATGTCACATTACTATTGTAGTTTGGGTCATGTTACTATTGTAGTTTTGGTATGTTGAGGAAGGGGAATATTACAGGATAACTGCAGTCACATATAGCTTCTATCACCTCCCTGAATTTTAATGAATCAGGACCACGGACAGGTCCCAATGCCCAGTATAAAATGAGGGGAATAGGCTAGCTCAGTCATCCAATTAGTTATTATTTTTTTCTTATATGTCCAGTATGTTCTAGGCACTGGGGATGGGGGTGTTTGGTAGTGTGTATGTGTGTGTGTACTTACAAAGAATAATGTCATCCCTATTCTCAAGGAATTTCCTTGATTTTTTTTTTGATTCTGTGATTCATCTGACAAATATTTATTAACTGCTTACTTGGAGCTAGATCCCCCTCATGCTATGAACATTTTTATTTCAACACAAAATCATTATAAGATACTTATTTCCTTTCCATATGTCTTCTTGTTTTATAAGTGCTTAGATAAATGCCAAATCTATGTGCTTTTCTTGAAAAGGGCGGAAGCTACTGACTAAATGATATGGAGAAGGAAAGGGGTAGTTGTTTTGCTGGCCAAAGACTTCAAATGGTGTTCCAGCACACCGTATATATGTCACAGCTAAAGACCAAACATTACTCAGTGAGTTAAGACCAATTGGAATTCATTAATTAGTTCTATTTACATTTTTCAACTGATGATAGTATTTCACTTACTTGAATACTCTTTGGCTTTGTCTAGGGAATGGGATTCAGTTTCTACTGATCTATAAGAATAGCACTCCTTGAATTTCTAGAAGGGAGAAGGACCTCTTAAAACTTTCCCTCATGAATTACTCATAATCAAGGTGTTAGCATCCTAGTTAAGTTAGCAAATGATGAGGCTGCAACAACAGTATATGTGCTTTAGTTACAATATTAATGATTTTTAAATGTTTTTTTCCTTGATCTGGATGTTAGCTTCACTTATATGTTTAGCCAAAGCATATATGTGTGAGTGTATATGTAATATACATGTGTATATAGGTGATTTTATGTAGTCATACCACACATACATGCATATGTGCTGAGTATAAATAGATGCATGGATCATAAGTGCCTATGTACGTATTTGCACACATTTCTGAACAAATAATTGAGGCTAATATTGAGTAGGGAAGAGACACTAAAAACTTTATTAGCTTAAACATTGGGTTTGTTTCTGTAATGAAAGATATTTCCTAGCTTAATTAAGACTTTTGGCCACACACACACACACAGCACTTATACATACATATGTTTGTCTCTATATAAACTGTATTATATGTGTGTATATACATATTATTTTATATGTAAATACATATATATTTGTGAATAAGTTATATTTGTATATATTCTCTTTAATGCTCAATTATATTAGCTAACAATATAGAGTATGCCCACATGAGACAGTGCTAGCTTAGCAAATGCTGTTACCCTAAATCTCCTGAAAAGTTTGCAGACATGTGAGTTAGTTTTGCTCCAATGCTTTCTATTTTCGGCTTCATTACTCCCAAAGTACAATACATTATTTTAGAGAAAGGCCTTAGATGACATAGTTAAAGCTATTTAAAAATGGATTTTCAGAATTCATCAGTTTAACTTTGAGGCATTAACGTTTCTCCTGAAAAAAATATGTTTGTGTCATAGTCTCAAAAATAGGCCCCCAACTGTCTTGACTTTTGTATAACAAAACACTTAGTCGGGCATCTCCCCCGCTCTATTTCTTCCCTCTCATTCCCTGCTATGCCTCAATCCCTCCTCTTGAACACTTGAATAATTCAATAGCTTTTAATAGTGCTCTAAAATGTCTTTCTCTCCCCAAATTTCATTGTCTTATTTTCCCCCTACGAATTAAGTTGGTGATAGGAAAAGGCCTGAAAAATTGAAAGGATGAATTTAGAGTTACAGAATTTTAAATTTTGATAGGGACACCTAATTCAATTTCCCACCCAGTACAGGAATCCCAGCTGTAACATCCTGCCAAATCATAGTCAAATCCCTGTTTGAATATTTCCAGTGACAGGGAACCCACTAACATCTCTGTAAATGAGACTATTCCATTTTAAGATATCTCTAGTTTAGAAGTTAAGAGAGAAAGGACACATTTCTGATCAAAATCTACCTTGAGTTTTGTAGTACCTCTTTTATGTTCATAATATCCCAAACCTCTGACCACATTTGATCAACACGACTGTAAAGTGATCCATTATGTGACTGAAGGATTTTATCATAATGAATTAACACTGGCAATAAGACATGGGTTTGAGTAGGTAACTGGGGAAGGCTTTGGAGCAGAGTGGAGGTGTGGGCAACAAAGAAAAGGTATGGGACGAGGAGAGGAAAGGGGTAAATTATTTTTCATTAAATTTCTACTTATTAAGCATCAAAAGAACCCCAGAGGTTGATTTTATTTATCTTTGCTCTACTTTTCTATGTATATAAAAGTGTTTATGTGAGAAAGAGATGAAAAGGAAATTGTTTACTTTTAATATTTAAATCAAAATTTCTTTAAAAATTACCTTGTAATGTAGGTTATGAGACCAACATAAATTTAATATACTCTTTTTTTAAAGTACAAAATGACAACTTATATTCATACTATTAAGTCTACCATAAGATCTTACAGTAACTTCTGAATTCTCAGGATTAAAATTAATTATGCCCAATTTATTGAAATGTGTTTATATATGCATATGCATATATATATATATATATATGTATGTTCTGAGACCGAAGAGTAGAAAGGGCTAGGCAATTGGGTTTAACTGACTTATCCAGGATCACACAGTTAGGAATTGTTTGAAGCTAGTTTTTGAACCCAGGATCTCCCATCTCCAGGAATGACTCATTTATCCATTCAGCCATTTAGCTGCTCCTTAAATGTGGTGTGTGTGTGTGTGTGTGTGTGTGTGTGTGTGTGTGTGTGTGTGTGTCAACAGCTANGTGTGTGTGTGTGTGTGTGTGTGTGTGTGTGTGTGTGTGTGTGTGTGTGTGATTCAACAGCTATCTAGAGTTGAGTTTCTTGAGGCATTAAGAGATAAATTGCCATGGTGATATTACTAATATGCCTCAGAAAATGGGCTTACAATCAGGTATTCCTTAGGCTGGTTCTCTATCCATTACAATGATACATTACTTCTTCCAAATAAAGTAATTGAATTCTGAGAACAATGACCATCCATGTACAATACATAAGAATACTCTTCCAGAATATTCATTAAGAGAATTACATCTTATAGTGGTTGGAGGTCCAGCCTCAGAGTTAGGACAAACTGGTTTGAGTTTTATCTCTGACATATAGTGCTCCTGTGACCTTAGGAAAGATGCTTTAACCCTTCAGTGAACCAACTGCCCATTATCTATTGCAGAACAATTGCTGATCTGCATTAGGAGTTTTCTTAAGGAGGAGATCCTCTACACAAAGAACTCCCTATACTTATGAATCATTTGTAAGAAAAAAAAGAATTAATAGCACATCTCTTTTCCATTATAGACACATGGAAATTTACTATCTAAGGCTGCTGTGTGCCATCCTTTTTCTATAGGAGTTAGAATTGCAGGACCCTCCCCTCCCCACATATTGAGCTGAGAGTAAGTAGAGTGTAAATCTCCCCTGTAAGTCATAATAACTAACAGCCTAATCAATAGAGCCCAGAGCTGTAATGAGCTGGTGGACAACGAAGCGGGTCTTAAATATGGAGTGCTATGACTCCACCTGACTAATACACAAGGCTCTTTTCTCTGTCCAGTATTTGTTCCTTCAAGCCTAAGAAGAGAGGCTTATTCTCCTGAATATTTATATATTGGAAGGCCTCAGAGGGGATGCAGATGTCACTTTGGGCCCAAAGTAGATACTCAATAAGTGTCCAATGGGAAGCAAGCCTGGCTTTTGTGGCTCACACCATAGCAAAGCCACACGGCAATCACCACAAAGTGATATGGGTAGAAATTATCAGTTGGTAATGAGGAAAGACACCCCTAGTGGGGCCAATCTATTTTAGCTCTCTCTTGAAAAAAGCCCTTGCTGGTGTGAGAGCAGGATGTCCAGGGAAAGGTTAAGCATTTTCTGAACTGTCCTTTCTAGCGCTGTTTAATGCCCAGGTATTTATATGGAGCTGAGTTCCATGGTGCTGCAGATGCTATCTAAGTGAATAAAATCATCAGGAACCTGATGGGAAGTAGCAAATGTGGCTCCCATTGTCTTTCTCCAAAAAATGGATAAGAAGACCCCTTGCCTTTTTCTCCCTTTTCTTTCTTTTTCTTTTTTCTTGGTGAGGATTAGTTTAAATTGGTACTGACATACCATAAAACTCCTGCAGTTGGAGATCTGGAACAATCAGATCCTGCAACATATTTGTCACAGGAAAGCATGGCAGGAGTTTCATGTTTCACTAAAATCAAGATTAGGGTAAATGAGGAAATACCTTTTACAGAATAAAATCTTCCATTTTTGTGTTTTTTGCCTTACCTGAAAATCAGCTGATAGGCTGGTAAGTGGTTGCTAAATGGCCCCAAAGAAGAAGAGCCTTATACCATCTTTTTGGGGGCCTTTCCCTGTGGCCTCCAAATTAAAATCTTGTCACTTAGGTGAGTAGTGCAGGTAGGAGAATATGGGAAGAAGGAACCTTTTCTTTCTTGGATTCTCTTTCTCTCTCTGCCTCTGTTTCTGTCTCTGTTTCTCTCTCCTCCCCAAATGGATGTCTTGATTCTCCTATCTTTGAACTTTTCATGATCCCACTCCTGAAATGCTACCATTGTGATAGGTGATTTTAAAATAGATTTCCAATTCGGGGGCAGTTAGATTGAAATATAGAGCAATCTCTCCTGCTGAGATTAGCAAAAAAGCTTCTTGACTTATATTCTTTATGCTTTGCCCTCACTCAAGTTCTGCCTTTAAATAACTGACCCATAAGCCCCAAGCACTTGTTTTTGTTTTTTCTTTTCCTTTATATATGTGGCTCTAGAAAGTTAGGGGCGGCTAAAAACTCTAAAATTTATAGACGTCCCTGATGAGTTTAACTTGCAGATTATTAGACTTCTACAACAGTAGATTAATCATCAATAAACCTGAGCATGAGACTTGTTCCTGACACTTGTAAAATACACACTTATTTTATCATCAAGATTTCCTTTGAGGAAAGTAGGGAGGTATTTTGCTCACCTGCCAGGTGAAAAAACTGAAGCAAAGATTTTGAGACTTGCCCAAGGTCATACAATTACACACAATTACACACAATTACATAGTAGCAAAAGCAGATAAGAATGAAGGTTTTCTGACTCCCAGCACTGTGCCCCTTCCACCAAGTTTTGTATACCAATGTTAAATTAATAAATTTTTTTACTGAGGCTGTTAGATATCCAAAACATTGTTCTAGGCACTGTTGAGGAGACAAATATTTATAGTTGTCCTTGTGTTTAGGGTAGGCAAAAAGACAATACAGCACATAAACTCATGAAAAAACAATGAACAATACAGTGAGAGGTATAGACAGTAAGAGCAATTGGAGTTGGGGAAAGGGGGAGAAATTAGCACAACTCCCCCAACATGGTGAAAATGTCATCCTATAGATTTATAACTTCCAAGGGGTAATTATATTTATTTTTATTTTTTAAACCCTTTCCTTCTATCCTAGAATCAATACTAGGTATCATCAGTTCCATAGAATAATAGCAGTAAGGGCTAGACAAGTGAGGTTGAGTGACTTGCTCAGGGTCACATAGCTAGGAAATATCTGAGGTCAAATTTGAACCCAGAACTTTCTTGTCTCTTCCTTTTTTGGAAAAAAAAAATTTAATTAATTAATTTTGAAAAATTTCCTGTGGTTACATGGTTCATGTTCTTTTCTGCCCACGCACAATTCCACTGGGTTTTACATGTATCATTGATCAACCTATTTCCATATTATTGATAATTGCACTAGGGTGATCGTTTAGAGTCTACATCCCCAATCATATCCCCATCAATCCACCTGTTCAAGTGGTTGCTTTTCTTCTGTGTTTCTACTCCCACAGTTCTTCCTCTGAATGTGGATAGTGTTCTTTCTCATAGGTCCCTCATAGTTTGTGCTGGATCATTGCATTGCATCTAGTAGAGAAGTCCATTACATTCTATTGTATCACAGTGTATCCATCTCTGTATATAATGTTCTCCTGGTTCTGTTCCTTTCGCTCTGCATCAATTCCTGGAGGTCTTTCCAGTTCAATATAATTCCTCCAGTTCATTATTCCTTTGAGCACAATAGTATTTCATCACCAACAGATATCACAATTTGTTCAGCCATTCCCCAATTGAAGGACATGCCCTCATTTTCCAATTTTTTGCCACCACAAAGAGCGTGGTTATTAATATTTTTTGTACAAGTGTTTTTCCCTATGATCTCTTTGGAGTATAAACCCAGAAGTGCTATGGCTGGATCAAAAAGCAGATAGTCTTTTAAAGCCCTTTGGGCATATGAACTCAGAACTTTCCATCTCTAACCCTAACTCTCAATCCACTGAGTCATCTAGCTGCAATCTCAAGAAGTAATTTTAAAGAATTACAAGATTAATTAAAAGATTGAGTGATATTCAGGAGCAAAAATTTATTGGGACATAGTGCATCATATACTGATAATAAGAAGATATACAGAAAATTAAGACCAAATATGTGTTCTATGGGAATTAGTAATCTGATATGTGTGAATTGTTGTAGTGACTCAAAATAACTCTCTATATTGGAAGTCAATGGGCAGATTCTCAGTTTATATTGATTTTTTTCAATTAACAAGCATTTATTTTCTATCTCTCATCTTCTCCACATTAAAAAAATTTAATCCCCATGTAACCAAAAAAAGGAATAGTCAAGTAAATATATATTCCCATATTGGCCATGTCTAAAAATGTATCCTTCATTCTGCATCTTGAGCCTACCTCCTCTAGTAAAGGAATAGATATAGTGGCTCATCATTAATCCTCTGGACTCTTGACTATTTGTTCGACTCTTTCCGTTTTTGAAAGTTGTTTGTCTTTACAATAATGTTATTGAATGGAATGTTTTCCTGGTTTTGTTTTCTTCACCACATCCCTTCATGAAAGTCTTCCCAGGTTTCTTGGAAACCACCCCATTCATCATTTCTTACAGCACAACAATATTTTATTGTATTCACATATCATCATTTGGTCAGTCATCCCCCAACTGATGGGTGCCCTCCTAGTTTCCATTCTTCTGGAACTATAAATTTTTTTATACATGACCATCCTCCTTACTTTACTTCTTAGGGGTACAGACTCAGTAGGGATATCACTGGGTAAAATCTATACAAAAATTTTTTTTTCATCCAAGGAATGGGGCTGAGTATCAGCTTCTTTAGGTGGTTTTGAGAATACAAAAAGCTGATTCTGTGAAAGATTCTCACCGGTTTTTGTGTGTTTTAAATGTAAAATACGGTTAAGTTAATGTTTAATATTATAATCTCCTTATTTTTGACTTATGGCCTTTGAAAGTCAGATTGGATCCTTTATAACTTGTGATCCATATAGGACATGCTCAAGATGCATATATCATATGGCTGTGATTGCCATAAGATTCCTCTCTGGAGCATGTCTCCCTCCCCCATCACTTAGTTCTTCCTTTGTCTTCAGATATCACTGGGAGATTAATAACCCCTCTGCTCTCCCTGGGGCCTCCATATGTTGCCTGCTATCTGGAAGGAAGCAGCTTGAGGAGGGGGACAAGGGAGGGGTAGGCCCACTCTTTCTTGTCTTCCTTTTCTTCCAAGCCCTCTGGAAGGCTTATGATTGTTTTCTTTCCCAAGAAACATAGACTTTTTCTGAAAGAAATTTCAGTACAGAAACCCTAAGACCTTGACGATCCTTGAAATGCTCTTTAACAGATCACAATGTCCCAGAATCTCAGACTTAAAATGGATCTCTGAGGCTATTGGCTGAAGATTTCCTCTGCCATATCCATAAGAGTAGTTTGAGAGGAAACCCAGGACTTCTTCAGACTGTCCATTCCACTTTCTAATTGTTTGTTAGGAATATTTTCTTATATCAAGCCCAATTCTTCTCTTTGGAAATTTCCATTCAGTTGCTTCTAGTTCTGCCTTCTTGATAGCATTCATTGCCCTTGGCAACTCTCCTGGTCAGTGCCGATCTGAGCTCAAGTTAGAAAAAGTTGTTAAGACTCCATGAATGGGATAAAAGGAAATGGAGGACCTAAGGTTGGTACTCCTTCCCCCACTAGAATGTAAACTCCTTGAGAGAAGAGATTGTGTCATTCTTTGAATTCGCATCTGTAGTGCTTCACACAGACCTGCCATAAAATGGTGCTTAATAAATGTTTGTTGGTAGGTTGAAAAATTGACAGGATCGAGGCAGGTAAGGGGTACAGTAGGTGAATAGAGGGTTGGATTTGGCATCCTCATATTAGCTGAGTGATCCTGAGCAAGTCCTATAATCTCTTTTTACCTCAGTCTCCTCAACTGTATAAAATGAAATAATGTATGTAAAATGCTTTATAATCCTTAAAATAAGGTAAATATAAATGATAGCTGTTATTAAGAAGAAGCATTATTGTTATTAAAATGGAAGACAGTTTCCAGGCAGGGGATTTAAGGGAAGGAACTAAAAGCTCTGTAGAATATACCTGTAGAATATATATGTCTCTTTCCAAATGAATTTTGCATATCTGGATTAATTCCTCTTACTCTTTCCAAAGCTAATTGCATATTTCAGTCTTCAGTGTGTACAGTCTTTGATGTTTCTAATCTCCTTTATTTTAACACTAAAGAACTAACCCTCTTTGACATTTATACTGCTTTCCAGGAGGCTTCTGTTCTGGGGAAATAGTTCCCACAGAGAGCAAGTCTACTTCTCCTATGCTCCCTGGGAACTCCCTTTCTCAGAACTCTATTTACAGGCACTTACTTGTCTTTCCTAAGGGTTGAGATGTATGTGTAGGGTCTTAAGCTTCTTCTACTTGGCCTTTTCTGCAAGTACCTAAACCCTGATGTCAAAATTCAGGATGTCAGAATTTCTGCCCACCTACTAAATTCTTTCACCTGCTGCAGGAGACAAAGCATGGGGGTAGGAATGAGTCAGAGATGCCCTGGGCACAGATTTCACATTGGTTTTTGTTTACAGAGAGGCTATCACACATCTAATAAATAGAAAAAACCAATCATATTCACATGTTGCTCTAGTGATTATAAGATACTCAATATACATTTTACCTTTTACTGAAAACCCTTTGGGATCATCAGTGGCATAAATATTGTCAGCCCCATTTTATAGATGAGCAACTGAGATGCTGAGTCGACATGACTTGACCAAGGTCACAGCTCAATGCTGGAGTCACACTCAAACTTGGGTCTTCTGACTTTTTGTTCAGTGATCTTTTAGTTATAGTACATTACCATTTGATATATGTCAAATGGGGACCTTGTCACCAACAAGGCCAGTTGCAGCATCACTGCACACTGATTTATGCCAACCATGGGAACTGAAAGTTATAAATGAGTAGTAATCTGCATTGGTACAAGGGGTTCCCATGCCAATGAAATCCCACAGAGGTGCCTGATATATTGATACATGTGTTGGGCACTGTACCAGGCCCTGGGGATTCAAACAAAGCACAGTGATTTCTTAGGGTCCTTTTCAACTTTAAAATGCTTTTGTTTCTAAACCTAAAAGAGAACAGTGAGGTAATTCTCTTTAAAAAGAGGAGATAGTAGCTTCTTTTAGTTATCTGGCTCTGTAGGAAATTTCTAACGACTTTCCAAATTGTCTCTCCACCTCTCCCCAACCCCCTACCTAACAATCAGCCTCTAGGCCTGGAAAAGCTGGTTAGGAATTATCCTTGGTAATTAAATCTCAGACTTTAAGAAATGGATTTAAAAAAATGCTTCCTGAAAGATTTTTTTCCATTATTGTTGTTTTTGTTCAGGCTCATAAAAGCCTAAGTTCATTATGGTTTTGCTGCAATTCTGGGAAAAAGATTTTTGAGATCAGTGATTGGCTTTATTTTGACAAAAGTTCCTCTTTCAAAGAACAGCTCCCATGTGGCTCTGGTTCAGAAAAGGACTGCTCTTGACTTCTGCCAGGGAGCCCCAAATCTAGGCATCTTCAAAAGGTTTTGTTTGGCCTTGAAAGAGTGACAGCTTCAGGGACCAAAGTGCTACAGAACTCTGGGAAAGAGAAGATTGATATTCTCTGTATCTACACTATTTCCCTTCCCCTTGGACTATTTGCTCAGGAGTAGCTAATGTTTATTGAATTCAAATTATACTCATGCCCTTTAACGAGTTCCTTCAGTTTTGGAAGAGACCTTGTTAGCCTGTCCAGGATAGAGACAGAGGAAAGATATGCTGCTACTACTTGTTCTCTCCAGTATCTCAGGATCTTATCATCTTAGGTCTTGAGCTGGAAGGATTACCAGAGTCCATCTAGTCTGATGCCCTCATTTTTTATACCTGGGAAAACTGAGAGTGTTAAGTGATTTCCTTGAAGATCATCCATGTAGTCATGTATCTGAGATGGAACATGAACCTAGACCTTCTAACTCTAGAATCATTGCCCTTTCCATTTAAATAACATACTGATTTTGCATCTTAGACTCCTGGAATTGGGAAACACCCCAAGGATATCTAGTTTAATTCAGATGTGAAAAGGAATCCTTTCTACAAGAGAAGAAAGCACATACATTGGGATTAAAGAAGAATTATGAAAGGCCTTCTATAGGATATTGTTCCTGGACAATGAAGGAAGAAGCTATGGATTCAGCAGTCATAGGTGAAGAGGAGGGAGAGAGCCACTTGGATTAGAACACAGAACATATATTTTGAAGTTACATGATCTGTCTGGAAAAGTAGGCTAGAACCAGATTGTGAAGGACTCTAAATGCCCAAACAAGAATTTTGTATTTTATTGCTAAGGTAGTAGAGAGGTATTCATAATTATTTCCAGGGGAATGTCATGATCAGACCTGTATTTTAGGATCATCAACTTGGTAACCATGAAGGTTAGACTGGAGAGGAGAAAGATTGAGGAGGCAGTGATATAGGTAAAGAGGTAATGAGGGCTTGAATTAGTGTTGACTGTATTAGTAGAGAAAAAGGGACAGATATGGAAGAAGAAAAACCAAGACTTGGTTACTCAGTGAATGTGGAGGTTGAGGGAAAAGGAGTCACAAATGGTGAAAAGGTTATATCAGATCACTCAGGCAGCTAGAGGGATGAGAATACCTTCAGTAGAAATAGGGGAATTAGATGGTAGGGCTTGGGGTCATTTCAATACAATTGTGTGAATTTCTCCAGCAGTCCTCAATAGCATTCATATAGGAACAGAGGAGTTATGGCAATCCAGGGCTGGGATTTGGCAAGGCACAAGCACTACTAAAACAAGAAAATAATAGAGCCAGTGGTTTAGTGGAAATGATGCCCTATTTTTGGTATTTGCTGAATTTGAGATGCTTACGGAAGATCCAGACAGATTATCTAGCAGTCATTTGAAGATGCAGGAGTGGAACTCAGGAGAGAGATGAAGGCTGAATTTATAGATATGAGAGTCTTTGGTTTAGAGATAATAGTCGAACCCGAAGAAGAAGATGAAAGAGATTGAGTGAGAGAAGAGAGACAAGAGAAAGTTGAGGAATACATCCACATTTAAGGAGAGAGATATGGATGATGATCCTGCAAAGGATACTGAGAAGGAGCAGACAGAAAGGAGCAGTTAACAGGTACAAGTATAAAAGAGTGGAGATCATGGTTAAGTGTCATATGTTGCATAGGTGTCAGGAAGAATAAGAACAAAGAAGAAGCCATTGCTGACTACAAGGAAAGAGTTTCAGTGGTGGAGTTAGAAGTCAGATTTTGGGAGGTTGAGAATTAAATGCAAAGTGAGGAAGTGGAAGCAATGATTGTAGAAATCTTCTCTAATTCTACCTGTGAAGGGGAGCAGACAAAGAAAGAAAGAGAAAGAGAGCTTTGATGACAGTAGAGTTAAGTGACAGGGTTTAAAGACAAATCTGACCTTGGTGTAATCATAGGTAGCAGGGAAGGAGCTGATAATTAAGGCAAGAATGAAGATTAGAGACAAAGAGTAGTTGCTTTAATGGGACAAGGTTATGGACAGGGCAATATGGGAGGAGATAGCATCAAGGACCCAAATAAACAGGCTCGCATTGGCAATGAGAAGGGGTATCTCTTATTCAGAGATTGGAATAAAAAGTAGCTTACAGTGGATGGCCTTTATTTTTAATTAATCAATCAATTATTTATTTAATCCATCAAAAACATTGATTAAGCACATATTATGTTCCCAGCACAATGCTAAGGATGCCTATTATATGCAAGACATTGTGCTAAGTATCAGGAACACAAGCAGAAAGAATAAAACAATCTCTGATTACATTCTAATAGGGAAGATAAATGCATGAAGACTCTGCAAAGGCCATGGAAGAGCAGTACATGGAACATGTAAGTGGGTCTTGGGGGCTAGAACATAGAACCAGTATGTGGGAGTTACATGTTACATTTGGAAAAGTACTTAAATACAAAGGCATTTGGGAAGAGGGGCATTGGCAATGGAGAATCATACAGAAGGTGTTTCATGAACTATATCTTTTTTTTTAATTTTTTTTAAACCCTTAACTTCTGTGTATTGGCTTATAGGTGGAAGAGTGGTAAGGGTAGGCAATGGGGGTCAAGTGACTTGCCCAGGGTCACACAGCTGGGAAGTGTCTGAGGCCAGATTTGAACCTAGGACCTCCCATCTCTAGGCCTGGCTCTCAATCCACTGAGCTACCCAGCTGCCCCATGAACTATATCTTAAAAGAAGACAGGGACTCTGAGGAAGAGGTAAGAAAGGAATGCATTTGGAGCCTTGGGGCAGCTAGAGCAAAGCCACACAAAGATGGAGTGTCTTGAGTGGAGAAAAGAAAGGCCTGATATGGCCTTTATTTTTTTTTTTGGCAGAGAAAGAGGGAAGATCTTCTGCTAATGAGAAAGGAATGGGGGGTACCATAGATGGTTTGAATTAGCAGTTTCACAGCAGGGATGATGGACTGGGAGGATGTGGATAAATGGAGTGATTCAAGATTTTTAACAGTGTAAAAAAATCAGTTAAGAAGAACTGATGTGGTGGCTGAAATGAAAAGGCAAGATCCTAGTCATGGTCCAAGAGAAGAATTTCAGGGTTCTAGATAATGGAGTTAGTATTTACAGGTGATGGTGAGATGAAGGGTATGACCATCCCTGTGTCTAGTGAGGGAGTAATGAAGGTGTATATAAATTATGGGAATTGTGGATGTTGGGAAATGAGAGACTGGAGTGTTGAAGGGGACATCAATGTGAATATGGAGGTCCCCAATTTTTAGGACAGAGGCTAAGGTAAAGAAGAAGCCTGTGAGCAATGAAGGCCAGTAGGTAGCAGCAACTAGAACCTGGCTAATGGAATGGAATGAATTTCAAAGAGAGAATGGTGCCAACTGATGGTGATATCCAGTATTGAGTAGGGTCAAGAAGGATGATTAGGGGAAGTCAGGAATGTAAGAGGATGAGGGGGGACACCTGTTAATGATAGAGAAGGAGGGTTATAAAGGGTATGACAGTGGGTAGACTTTGGAGGTCGAGAGGCCTGAGGAGAGTAGAGATGAGGAATTGAGAAGTGATTGCAGGAAAGAGGAATTACAACTTAGTTGGTCTGTGACTCAATCACAGGGTTTTGGAAAGGAGATAGAATTTGCTACCTTTAGCACAGCTGATTTTCTTAGCAGTCCCAGTATGCAAAATTAGTTCTGCTTCAGGTCGTGGCTGATGTTGAGTCAGCATGGGATATCTTCCCTAGGTCCTAGCTTAGTGGTCACATAACTAAGAAGAATCAGAGGCAGGAAGTGAACCCAGGTCTTCTTGACTCCAATACTGCACCCAGTCTACTGGGGACTGCTGTCTCCTTATCTGTGATTGCCCTTCAAATACCTGGAAACATCTCATATCCTTTTTCCAAAACTAACTTGAGTCTTCTGTTCTCCAGGGTAAACATTTCCAATTCTCTTACCTAACTTATTGCATGATTTCAGGTACTCTTGTCCCTACCTACATTCTCCTCTTTGTCAATGTTCTTTCTAAAATATGCTACTTAGAGCTTAGTGGAATTCTCCCAATGACTAGAGCATTCCTGTTAGGACCCAATTTTGCCCTCTGTATAATACAAGTCTACTTTCCTTTCCTCAGCCTTTTAAATAATTGAAGACAGTTCTTATATTTCCTCTTGGTCTTTTCTTCTCTGGTATCATTAGTTTAGTTCTTCACTTTAGGGCTAGTATGTGATTCAAGGACGCCTAATGAGAGATATTCCATTAGGTTCCTTAATGAGTAAATCATAGTATTTTAGAAGTGGAGGAGTCCTCTTAGAGGTTATTTAATTTATAATCTCCTCATTTTATAGGTGATGAAACCATGGCCCAGAGAAATCATGACTTGCTCAAGGTCATAAGAGGCAAAGCCAGGATATAAACCCAGGTCCTTTGACTCCAAATTCAAGGGTCTTACTGCTCAGTTTTACATTCTCACTTTTTCTTGCAAGGAGGTTGAGGTAAAAAGGCAAACCCATGTCTAGTATAAGACCCTTGACAATTTAGCTCCAATCTAGTCTTCTGGCTTTATTTCAAATTATTCCCCTTCATATACTATTTTGTTCCAAATAGATTGGACTGATGGCTCATCCTGAAATTCTCTCTTAGAATTTATTAAAAGAAAATGACAGTTAATATAGTTAAAAATAAATTTAAAAAATTCTTAACTGATTCACTTTTTATGCCACTGCCACTTCCCAATGCTATACCTCCAAGTCCCAGGGTGGAAACTTTGAAGTAAATAATTATATAGTTAATAACAGTTATAAATAAATATATTGACCAGGTCTGGAAATATATGCCTTATTCTATACCTTTTGTCCATCACCTCCCTGCCAAGAGATGGTAGGCATGCCATCATATCCTTGAGAGCCATGATCAGTCTCCCTATTGGTTAAAAGTCTGAAGTCTTTTTTTCCCTTGTTAATTCCTTTGATTTTCTTGACTTTTTGTTATTCCAGATGAATTTAGTTATTATATTTTCTAGCTCAATAAAATAATTCATGTTCTTATTCTTCACATCATTACCACCATGTGAATTTTTCCTGATTCTGCTTACTTTGCTTCACATCAGTTCAAAAAGTCTTCTCAGTTTTCTGTATCTTCCTATCTGTTATTTCTTATGGTGTAATAATATTCTGTTATAATCATATTTACTATAATTTGTTCATACAGTTGATAGGAATCTACTCTGCTTCAAGTTCTTTGCTAACACAGAAAAATGTTGTTATAAATATTTTTGTATATATGGGGATTTCCCCTCCATCTATAACATCTTTGCATTTTAGACACACTTGTATCATATCAAAGTATGCATATCATTTTATGGTTTTTTATTTATACTTCCAAATTGGTTATGCCTATTCAGAACTATAACAACAATGTACTCCTATGCCTTTTTAAAATATCTCCTTTTATACTGATCATTTTTATCTTTTGGTTCCTTTGCTAATCTGGTGGGTATGACATAAAACATTAGAATTGTTTTGTTTTGCATTTTGCAAATAGAAATTCCTAGAACATCTCCAACAAGGAAAAAGGTAATAGGGCCCAAAATAGAAGTCTTTTGGTTGCTCAGAACTTTCCAGCCTTGGAATTAGAAATCATATTCATAACTAGGGCAGGGCAACTAGGAATAGGGAATCATTAGCACTAGTACACCATCAGCCTTTCAGATCAGTGAAAAATAAACTCTCAGGAAAGAGTCACATAATTTTATCAGTCATTGACACTTCAGTGCAAAGGAATTTATTTGACACTTCACCTGGATTTTTAAAAAAAAATTTTTATTTTAGGGAGGATAGCATTAAACTTAGTATTTACATAACAAGAATTTGTTAAAATAAAAAATTTACAGATGGAACCCTTCTACCTAACTCCTTTTGGCAACCTGGTTGAGCTCTTCTTCTAGCCCAACCCTTCCTTGCTGCTCCCCTCATGCATTTATTCTCTCCCTAGAACTGGCCTTTGAAGGTCCCAAGATCTTTGCTGTCCTCACTCCATTGAATGGAATAGAGAACAATTTTCATTCCACTTTTTCCAGCTACAGAATTACTAATCATAACTTCAGTTGTGGGTGCGAAGGTAGCTACTTTATATTTGATGCTTGTAAACCAAGTATTTTGCTTATCTGGAATGATTTTCTATGTACACGAATGACAATAATTTAATGGTGAGTAACAATCCAATCAATATTAGAGATGATGATGAAATAGGACATTTAGGTAAGGGATCCTAAACAAAAGAGGTGTTTAATAAATGTAGAATTAAACTGAATGTGTTGATTTTGTGGGTTTTTTTAATCAAGTTATGATTAATTTATTAGTTTTTTATTATTGTGTCTCTTGATTTCTTACCTATGTTGACTAATATGTTGTATCCAGGATCACATGTTCTCCAGAAGTCATCTTTTTGACATGCCACTTGCTAGTCATATTAATCATTAATTCTTATTGTTAGATTTGCAGCCTCATGAGAGGAGGAATAGCAGAACGAGGAGGAGTCAGAGTTGGACATCGTATCATTGAAATCAATGGACAAAGTGTTGTGGCCACAGCTCATGAGAAGATAGTTCAAGCTTTGTCCAACTCAGTAGGAGAGGTAAGTGTTCTGAGTCATTTTCTCTTGATATCAAAGTTTGTATCACCACCATTGCACTTTACATTGGTGGTATCTGGAGAACATGAACAGTTTACCCCTCAGGGTAAATGGTTCCAGTTTAAGGTTGGTTACATGAATTGCAATGTATCCTTGATTCTTTTTCAGAAGAGCCTTGCCTTTCCCAAGATGAGTTTCACTTAATATATCACCTCTGAGACCATTAGGACCAAGGACTCCATTTGTTTATTTCTGTTAGAAGTTTTTCTCTTCGTACCCAAACTGTGCTTTTGTTCTTCAGAAGACTGAATTATTTTAGTCAGACTAAGCAGTCTTACTAGTTTCTCTTAGATAATGAGTGCATTTACCATGGGGATGTGGAATTATAATACTATCTAGGCCGTTGCATTATGACTTTATTTCATTTGATTGGTCAAAATGTCATTTCTGTTGACACCAGTGACCAAAGACAGATACCATGTATGCCATTGCCGAGGATGAAGGTGTACTTAAATATGATTTCAGAATCTGATTCAGAATCAAGCAGGGCCTAGGAGTTCTTTATTTGGAGCTGCCAAGCCTTTTATAGCTCAGAACCACCTAGGCAAGCCTTAGTTTCTGGGAAGAAGGTGGGCTTAGGTATGATCTGAGTCATTCTTTTCTGCCTGCAGGCATGCACAAAGCCCAAACCCATCTTATTTGTCACTTGCTGTGGAAATCTGGAACATTTTCTACTTGTATACTTAACCTTCATTACCTTTCCATTATGACTTCTGACTCAGCTACTGGGATATAGTATTATAGCTCTTGACAGGTAGCATTTCCTGTTGCCTTTTCTTTTCTTTTCTTTTTCTTTCCTTTTTTTTTTTTTAACATTTCCTCATATTCAGCTTTCTGTTGAAACACTAAGTCAGGTGCTCTGGGATGATGAGGAGGAGGGGTTGTTGGCACTTGCTGGAGGCATCATTTCAAGAAATGAGGGAGAGAAAGGGTAAGATGCCATTAAGCCTCCTTTTACAGATGGTTTCAAAAAGGAAACAATCTGATTTTCCTAAGTGGAATCGTTGACATGTCAGGCCCCTTTGGAGTGATCAACCTCACGGAGATGAAGAAATCAATCGAATAGTGTAGGATTGGGAGCAATGAAAAATGTTTCAGAGTTTTAGTCATGAGATGAATTGATATTCAAAGAGGTGAGAACTCAGACTGATGGGTTTTATAATCCTTTCATCTCGCAGGGTTTCTCAGGCTTGACTGGGGACGGGTGAGGAGATTAAAGTGTCTGTCTCTATTTTTCATCATTCCTAAGCATGTTTAGAAAATTAGTGACTGATAAACAAGACTTGAGGTTTTGATGAGTGCTGTGGTTGAATGAATGTGCAAGAAAAAAAGATTATTGGGCTGATAGAGAAGCTAAAATCAAGGATGATCCTATCAAAATATTTCTTATTGCAGTGTGCCAATTTGAAAAATATGTTTTGCTAACTGTGATTTATTTGTTCATATATCTGTCAGAACCGGTTAGATCAGTTGCTCTAGCATGATGTGCCAAGGAACAGTTAGAGAAAAATTCAGGTTCAAGCCCCAAGCTATATTCTTACCCCAACCAGCCATCTTGCAAGTGTGGCATTAGGCAAAAAGGGGAACAGAGAGAGGCTTTAGGCAACTTAGTCAATGACAGATTATGTTTATTATTATTTTTATATTTATATATTATATTTATATAATTATATGTAATTTAAAAATAATTTATATAATTATAAATAACAATTATATTACAGTTCATTGTCCTTTTGATGATGGGTCAAAAACATCTTCATATATTAAAGTTGATAAAATACATAAATATATACCTGTGAAGTATTATACACTTTTGTACTTAGTATTTTTAGCTTTAACATTTATAATAAAATATACAATCTAGTTTTTGAGCTTAAAAGGCCTTTAAAGTATGTGTGTGTAGGTAAAGGAAATTAGTGAGCCTACTGAATGACCAAGACTGCATAGGAAATGGGAATGGCCTATGACATTGTTTTATTACTCATTGAACTTCCCAGTATCTCAGAGAGGGAAGGAAGGGACAGATCTTTGGAAGATAATTATTTAACTTATGTCTAAGAAGGATCCCTTTCCAGTATCCCTGACCAATAGCTATCTAATACTAAACAAAAAAATGGACAACATTCTTTTACATAAGTCGTTTAGGAATGTCCTGGCTTGTTACATTGCTACTAGTAGCAAAGTCCATTACATTGGCTTGTTCCACAGTGTTTTACTTTCTGTATACAATGTTCTCCTGGTTCTGTACATTTTACTCTGCATCAGTTCATTGAGGTTCTCTCAGTTCATATGGAAAGCTTCCAGATCATCAGTCCTTACCATACAATAGTATTCCATTATCATTATATACCACAATTTGTTCAACTATTCCCCAATCGAGGGACAGCTCCTTATTTTCCAATTTTTTGCCATCACAAAGAGAGTGGCTATAAATATTTTTGTGTAGGCCTTTTTCCTTATTATCTCTTTGGGGTACAAACCCAGCAAGCCTTTATTGCATCTTTGCATTACATATGGTTGGATCAAAGGGTATGTATTCTTTTAAATCCCTTTGCCCATAATTCCAAATTGCTCTTGAGAATGGCTGGATGAATTCACAACTCCACCAGCAATGCCCCAATTTTGCCACATCCCCTTCGACATTTATTATTTTCCTTTACTATCATATTGACCAATCTGCTAGGTGTGAGGTGGTACCTCAGAGTTGTTTTGATTTGCATTTCTCTAATTATGAGAGATTTAGAACACTTTTTCATATGCTTATTGATAGTTTTGAATTCTTTATATGAAACCTGTCTATTCATGTCCCTTGACCATTTGTCAGTTAGGGAATGGCTTGATTTTTTTTGTACAATTGACGTAGCTCCTTATTATTTTGGGAAATGAGACCTTTGTCAAAGGTTTTTGTTATAAAGATTTTCCCCCCAATTCATTGCTTCCCTTCTAATTTGGTTGCATTGGTTTTTTTTTGTTTGTACAGAAACTTTTTAATTTAATATGATCAAAATTATTCATTTTACATTTTGTAGTGTTCTCTATCTCTTGCTTGGTCTTAAATTCTTTCTTTTCCCACAGATCTGACAGATATACTATTCACCTAATTTGTTTATGATTTACCTCTCTATATTTGTCATTTACCTACTCTGAGTTAATGTTGGTATAGGGCAGTGATGGACAAACTATGGCCAGCGGGCCCTGAAATGTTCTATCTGGCTTGCAGACATTATTCCTAATCTGACGAATATAATGAGTAGGATACAATACAATGAAACTTTGAAAGAATTGCCTTAGAAACAGACTGACAGATGAACATTTCCTTTCCTTTGGCCCCCTCTTTAAAAAGTTTGCCCATCACTGGTCTAGGGTGTAAGATGCTGATCTAAGCTTAATTTCTCCCATACTGTTTTCCAATTCTCCCAGCTGTTTTTGTCATATAGTGGAACCCAAAAGCTTAGATCTTTGGGTTATTGAACACTATCTTGCTTCTGTCATTTACTCCATCTATTCTATTGATCCACCCTTATATCTCTAAGCCAGTACCATATAGTTTTAATGATCATTGCTATATAGTATAGTTTGAGATCTGGTAAAGCTAGACCTCCATCCTTCACATTTTTTTCATTATTTCTCTTGATCTTTTGTTTATCCAGATGAACTCTGTGATAATTTTTTTCTAATTCTATAAAAAAGGATTGTCATTTTTATTTTATTAGCTTGTCCTGCCCATGAGCAGTAGATGTTTTTCCAGTTTTTTAGATCTAGTTTTACTTGGGTGAAAAGTGTTTTGTAGTTATATCCATAAAATTCCTGAATTTGTCTTGGCAAGTAGATTCCCAGGTATTTTATCTTGTCTAGAGTGATTTTAACTGGAGTTTCTCTTTCTAACTTTTGATGCTGGGTTTTGTTGGAAACATATAGAAATGCTGATGATTTATGTGGGTTTATTTTGTACCCTGCAACTAACTAAGCAAAATAATCCATGATAGTCTTTCAAATATTTAATGATAGATCACATTTTCCGCTAAGTCTTCTCTAAGTTAAATGTCCCCTGTTCTTTCACTGAGCCTTATTTTATAACCTCAGGGACCTTCATGAAACTAGATAGTTTCCTCTAGACACATTCCAGCTTGCCAATGTCTTTCTTAATTTAGATTTAATGGAGAACTAAATACTTCTCCAAATATGGTCTAATCAGAGAAGTAAACAGGAAGCTTAGCTTCTTCCTTGTTTTAGACTTATGCCTATAAGTCTAAATCTAAAAATTAAATTAGTATTTTTTATTTGCCAGGTCCAATTCTTGACTTATATTGAGATTATAGATCTGTAGTCCACCAGGTATGTGTTTGCCAGTGTTCTGCTTCAGTTAGGTTTGGAGTTTTGCTGTACAGTGTATATCAACAATTGTAAATTGACTATTTTTTTTTTCATTTTAAATGCTCTTCTTATATGTACATCAATATTCAAAATTACATTATGCTTATTTCCTTGTACCCTTGAATTTTTAAGTAGCCATATGCTGAAATTCTTTCTCTTTGTCTGCTTGGGTACGATATGTATTGATTTGTCTGGCTTTTTAGGAATCCTCTGGTCTGAGACCTACATTTGGCTTCTCTTGGCCAATCTGCAGAGCAAAATAGCTGGTTTCAAAAAGGTAGTTGTTTTGGCCTATATGGCCTCTGGATTGAGATTAAAGAAAGCTCCTGACATTAAAAAAACCTTATCTTTCATCATAGATCAATACTGGGTATTGGTTCTAAGGCAGAAGAACCATAAGGCTAGGCAATGGGCATTAAGTGACTTGCCTAGGGTCTGATATTTTCTAATCAGATATTCCCTTGACCAAAATGGAAAGGAACTCTGAATGGAAAAGAACCATTCCCTAGAATAGTTGCTGCAAGAATAGGAATGGCTACAATTCCCACATATCTCCTTCTTGATGCCATCAAGGTTTCTAACCTTGTGAATAGCCTTTTCCTCACCAATAACCTTAGAAATAGTCTTGAGTGCTAAGCTACTAAGGCCTTTTGGGACCTTTGGCTGGGTGTGAGATTACATCACTTTGAGAGTCATGAAAACAAGTACCTTACCTTGTAACTAGTTCCTCAAATTCTCAAATATTCTTTATACTTCTACAGAGAAAATGCCAGGTGGTTTAAATGTGGCCTTGCATGCTTTTGACTGTTGTTCTTCAACACTGGTAATTGTCCATGTGGACTTTGCACTGAATTCTTTCTCCCTTCTGTTCTATATAGTAAATAATTAAATTTCTTCTGAAGGCTGTTTAACTACTGAGTTACCCAGAAACTGTTTTTTGACTAATTCCAGTGCAGTTAATAGCAGAAGTTATGGGAAGGAACAATTACTTCTAGGCTGCTCTGATCCTTCCCAAGCCAGATAAATCTGTGCCATTGCTTCTCTCTCCAGCTATCTTAAGAGGGGTAGAATCCATGTGATGTGGTTGGGAAATCACTTAGGAATTTTGTATTTGCAGGCTCAAGAGAGTCAGGAGTAACCCATATGAATCTGTTCTACTTTATCTGGAATATTACTTCATTTTGGAATCCCTAAATATCTTTTTACTTCCCTTAATGTGTTCCATTCTTTTCACATCCTCCCTTTGATCTCCCTGTACTTTTCATATTACAGAAAACAATGATCTCATCAGTATGATGGATGAGTTTCCTGGTCTACAACAGGATGACTTGTATGTAGACATGACAGCTACAGAATTGTTTTTAAGTGACAGCTTTGTGATTACAAAAGGATTCCCATTAACTGTCATTTATTCTTTTTTATCAGCAGAAAAGGGACATGAGAATGTATGACTATTGTTCTGCAAATCACTTCTTTTAAAAAATAAAAAAAAGAAATCATAGCTACTATTAGAAATGCTATTAATGAATGTAATGACCTTAAAAAAGAGGTAATTGAACACCTGTAATTAATTACATAATAACAACAATCAAATAACCATACCTTCTTTCTTTAAAGCAAAGTCCCCGCCTTTCTTTCTCTCCCATCTCATATTAAACTCAATTGGCATCTCTTTTCTACTCACAATTCCTTTGATTCATCTTTTATTCATCACAGATGATTGTTCCTATTTTTTAGATGAGTCAAAATATGGATTTTGATTATTGATAAATAGTCCATGCAAAATTTCCCTTTTCATTTCTTATGATTCAACACATTTATACTGTAGTAGGTACTGAGAGATGTACAAGTGATAAATAAGATAAAATTCTAGTCTTATAATTACTAAGGAGGATGAGTAAATATACTGTATATTTTTTTGTAATAAATGGCAAGAATCATTAAGAGAAACACAAAATAAATAATTTAGGGAAAGACAAATTGTCCATATGGGACAGATTTAGGAATGATGCTTAGAAAATCTTCCTAACAAGTAGAGTTCTCCAAAAATATAGTGGAATATCTTGGGGTAGGTATATAGTGGGTTTCCTTTTCATTCAAGTAAAGGCTGGATAGCCATTTATTGGGTATGTTGTAGAGGGATCCTTGCTTCTGCTATAGGTTGAACTACATGGGTTCTTCTAATATTGAGGTTCTGTGAAAGTCACTAGTAGATTCTAAATAGTGCAAAGTGAGAACCCGGGACATAGAGGTGGAACAAACAAAAGTACCGGTAGAGGAATTAAATAGGTAGAGAAGAATTGTTGAGAGACAGCTTATGTAGTTAGGCATCCATCTTTTTTGTTGAAACAGGAAGTAAGTTCATCTAGTGATTAGTTACAAGATTCCAAATAGGTCAATAATAAGAAAGTAAAGACACAATAGGAGTGAGGGTTTGGAATCATGACCCAAGATGAAGAACAAATTGAATAGAAATGAGGGTACAGGAGACAAATCAAAAATTGAAATCTTCACAGTAAAGCAGCCCTGCATGATGATGACTTCCCAAGGTGGGGCCTTGATAGAGGGTGCCAAAAATGGTAAGATGTTGGAAGTTTTGGAGTTGAGGATATGGAGATGGATATAGAGAAACTCTTATTTATATGGCCTCAAATAAGGGTCGCTAGTATGCCAAGGGCTAAAGATAACGTCAATTAAAGTGTCAAGAAGAAAATTTGATGCTATTAAAGTCATTGAAGAAAGTGACAGATGGCTCTAAGGCTGGGAGAACAAAGTGAGGTATGGATAAAAGGAGGAGACAAAACAGAAGAAGAAATGAGTTGCTCATTCATGCCAGCTCACAGTACTAGGAAGACAAGTTACCTTTGGAAAGAATGGCCAGGGAAGTGGACTCACCAACTAAATTTAAAATGAAAAATGAAAAGAAACATTTAAGGAAAATGTTACGTACTAGATAATAAAAACTAGGGCATAGAAAATACTGTGCAAAACCTAAGGTTTGGAGGGGTAAATGGAGATCAGTGATGAGTTTGTAAAATGAGGTAGCTGAGGGGAGGACCTCCAGTTACAAGGATGAAAGGAGTTTGAGAGACACCTTGTGAATGAAGATCAGAAGATACTATGCCCTTAACCTTCAGATTCCTGTCTGATGGCTCTTTCTTATTTTGGGAGAAAATTCTTCTTTAGGGATTAAGTGGCAGCCCAGGAGAGGAAAATAACCTGTTACCAACATATTATTTTCTGTGTTTCAATATGGCAACTTGCTTACTGGATTAGGATTTAGAAGAGCATAATTATTCTCTCTTTGAGTAGTTAACTTCAAGAATAAACAAGGCTATTATTTGCTGCTTTGAGAAAGGAAAAGCAGAGATGTGTGTTGGGACTTGTGTCTCCTTTTCTGAGCAAGTACCTAGAGAGATGTTGTTCTTGAAAACACCTTTTTGTTTTCCTTTTCATCAAATCAAACAAATACACTTCAGATTTCTTTGGGGACCTTAACTATTGCACCAGCATCTTCCCATCTGAAAAGCTAAATTGTAGTCAAAATTAAAAACCAAATGTTTCAATTCCCCAGGATCAACTTGTGCTGAAAGGGAGAAAAAGGCACTTAGTGGCATATCTGAAACTATAAACCGTCAGGGCTAGGAAAAACTTAATCGCCTGAAACACCATAAAATGTATTCTAAATCACCTTCTGCATGGGTTAAATCATAATTTTTCTTTTTTTCAAGCGCTGTCACAGACATATACTTTAAGCCAAAAGCTCTCAGTGAAACCATTAATAGATTCTCCCCTCCATCACCTCCCACTGAAGGATGGAAGGAATTTTCACATCTAGCTATACACTAAATTATTTGTTCTCCACTGATTTACTTCTCAGGACAGGGATGTAGGAAAAGGGGAAACATGAATTTCCATGGCAATGGACAGACCTCTCTAAATTCTGCTACAAATACTTTCATTTAAAATCTCTTTTCAATTCATTAACAGATTCACATGAAGACAATGCCAGCTGCAATGTTCAGGCTTCTCACCGGGCAAGAGACACCCCTTTACATCTAGACTAAATATGGCTTTCATCAAAAGAACTAAAGGCAAATCGAAGATTCCCACCTGAGCTGAGCAAACTCTGAACAACAGAGGATATCTTGTATTTTCTAAGAACAAAAGGCTGCCACGGACCTGAATTGGCAGCCCAATGACCAGACAGGCTTCCCTGAGTATCTTCCCTTCCCCCACTTCCTTTTTTTTCTTTTTTGCCAAAAACAAGTGATATGTCTTTATTGATGACCAGAGTTACAGACACCAGATCTTTGTAAAACATTGAAGTATTTTGCAACATATTCTGAACTGTTTTCTCATTGCAGTTGACCACGAGAATATTTATTTGTACCTTTGTGTGGCATAGTAGATGTCTGTCTGTCATACTTGAAACTGTGGTGAATGTGATTGTTTGATGAATGGGTCTGTGGAAGAGAATACAGTGAAGAACAACAAATTCCAACATGGCTGACTTACCAGAAACCACTATCCAATCCAATCCCTTGAGGTTCGAAAGCTGAGCTAATAATGGAAGTGATATTCGATGGTGTAAAATGTGTGTGAGAGAGAGAGGCTCAGCTGCTTCAAAAGTAGAATCCACAGCCACAGCAGCATCCCTTAGCATTCAGTACTCCAAGTGTGTAACTGGTAATTAAACTTTGGCAAGACGTGAATGTGTTTATTTAATAACACAAAAGGAGCCTTTCCTGTGTTAAATAAAGGATGATGGCCACAATGTAAAAACTCAAAATATTTATTTAGATACATATTTATGTTTTTGACTTTTCAGTTTGACAAACTGTTCCTACAGATTTAAGACTTTTTGAATCATCATGAACAAGATTGCTACTCTTGTACTAAACATGTTCCACAATCTGTGCAAATGTTACTTTTGGCATTTTATTCCTCGCCCATTTGCAACCATGCAGTGCTCCCCATGGTCAAGCCATGCTTACCTGTTACTTCTTGAGAGGAGTAGAGCTGCCCTAGAATTCCTACTGTCCTTTGACTATATATTTACATATGTAAAAAAAATGTCAACAGCCCTCCTCCCACCACTACCCCCTCTATTCCTAAGGCAACGAGCCATGGATACAAGTTATCTTGGGTGAGCAAGGAGCTACCATCATCAACAGTATTAGAATGTGTATAGATAAAGTAAAATGTAGTCAAGTTGTATTCATTACTGAGATAAATGTTAATTGATGTCATTTTGTCTTGATTTTTCTTTTTTTTTTTGGCCACGGCCTTGAAGAAATACACTGTGACTTAAGAAGCCTTACCATGCAGTAACTAAAGCTTTAGGATTACTGTATTTCAAGGAGTAACCTATGTGTTGCATGCAACTGACCTTAGGAAAGAATTAAGCTAATCTCACTAATAAATCTGAAGTAATAAACAAAAGGTGCTTGTTTGGATTGTTTTGTTCACCGAGGATTTCATGGTCAGCATCTCTTATAATTTTCAGTCTCACACCAAAGTAGCACCACAACCACTTTATTCAGTAATTCCAATAGCTACTAAATATACCATCCCATCATCATTAAATGGGTTGTAGAGCATAAGAGCTCTCAGCTGTAACATTCAGAGGGATTGTGTACTTGCTCTTAGCATGAATGGTTGCCACTGGATGTCACTGTAGCGTCACATCAATGCAATTGAAAATGCATCTGCTAAAATCATTTCAATAATGGTATTTGATTTCACTAACCTCACTTTCTGGGGGTGAGACTGCTCTTTGGTCACCTGCTTGACTCTTCCCTATCCTTGTTAGAAGGAAGCCTTTGTATCCTGTTGCCTAATGATTAAATGAATAATACAGGTCCAACATCAACAGGAGCTTTGTGTCTCTGTTAACCTAAGAGGTCAATGTGTGGACTGGGTTTTGTTTTTTAAGGAGGTTGGGGAAGGGGACAGAAACTTCTCTGTCTGAACACAACTACCTGTCCTGGCAGGCTGGTAGAATGATGAGTCCTGGACTTTAGAACCCAGGTACTAGTCCCAGCTCCAGCCTTTACTAGGGAGTGTATCTTGGGTGATCCATTAACAAATAGACTTCAGAGTTGGAAAGGGTCTTAGGTAGAATCTAGTTCCGCATGTGATCTTATAAGAGAGGGAACGGAAGTCCAGAAGAGGTCAAGTGGCCCAAAATTACAAATGAAATAAAGTAGCAGCAATGGGATTTGAACTCCAGGTCTGATGGCTCACAAGATGTGTTGTCAGTACCTAATGAGAGACATATGAGAGCATCATACAAATTGTAAAGTGCTAAAACCAATGTTATTTGCTTTGTAAAATTCTTTGGCTCTTAGTCTATACTGATTATGATTTAAGCAGTCCTATCATTCAGTAAGCTCCCCGTCTTCAAGGTCCCAAATCCTGGAGGGACAGTTATCTAATGCAAGAAGAGTCCGATTGAGCATTATGCACTGGTAAGTCATACATTACTCACCATGCAGAATTGTGGTATAATTTTTATTTTTTCCCAGGGGGCAGGGAATAGAAGGGCTGATGAGGACAAGGTTTTTGTCTACCTGTTCAATCCTGGGTTGTATTATACAAAAGTGTTTATGTTTAGGCTACAAACCGTGTCATCACCAGTATAAAAGAGCAGTCTTTAAGCTAAGCATCATTTGCGAGTTCTGGGGCAATGGTGGTATGCGTCCCCTCCATCCCTAAGGAGTCTGCATTAGCAGACTCAAAATATAATTTTCATTTTTTAAAGTGGGAAATTCAATTAGAAATTCTGGCAAGATTTCCTTCTCTAATTAGAGCCACTCAGATGAATTGGGAATGTTATAAAGTTCTCTGGGCATACCAGGAAGTCAAAAATGCTAGACTGCTGCCAATCTGGGAGAAGGGTTAATTTATATTTTGTATGTTGTTTTCCCAGAAAAGGGCTTTATACTTTAATTATCATGTAACGAAAAGAACATGAAGTATTAATTTATCTAGGATTAAAGCAGGAAAGGCAAAGGGCAACTCCATTAAAAGACTCTATATGTCCACCAGCCTGGTGACCCGCTGCTCCATCAGGATGGCAACCAGCTTGTGGCTCTGAAAGTGTTGGTTAGAAATCCTTGCTTATCGGGCCTGTTCCATTTGTATTGACTCAGTGACCAACTGAGGTCTGAAGCTTGCTTTGATTGTGCTGCTCACAGCAGTGAGCTACAAGACTGGATTTTTGCAAGATGGCACTCTAAGATTTCCGCTAAGTAGCACTTTTTTCACTAAATCCCACAGAAGGAGACATAATGTAAATGCTTGTGCACCGAGAACCATGTTCTCATCAAATAGTCTGTGTTTGAACAAAGCACCAATTTAAGGATTTAATTTAAGCCAAAGCTCTGAATTGGTAGGAGGGAAACCATGAAAGTCATCCGCCCACTTTGGAGGTCTGACAGCTTTATGGGGATTGCCTCGATATAGTTTTTGGATGGCACCTTTTGAGCATGCCCAGTCTACTCCTTCACCCTTCACTTAGGAACTGCTATTTCAGAAACTCTTAAGTACATTTGAGGGCAATTCTGAGAAAAACTATGACAATCTCTACCTTTCAGCTCTCAAGTTTTGTCAGGCACAGCCTTAAGTCTGACATGCTAAATGTACACAGAAACCTGAAAATGCAGTGAGTATTCAGGGCCTCTGTAGTGGTAACAAGTGTACTATCCTCTTCTGATTCTACTCCAATCAGTCCTTGGAGAAGCAAGAGTCAGAAATACTTTTTATTAAAACACTGATCATTGTGAAAACACTGTGAGGTACATTAAATAAATACAACTTTCAAGTTGTACAAACAGGTCTCTTGTGGCTTCAAGGGGGGTTCCTGGAAATCACCTCACAGTAACATTTAAACAAGCACATCTCTGAGCAAAAATAATCCATTTGGAAAATGCCTTTTGTTACATGAGAATGTACATTTAATCTGGGCATTCAGTAAAATCTGTGCATTATCTTCTTTCAGATGAATAAGAAATACAGTCTTATTGGATGATGCTTTTGCCTCCCCCCAAACCCATGTTCCTCTGAGGCAGTCATCCAGGATCTGGTGGAGGGAAGACAAAGTGCAGGGTTCAGGTCAGGATCAGTTTTTCTTAGGGCCATCTAGTTCAATATCAAATTACAGTCTCCCGGCAAGCTGCCACAAAACTCTGGGGACTGTTCCCTTCTAGACTGAGAGGGAGGTGTACCCTATGCAAGAAAGCAACCGGGGAGCTCAGGGCACCACAGCTTTGGAGATGGAGGTCTTCTTGAAGCTGTTTTCTAGAGAGAGTCACATTCTGCTGAGAACTGGCAATGACCTATTAATACAAGAGATGGGGAAAGAGAACAAAGAAAATTATGGAGGAAGGAAATGTCACTTCTGAATATCCATATTTTCAAAAAATATCCAAAGAGTGGGCTTAAAAATACTCAGGCTACAAAACATGCACACATGCACACATACACTGGAGAATTAAAATATTAGTTTTCTTCATCCATGTCCATAAACAAACAGAAACTGAAATGATCCTGACTTATGGTTGCATGCTCAGGGTACTTTGGACTACAAATAGCACCCTGCTCATTTCAGGGCTTGGTCATTTTACTGTTTAGTTCTACCAAGGTCTTCTGGGTATCAACAAGAATAAAACATGTCAAATGAGTGCTTCCTAATCTCCAGAAGTGTCAGCAAGAGAAGAATCACAGATTCTTTTCTTAGTGGTTAAACTATTCTCAGGTCCCCAGACTTATAACACTTGGGAAAATCATGATCTCAAAGTATATTGCTTACAGGGCTTTTTGTAGTATTTTCTCACAGTAAACCTCTTAGTAAACAAGAAGCTGGTCAACAGAAATTGTTTTTGTTCAGGCATTTCAGTTGTGTTCGACTTCATGAACCTATTAGAGATTTTTCTTGGCAAAGATACTAGAGTGGCTGGCTCTTTCCTTCTTCATTTAACAGATGAAGGAGAAACTTAAGCAAACAAGTCAAGTGACTTGCCCAGGATCACACAACTAGGAAGTCTGAGGCCACATTTGAACTCTGGAAGATGAGTCTTCCTGACTCCAGATCTGACACTCTATCCAATGCACCACCTAAGTAGTTCTAACAAAAATTAGTTTGGCTTAATGTAATACTTAAGGCAGGTTGGAACTTATAATATCTGATAGCTGAGTCCTCGTGTACACATGAGGAGAGCCTAAAAAATGTATCTTTATGTCCTTAACCATTTCCATGTTAACATGTAAGTTAAAGGGGGCAACTGATCCCATAAAAGCAATACTTTAAATGAAAGTGGTTTCTCAGTGGTTAAAATTCAGGCTAAAAAAAAAAGACTAAATTATACCCATATGAATATCTGAGGCTCTAATAGAGTTCTAAAGCAGTAGGTATAGAACTAACCAGGGTGAACCTTTCTGGTTTGGCCTCAGGCTATTTGTTACATGATTACACAGCAGGATTTTGACTGTGGAATTTGGTTATAGTATTTTAATGACATTATTGTGGAGTGCAATTAATAAAGATTTGCTCAAGAGAATTTAATTTGAGGGCCTTCACTGAGTTTGTGATGCTTAGAGCACATGCAGACTTGTACCTCATTCAATTTAAGGGCAGGTAGATGGGGCACAGTGGATAGAACAATGAGTGTGGAGTGAGGAAGACCTGAGTTAAAATCCAGCCTTAGACACCAGCTGAGTGGCCTTGGGCAAGTCACTGAATCTGTATGTCTCAGTTTCCTAATTTTTAAAATGGGAATAATAACAGTACCTACTTGCCAGGGTTGTTGTGATGATCAAGTGACATAATAATTATAAAACTCTTACCATAGTGTCTGCACAGAGTAAGCACTATATAAACCTCAGTTTATATCATTCTTATTCCTTTGTTTCAGCAAGGCCTTTTGAGTACTCCCAATCGAAGAGAGCATGAAGCATTCTAATGTAAGTTAGCGGAGAGAAGAGAATGAGATCTCTGGGATTAGGTTTGCTAAGAATGAGAGATCATGCCTGAATACCATCTCCTTTAACTGTGATATCTGATGATGTACATAGTACTTTAAGTGTTTATTTATGGTAGGTGACCTCTTTAAAGTCAATAATAGCCTAAATGTGTTGATTGTTAAAGAATGTAACCTGTGTTCATGGTAAGGAATCAACTCTTTCACCAAAGTAGCCCATCACTTCCATTTATACAAAGACCCTAGACTCAGACACCAGCATTACAGAAAGGCTGCAAGTTTCCTGAACCAAATATTCATGAATCAGTACACTGGTAGAAGAACTCTCAAAAAAATTTAACAACCTCACTTCCAATAGCATTGACTCTTTAGACTTCAAGTACACTCAAGAAAAATCACAGGATGACTTTTTCTTTCCTTCCTTCTTTTCTTCCACTTTTCCTTCCACTTTCCTTTCCTTTCCTTTCCTTTCCTTTCCTTTCCTTTCCTTTCCTTTCCTTTCCTTT
>NC_058131.1:582477651-582506712 GCF_016433145.1 Gracilinanus agilis
CATCTCTCTCTCTCTCTCTCTCTCTCTCTCTCTCTCTCTCTCTATATATATATATATATATATATATATATATATATATACATATATATATATATATATATATATATATATATATATATATATAATGGTCAATTTTAAGAGTCAGAAGGAGGTGTGATTCTAAAGTAATGGGCTAAATTCCATAAATCACATACAATAACTAATATTACATGAATCACACCAAATATATTCAACAACAGACCAGACCTATACTCAGCATGATTTTAGTTTTCTTAGATTATTCTGAAAAGCTTTTAGGAACTTGTAGGTTCTCAAAAGCAACAATTATGAACATCAGTCATTAATTATACTGTAGATGTATGAAAATTATAATCAATAAAATGTCCTAGTTAATAAAATTATAAATAAAACAAGAGACAACTGCAGGTACTAGGCAATGATTTCTGTTATCATCATGTTTGGGCGAGACCAGGTTTGGGAGTTGGGTAAAGAGACAGGAGAACAGGATCAATGAATATAAAGAATCTATAGGGCCAAACTGGATGATAATACTACTCCAAGTAAAGTCAGAGAAACACAAATGAATTCTGCTTTCCCAAGAAGCAACAGACTCCTTTTCTATTCATTTCGGTTAACTGCAATATATTTATTAAGTCTCTTTGTACTGAGCTGGGGTTGGGGGCAGAAAATAAAACAGAAGTAATTTAGCTCATTTCTAAAGCTGCCTCCTCACTCTGTCCAACAGGTTTAGAAATTTGGAGATCTCTGAGGAACAACTAGTCAAAAACTGTGGCAGGACCTTATGACACTCATACCTGGTCTATAATGTTGGCACTGTAGATGGCTTCTTCCATGTGTTGTTCATCAGATTTGATGACTGATCGGATAGTGTTCACCACATGCTGCACTTCTGGAGGGAGATTACAGTTTGAATGTTCCAAAAATTTAGCCACCAAAATTTTTGTGTCTTTATAGGCCTTAAGGTCCACTAAAGAGGGTGGCTGCTCTTTTGAGATGGTGTGTATGGCCTTTGGCTTTAACTGTTGGTCAACTTTCCTGGTATCCCTTTGTTTTCCAGTTGGCAAAAAATGGTCCTGATAAGCAGAAGCAGCCATGTGAGAGCTAGAAATGGAAACTAAAAAAGGGGAAAAATACAACTTTGAAAAAAAAAAAACAAAGCAAGCTGTCAAAACCAAAGAAAAGCAAACAGAAGCATGCCTGGGAGAAACCTTTTTGAGAAGCGTCTGGTACTCTCTAACTCAAACTGTGGATGGGTGTCTATCTCCCTTCACTCCTCAGTAGACCTGGCACTATCAAATCTGCAGGAGTCTATTGTTTTATTTGAAGACTAATACAGAGATAACACATATCTCTACAGAAAAATGGGAGAGTGGGAGGCCATTGAGTGATGAGACACACTTAGAGCATGAAAATAGCAATAGGTCAGTGGGCAATCGAGCTCAAGACTGGGAGATCTCCCTTCATACAACACAGAAGTTATAAAGATAGTATCCCTTAGCTTTGTGGTCTCCATAATATTAAAGGCATATTGCCTCCCTCTTTCTTGTTAATAACAAGAATGGTCTTATGTAGGTTTGGCAGTCATAGGTTTTTAAAGGTGGAAGACACCTTTAATCTACATTATTTGAGCAATCAGTACATTGAGTTCCAGAATAATTGGTTTGTACAAGGTCATGAAATTAGTAACTTAGTAAATTAGGAACTAGGTCTTCAACTCTTTTTCCCTGATGGACATTTTAATGTTTTTTGGGTTTTTTTTTTTGAGACCCCATGGAGTTTCATGTTTACAGTGAAAAAAGATTATTAAAAAGTGTAACAAGGGCTACCCTTTTGTGAACGTCAATAAAAAATGTGGAGTTGATGCCACGTGTGAAAGAAGTCATGCTGAAGATAATAGTGAAGATATATACAAGTGACCACAAAATAAATAATAAATGAGAGTAGAAATTCTATTTCCTGAACCATGTCTTGGTCCAGGTGAATTCTGGGTAAACTAATGTCCAGTCAAACCTGAATAAGTCAATTTACTCAACTAGTACTGGGTTATATTTTGACTCCCTCCCCACCACTCTCAAATGAAGAGTTAAGGAAAGAAAGGCAAAAGAAAATTTTAAAAAGGAATGGGTAATCAGAAGCACTTCAGCTTAAAACCAATAGGAGATTAAAAATGAGGGAGGAAGCACACAAATGATTACCACCATTCTGCCAAGAAGGTATCTCACAAAGGGAGAGCTCATATTAAAATCATTGGGCATATGTAGGGCTGAAGTAATGTTTTCTGATACATTCCACTAAGGGAAAAGGGAAAAGAAATACAGATGTTGGGTGTATGTACATGTTTAAACATTATACCTTATCACATGAAAAAAATTAATTTATTGAAGTATACTCAGTTACCATCTATGAAAACAACATATGAAACAATTCTCCTTCCCAGTCTAAACCACCATCTATTCTGTTGATGAGATAATAGCAAAGTTACACATGCAAAGATGATTTTACCTCACCTGTCTCTAAATCCGACTGAGATATTCCTGCTTCATGATGCTGGCTATATAGAGGTGTGTAGGAAGAGGTATCTCCTTTAACCAAAAAAAAATTAATTAAAATGTTGAAACATGCATTAAGAAAACAGCAGGAAAGACCCTTCCAAGACCAAGGAATCAATTGTAAATGATGAAACAAGTTGAAGGAAACAATTGGCCAATGCCTTTAAAACAAGCAATATATCCCTGGATAGGAAATAACACACCACTAAAACCCTTCAGCCTTTCAAACACCTCAAGTTAATGGTTATTTTCTTTGCTTTTACATACAAAATAATTTGATACAATCTTCAGTTGATTTCTTTTATTAAACACTTGAGGCATATTGGTGTTTCTTCAGGAAGCCTCAAGGTACCCACTTCAATAAAGTGAAACAATAAAGTTTTCTTCTTCGAATTGAGAGGGAAATTGCTTTGTGTGGGGGCAATTTTCTCTTTTTAATAGTCATGTACAGAGAAACAACAAACAATACTGATTCTCATTAATAATGTTTACATTTCAAGGTCTGACAAAACCCTCTCACTCCTTATTGAGCCCCAAATGGGAAGGTTACTGAGATCATATCACTGACTGTCACGAAACAATTACCACAAAACTTGTAGTGGTTTCCTACCCTCTTCTTAAATCTTAGACTCATGGAAAAAAACAAAAACAAAAACAAGGAAGAAACCCTCCATATGTGTGAGGAATATTTATTGCTCTTACAAAGACAAAAAGCTATTTTGAACTTCTAGATAGATTAAAAGACTCCCCCCCCTCCCTTCAGGGCATATTTATAATGAAAATCTGCTCTAACCTTCTTTAGTTGAATAGATAATTAAATCAGGAAATTAAAAAAAAAGAAAAGAAAAGAAAAACCCCACAAGATCCTCATCACCACCCAGAAAAGTCAGGATAAGGGAAATGCTGGCAGGAGTTGGCATCATGCCTGAAAATTCTGGCACATGTTCTACAGTTAGGCTCAGAAATTTTATGGGAACTATCAGTTTTCTAAACAGTCAGATTATTCCAGCAAGTAAAATTACCCTAAATGCAAGTCAGATACTTAAGGAAGTTTTATAATTTATTTGGGTCGTGGCAATACAACAAAGTCATTTGAGTGTTCCAGTAGAGCAGTATATACTGGCTCCCTCTATTAATGCAGCTTGGAAGATGTACTTGCTCCAAAAGAATATTTTACATAATATAAGATCTGTCCAATTTTGAAAGTGAGCGGAAGATAATACACAGCTCAATTCTTAGATACTCCAGGCAGAGAAGTAGAGATAGTAGCCGTAAATGTTCTTTGTATATGTATTATATGAAAAAGATCCCTTTTTTCATGTTGGGGCAATTATTAGGCCTCTCTTTAATATAAAAATAAGAAGATAAACTAGCAGTATCAATAATTGTATATACATAAAGAGTTTCAAAAACAATCATCTGTAGCCCTGACTACCTAAATTCTATTTTCTACATTGTGTTGCCATAGGAGGTACCCACAATACCCAGGATTTATCATTGAGAAAGTAACAGAAAACCAAAACCCAAACCCAGACCTAACACTTTGAAGTCTAAGGAATAAATTGTTGATGGAATAATGCCGATGGAAAATATTAAACTGTGTGTTTAAGATAAGCCATATAGATTGAAAACCATACTGTTATATATTCCACCTTTCATATATTCAGGTACATTGGCTTAATTTTTTCCTTATTTGACATACTGCATAATACAAAAAAGCATCAACTGTACAGATGAGTGGTTGTGTCATATTTAGCTGCTAGAAGAAAGGTTCCCACCAATGAAATTGCCTCACACGCTTCTAGGAGTCAACATGGTCAGCTCTGTACTAGCTAGAGTTCATAGAACATATGAGTTCTATGAAGCAATAGATGCATTATTCATTTATCATTTTTATTAATTAGGTGTATTGATTATACACATTATGTATATTCATTTTACACATATGCACACATACATACACGCACACACCCATGCCTCAAGACAAGACACCTACAACCACAAGAGCTCTACTCCAACTCTCTCATTCCACAGATCAGGAACAGGGAAGTATTTTGCCAATGTGTGTGAAATCCCCATCTCTTGGGCCTGTGCTCCTTTTCATGTGCATTGTGCCTTATTCCCAGGCCTTTCCAGGCTTATATTTGTGGTCAACATCTCCCCTTTCCCTGTTGTGAATCGAAAATGTTATCTATTCTCTTAACACTTTATTCTTTGTTTATGCATTTTATTACATTTAAATTTGTATCATACTTGCCTGTATACTTTTCTAATCAAATGAATCAAAGGGATGCCCTAAGATTACAGGGTTTGAAGGGTCATGCCTCATCATGTATACTTTTCTGTTCATTGCAGAAAGTCAGATAATTCAGAGCAGTTAGCAGAATGCCATTATTCATCTTTTACACCTATAGATTTCATCCCATTTGCTTTGCCCCATACATTTGTAAGTTACATTAAAGGGAATGAAATGCATAAAATATAGAATGAACTGAAGCCTACACGAACAAGGTGTTCTATAATAAAGTGTGACAAGTGCTACAATTAACTTAGGGATGGTTGGTGTGTACCCCAGCCCACCATCAATGTTGAAAAAGTTTACCTTCTGTGCTAGATGAACATGAAATAGGATCACTGGTAGATCGGACAATATTTGAAGTTCGTTTTTTCCTAGCGCGTCTTGGAGGGACAGTTCTCACTGGGCAGCCATGGTGTGAGGAAGTATTTGCAGGAACTGAACACAGAGAGGGCTGGGAATGAGTTGCAGAAGGCTGGCTAAAGGTCCCACAGCACATTTTCATTTGTTTCAACTGTGGCTGCGATTGATTCTCCCGCACAGAGCCCTGGGACTCTGAAAAGCTGTAATTTTCTGAAGAATAGTCTGGAGATCTCTGAGAAGAACTCTCATAGTCCTGGATCTGAGATCTGTCTAGAGAGGCTCTATGCCGGCAGCCTCTAGCCTCCATGGAGGAACATGGTGAGTGAGTCCTGTGGAACCTGCAGCGCACACTGCGATCCAAGCTGGTACAGCTACTGTCTGTGGCCGCTTTACGTATTGTACCATATGGAGAAAAGTCTGCAGAACGGAGGGAACCTTGAACTTCCAAAGAACAAAGGTCCTCGGAGGAGAAGCTATGATCTGGAATGTCAGCAACTTCAGATACCAAAAGAGAAGTACTATCAACGGAAACTACAAAAGAAGATTGTAACAAAAGCTTTAACATTGAATAAACTCATGCTTCAAGTAACTGATGGGACAAAATATTGAAATGCAAATTAGGAAATATAATAACAGCAATGACTCTATCTTTCCATTCCAGTATCTAACTTTGTCTGATATAAAACTCTGAAGCTTTAAAATTCCAGCTCACTTTTTCCTCTTTATGATGCTCAAAATCTTTAGTAGAACCTTTTGAGACCCTGAGATATAAGATGCATAGAATCATAGTGCAAAAATACTTTTAAAATACCCAGGTAAGCATCACACACCTCTCTGGTTCCAAGTGACCAGGCACTTTTTGGTGCGTGGGGGTGAAGTGTGGATGGGAGTGATCTGGAATAGAAAATTTTAAAAAATGCTTCAATTGCTACTCTAGATCCAATCTTTTCAAAGGATGCTGGATCCACATATTAAATAATAAAAGAAACAGGGAAGCTGGAAGCACTAAAGCCCATTCTGTCCAAAGTTGAACAAGTGTTTGACAAGAAGTGACTTTAAAAGTCCATTAGTGCTAGGTTCATTTTTTGTCCAGGAAATGGTACCTTCTGCCAGAGTGAGGATAGGCAATTCTGGTGAAAACAAATTAACTGCCACTTCTAGCCTTAAACAAGACCTTCATAAGCCAATGATGTAACTAATGAAGACAGGGGCCTTATAAAATGTAGATGCTTACCTCACATACAGATGAGGAAAATTAACTTGATGCTAAGCATTTAAACTCTTTTTAGCACTGCATATTCTATGAGTCAGTGAAATACCTTCTTCCTCTCTTAGGATGACCTCAACTCCTACTTTCTTTTAGGCATGTCAAGGCCATCAGAACTGGAAAGAATTATACGTATAAGAGTAAAACGGAACCAGATTGGAGGTTGAACTCCTTTAACTCAAATCATCCTTTTCTTCCCCACCCCATCCACACCATCCCGGTCTTAAATTTTCTCTGACTTTGATTATCCACCCCTTCCCTATTTTTTAATCTGATGAAGAGTGGATCTTTCTCTGCTCTACTTATGAACTCAATTTTCCCATTTAAGCTCCCTCTAGAAACTTTCTTGAATATTCATTTGAAATCAGTTATGTTCTTTTCTTCTGTATTTTTAATTTCTCCCTTTCTATTAATTCAGTCTTCTTTGGCTATTCCAAAACAAACCAAAAAACCTCTCAGTCCTACTACCTGCCCCCTGCCCAGCTACCATGTTCTACTTGGTTGTTAAAACTTGTTGAGGTTATCAGATGTCTCAAAGGAAATATCTTCATTCCCTGTCTGTTTCTTTTAACAAACATTCAAGCCAACAAATGTATTGAATGACTACCCAGTGAAAAGTCTTGTGCTAAGTGATAGGCACACAAAACGAAGATGGAAAAATAGTCTTTGCCTTCGAGGGCCTTATGCTCCATGAGGGATCTGATACTTGAATAGTTAATTAAACACATGATAAATTGAGAAAAGAGAAATAATTAATGCTATCAAAGAAAGGTTGCCAGCAAGTGATGGCACCTGAATTAATCCTTGAAAGAAAGATTTTAACAGGTGGAGGTGAAGAGGAAGTGCACTCCTGGCATCAGGCACAATTTGTGCAAAGATTTGGCAATAGGAGATGGGATTCTGAGTTTAGGGAAGAGCAAATAGTATAGTTTGCTTGAAAGATAAAGTAAAAAAAAAGTGGAGTGTTGTGAATGTAGCCTGAAGCCAGATTATGAAAGACTTTAAATACAAACTGAGAGGTATACATTTTCTCCTATTAAAACTACAATAATACAAACTAGCATTTATATTTGTATAGTGCTTCAAGGTCTGCAGAGCACTTTACATATATTATCTAATGAGCCTCAACAACCTTGGGAGATAGGTATTATTTTCATTTTAAAGATAAGGAAACTGAGTAGAAGTTAAGTGACTTGTCCAGCCAGTGAATGTCTGAGACTAGATTAAGTCTTCCTGACATCAATTGCAACTCTATGTTCAATGGGTCACCTAGTTGCCTAGAAATAACAGGGAGCTACTGGAGATTTTTCAGCAAGAAAAATAAAGCCGTCACTCCTGTGCTTTAGGAATATCATTCTGGAAGATGTGTGGAAAATATTTATTGGAGAAAAGAGAGACCAGAAGCAGGGATGGGACCATTATAATAGTTAAGATGACAAGTGATAAACATCTTAACTACAGTGGTGGATTGTAAATGCAGAGAAGGGGATGCATGTGAAGGATATTATTTTTAAGCAGAATTGATAAGATTTAGTAAGTGACTGGATTTAGGGGAGGCAAGGAAGAGAGAAGAATCAAGAATGACTTCAAGGTGGTAATGCTTCGACAATTGAAAAGATCAAAGAACCCACTTTAGAAATGGTAAGTGTTTAATCAATATCTGTCACAATATGAAAATTAAATGAAATTGACAAGTTTCAGAAAGGAATGGTTTGGGGAGAAAGTAATGAGTTCAATTTTTGACATACTGAATTCTGATTAAATTATGGATCTATTCCATACTGTGGGATGTGTGGAAATGATGTAGTATTGTTTGTCAGGAGAGGGATTGGAGCTAACCTTATAGTTTGGGAGTTATATTAAAAAAAAGGAAAGGGACAAAAAGCAATGAATTCCAGGTCTAATGATCCATCATTAAATAGTGATCTGTGGATGGGGAAGAAATATTCATACATCTTCACTTCCTCAAAGCTCACTAGTATGCTGGCATTCCTTTTGTTCTTATTTCTTCACATCTATTTGAATCTGGCTTTTGCTCCCAACTCCTCAACTGAACCTTCTTTCTCAAAGGGCTTTAATAATCTCTAAACTGCCAAATACAAAGGTGCTTTCTCAATCTGCATTCTCCTTGGTATTTTTTTCCCTGCTTATGACATGGCTGATGGTACAAGTCTACCTTTCTTGATTTCCACGATGTTGTATGAAGTTGGTTTACTTGCTAGCTTCCTAGCCATTCTTTTGGCTCCTCTTCTTCCTTCTGTCCTGTAAATGTAAGTGTTTTCTAGGGTTTTCAAGATATCCTGAAGATTATAATCTAACCTTCAAAGCCCAGTTTATAGACTACTTTCTCCATGAAATCTTTTTTGATTCTCCAATCTAAAATATGGAATGAATGCAACTTTTTGTACCTCTTATTGCACTTTTGCATTCTACCTTGTGCTATAGGGTTTTGATTTTATGTTCCTATTGCATTCATGTGACACAATTGGCCAGAATCTTCTTCTATATTCTTTTACCTTTTTGAGTTTTCAACAACCTCCTTTCTTCTAATCCTACTTCCACCTATCTAATCACTCCTCAGTTTCCTTAGTTGCACTAACATCTGTCCAGACTTCAGATGTCAAGCCACATACCCATTCAGTTGCTAAATATTGCCATTTCTACCTTCCCACCTCTTGCTTCTAGCCTGTTATTTCTTCTTATTCAGTCACTCCCTTAATTCAGATCTTCACTTCTCATCTGGACTATTGAAATGCCTTCCTATTTGACTTCTCTTCCTCAGGTCACTCTCCACTACAATCATCTCAGATGCCAAAGTGATTTTCTTTATGTAGACCTGACCAGATAATTCCTCCCTTCAATAAATTCCAAAGAATCCTTACTGTTTTTAGGGGGAAAACTCCATTTTGCTCCATTTTGTTTTTTAAAGTCCTCTACAACTTGGCCCCAACATTTCTTCCCAGACTCATTATACACCATTGTCCTTCCTACATTCTATAATCCAAGCCAAAGTAGCCTTCTTTGTTCCTCAAACAAAATGCAATACAAAGCCTTTATTGATTCCTCTGTTTTACAATGGCTTCCCTCCTAACAACCTTGCACTTATTTTGAACTTCTCTGTATATCTACTCTGTATCTACTTATACATGTACATGTTATCCACCCCAATAGAAGGTCATGTCTTTTGGAGAAGGAATTATTTCATTGTTTTGATCTTTGTAAACTCCAGTACTTGGCACAAGGCTTGGCACAGAAGAGGTACTCAATACATTATTATTTATTGATTGTTTTGTTTATATATATATATATGTTTACACACATACGTGTGTGTATAATCTTATGCCCATCAAATAAATTATTAAGGATCACAGTTTTGAGATGAGAAGGACAATAAAAGTCATATAATCCAATCTAATCATTTTACCGATGAAAAAAACTGACCCCTAGACAGAGTGACTTGTCCAAGATCATCACAAAGTAATTAAATAGTAAAACTATTCCAAAGGGAGCATAGGTGTAACATCACCAGTATTGACAAGGACATCAACCAAAGATTTCTCCCTCTTCTGAAAATTCTCCATATTTTTCTTGTGATATCCATTCCATTCTTCCTTGGTTGTACTTATTTTATATTTTATTTCTTCTAAAAGTGGGCAAGGAATATATTGTATTGAACTCTGTATTCCCACTTGCTAGCTAGTATATAACATAATTATTTTAACAGATAAAACTACTTCCTGAATGTATAAATGAATGAAATTGAATCAATGAAAACCCTTGAAAACATTCTTCTCTTTCTGAACCTGTACGGTTTTCTTTTTTAACTACAGACATTGTAATTTGAAGGTTGCAAAAAAGGGCAATTTACTTGTGTTTTTTCATTTTTGTTTTTTAGACTTCCCGTTTCTTGAGATAAAGTGATAATAGTAATAAGAACAACAAAATAATGACATTCTATGCAGGATTTCACACATCAGAAAAAAAAAAAGATTTGTCATATTGTCTAAGAAAAGAGTATAAGCCATACCATCTTGAAAGGTAATTTGAAAAAGAAGGTCTAAAGTATTCCAGCTAAGAGGTACTTCTAATAAATCACTAGAGAAAAGGAAACCCCCTCCTCCACTTTCTCAAGTAAAAGTACTTCATAGGAAATGAGTAATTGAGTTCAGTAAATTTCTCAGTACAAGAAAATATATGTAAAGGTAGTTTCAGTTTCAATTTGGTGTTACTAAAATTATTTCTCTGGCTATTGTTTGGGGAAAACATATAATTTTTTAGGAATTATAGTTATGTATTATGTTAATACAAAACCTCCAAATACCTAAACCACAAAAAAGTTTTTTTTGAAAAATGAATTATTCAAACCTCTTGTATGTCTTTGTGATTATATATTTTTAGGACGAGCACATAGCTAATAATTTAGTTCCTTTGAGAAGTGGAATTATAGGGAACTATATCATCCTTTATTATATAATCTGTTTACTGAATGTGACTTGGCTCAAGAGACCTGTTTTCATTCAATTCAGCAGTTCCCTTTCCATTAGCAAAATATAAGCTAAGTCCATTTGCCAATCTGCATGTGTTATTTCAAATCAATAAGCATTTTGGGAAGCACAGAATTTTGAATTCTCATAGTATCTTAAATATTTCCCAGTTTTTGAAAACATTTTTATAAAATATTTAATAGGTTTAGGTTTATTTTTCTGCTGTATTTTAAAAATATCTCTCTGCTTAGAATTGTTATTGGAACTGGAAGACACAATTTTAAGATTCTCTAAGACTACTTATCATACTCTATTTCCTGAAAGCCTCACCAATGAAGGGAATTGCTTCTGCTCAATTCACTTTCACCTCTTGAAAACCCTGGCTCTTCACAGGTATTTGCTTAAATATCACTTCCTTTAGAGGCCTTTCCTAATCCTCACCCCATTAGTTAGTACTTTTCCCTTCATCACTAAGAATTTTCTTTGATACACATTCTGCTTAGGCTATTCTAAAGTGCTATTCATTAGAATATAAATTCCTTCAATACCATTTTATTTCTGAAGGGATTTTTACTTTTGTCTTTTTATCCTCAGTGCCTAGTGCTGTGGGTGCCACATAATTAGTGCCTTATAAAGTGTCTGTCGGTTGATGGATTGAATGAGAAGTAGCAAATATGCTTTGTCCACAAATGAAATCCTTTTGAAACTATTTATGTCACTGATATTCCTTTGACTCTCTCAATGGTGAAGACTTCACCATAAGGATCGCTATGGTGCTAAATGCAAAGAAAGAGCCAGGATCCTCAAGTCCTAGTGATGTTGGGTATAGGTTCTTTTTTGGAACCAGGAACTAAGCTAGAAGGCCACATTTCATGTACTACAAAAGGACAAAAGCAGAACGGCATTTATTAGATCAGATACCCTAAAGGAATGTTTCTGGATATACCAACTGTTTAATTTTTCTCTTACCAATTCTGGGCAAAAGTAAGGAGGAACCAAGAATGAAAGCAACACTTATGAAGGAATGGTTGCTAATTCAGTCTCCTTACAGTGAAGAAAAAAGTGGGAGAATAAAATACTTTTCTTATGGAAACTCTATAAACTATGATTACTTCAAGTGTCATCATAAAGAGATCTACTCTATGAGGTAAGCTTACCTTGTGTGCTGAAACCAGCAGTTGTATTTTGATCCCCCAAGCTTGATTCCATTACTTGCTGGTCTAGGCTGGTAACCTATAGCAAGAAAACAAAAGTGGCATGTATTTGACTTCGATGAGACTCAGATTCATTAATAATCAGAACTAAAACAAATTATGTAAATGACATATTGCCATCCAGGGATAATGGGTCATTTGAAAGCTCTCATCCAATTTCTGATATTCACATATATATGTTTGTTTGTTTTTTCACTCTGGGTGGAATTTAGGAGTGTGAAGATATATATTAGTCCGAGGTCATTCCTGACCTTCCTGATATACTAGGATGTTGAAATCAACAGAGAGAAAGGTCACCATTACCATTATAAGATAACTTCCCATGATTCCTGATTCTTCAGGAAATTATTGTCTATCTAGAGAAAATACAACAATCATTGAATAATAATGATGATTCTTATAACATCAGACAGATGTCCTTTTATGAAAGCCTTGTATCAATTCTCCCTATCCTTTCTTTATTCTAAATCCTTTATTCCACCTAATTCTTCTCCTCAAAGAGTTAAAGAATGAGCAACCTCTGGTGGAGAGGGGAATGATTCATTGGCTTCCTTCCCCCACTTTTTATTTTCTCATAGCACTTATTCCTAACTTTACATTATCTTTATTCCAAGGGAAATATTTCAACTTAAAAAACAAACAAACAGTTCTGTCACTTGGCTGGTATACAGAACCTCTGATAAAGGATATATAGATCTTCTTTTACTAATCTAAACTGACACTTGTTTTGTAATCAATAGCCTTACAAATTGCCTGGGTCACTTTGGAGTAAAATGGCATTTCTACGGTCACACAGTCAGTATACAACTGAAGCAGGACTTGAATCTTGCTGACGCCAAGGCCAACTTTATCTATTATACCATGCTGCTTCGTTGGGAAATTAATAGCAGTGGATTCCCAACTTTTGCATGGTGGATTCTTTCTTTTTCTTCCTCCTTCCATATATATATAATTTACATATACATATATACATAAGCAGCATATATGTATAATTGCTTAAACAGAGTAACAGATTTCTCTTAAGAATACATATACATATGTACAGAATTCTTTGTGGATATATTTGCTTCTAGGAAGATCCATATATACTCGCATAATTAGATAATACTACTGCAGCATCTTAGAATATGTACTAGAATATGAACAAACATACAATAAGTGTATAGAAACAAAATCTATTTTAAAGTAGACCCAAATGTATTGTTATTTCATATGCATGTAACCTTCAGTTACAAAAAACCTATTTTTGAAATCCTAAGTGATTTTAAAATTGCTTAGGGAATTTAGCTATAAATAATGAGTTGCTGGGGGAAATTGGGAAAGGTGATCTGAGCCCAAGTGTAGTAGTTAGATTTCAACTCAGGTAATTAGATTTCTGCCTATCTATACGTCCCTTGCCGCTTTAATCAAATAGGTTATTTTTATTTCTACTCTTTAACTTTAAACTAAAACTTTGAAACACTGTAAGCATAAAATGACTATAGTGTACATTGCAAGAAGATGTGAAATACTGGCTGTAAGGTAGCTCTAAGCATTCTATATAGTTACTATTTAAATTAATTAGCAGTTATTAAATATCTGCTACATGATACATACACAAAGACAGACAAGAAACAATTTCTACCCTCAAGAACTTCATATTCTATTAGGAAGCTATTCTAGCTGGTTTAGCTTTGGGGACAATTGAGTGACCAGCTCCAGCACAAGAATCTCTTGAACTTCCTCATTTGCAAACACATCTCTAATTCTTTTTCCTGGGCTCAGCACTCAGGTGTAATGACAATAACACTAGCTAACATTGTGTAGCATTTTAAGGTTGGTAAAGCACTTCACATATATTATCTCACTTCAGCCTCAAGCTTAACACAGTAACTAGTACATAGCAGAGACAAAAAATGTTTGTTAAAACAAAGTAAAATGATGAGTAGAAAATAGCTATTCTAGAGAGCAATAATCAGTCAAGCAACTCTTAATCTAGTCAAGTCTAGACTTGTCAAATTGCCATAATCTGTTATTATATTTTTTGTTTGCTCTCTATTTCTGTTTTTGGGAATTGAGTGAATGTGCTTTCATGCTGGAATATGAAGTAAATAACAAATATTTGATGTCAATCTACAATGGAGGGAATTTTGTAAGTAAATGCCAGTTAGCAATATTTTTGATATTTACTTATGAAGATTTGAATCTATATTAATAAATACCTAATGATGAGACATGACAAACAGGATAATCGCAAAAAACAACAACAAAAAAAACCCAACCCTGAGAAGTGTAAGGATGGGATTTGTGCTCCTTAACAATTACAGAAGACTTATATGAAGTGATGCAAAGTGAAGCAAATAAAACCAGGAGAACATCATACACAGTAGCAACAACAATAATGCATGATGATCAAATGTGAATGACTTAACTATTAGCAAGACAAGGATCCAACTACAAGGTACTTATGACGAAAAATTATATCTACTGCCATAGAAGGAACAGATGGAAGTCTGATGAAGATTGAAAATACCATTCTTCATTTTATTTCCTCCATGAACTTTTCTCATGTAAGCAACCTTGTTCCACAACATGAAGAACATGAAAATATGTATTATATGTTGAAATATGTACCACCTATGTCATATTACTTGCTTTCTTAGGGAGGGTTATTGGGAGGGAGAAAGAAAGCATGGATTGCAAAATGACAGAAAAGGAATATTTAAAATTATACCGACATGTAATCTGGAACAAATAAAAATAAAACCTAATGGTACGCAGATCTGTAAAGAATTCTTTCCTCGATTCACAAGAAACCAAATACCACCACAAAAGACTTGATCTTCATTATGATGTTCTACTCCTGGTTCTCCTCCCTTCCCAACCACCCTCCACATCCCCATCAACATTATGAGTTTTTGGCAGCCCCTTTCAAATCTACTGTCTGAAAAAACCGAACTTCCTATTAATAAATGATTATAAATAAAGCAAAAGGACACAAATAAATACTAAATAAAGGTTGAGAGTGGATTATATGGACCTCATTTAAAAATAAGGCATCACTTTGGCTCTTCTATAGCCACATATTGCTTAATTCAAGTTGGTTACAATAGGTGGCAGATACTAGAAATGATCATCAATCACATCTGTGCAAGCAGTAGTTGTCAAGTACTTTAAATCTGACCCTCTACAAAACTGAAATCAACATTTCTACACTAGAATGATTAGGAAAAGAACTTTTTATAGAACGTTGGAACTGACAGGGATGAAAACATCTTTTCTTTTTCAGATGAGAAAACTGACTCAGAGAAGTCATGTGATCTGCCCAATATTATACATCTGGTTGGTGTCATAGATGGATTTAGGACCTGACTCTCATGGCTTTTGGTTCAGTGTCCTTTCTATTGCACCATACAGGATTTTAGATTAAAGTGCATACGTAATGAAAAAAATGAAGAATAAATTTATTCATCACAAAGTTAAATTGAAAAAAAAATTTAAAACCAAGCCTCATATACAGAACTACAGGCAGTAGGAAAGATGGTAGCATAAACATTCTAATATAGATGTCACATAAATAACAAATATGGCATGCTCTTGTACTATTAAATGGAAGGAATTTTATTCATAGATATGCTACTTTTGTCAGCCATAGCAATAATGACAGAATAAATTGCCATGTAAACTTGCTTTCTCCTACTCAAGGGATGATGGAAACTTGCTAATAAAACAACAAGAAGCCACGGAAATTATTCCATATTTCTAAGTTTATACCAAACTAGTGGTTGGGTCTATGGTGAAAGTCTTTAGATTCTTGGCAATTTCAGGAAATTTGTACTAAAAATTAGCATGGTTCAACTTTAGACATTCTTAACAAGTGAAAACTGGTAATTATTCCATTTGCCCTCCAGTTGAAGATTAAATTCACTTATAAAATAAACATATAAATATAATTTAGTTGGAAAAAACATTAAATAACTTATTCCTGGAATTTTGATGAGTCTCTGAAAATAGCCTCCACTAATGAGAACTTAATAAATGTTTTGTGACAATGAGGAAACAACCTCCTAGTTGTTCTTGCATCTTTCAGAAGGATCTCTGTGCTTCAAGGGCATGGATCATGGTCAAATCATGCTCAAGTCAACAACAATGAAATAGTGTTGACCTCTGTTCTTCCTACCCAGTAACTCTTCTCTGTGCATAATGGTTGTAATGTAATATAAGACATTTGTATTGACTCTATCTGCTGAAGAATATTGGTTTTAAAAAGGTGACTTGAAGAATATTGAAAACAAAAGCTAAACTCTATAAGTGCAATTTCTGCAGAAATAAAGAAGAAAAATCAGGGCCCTTTCATTATATTTACACACAAAATTATCCTATAATTCCACTGTAAATTATCAATGAGTTTGGCCACAGAAGAAAGTTTTGACTTGCTGCTTAAGAATTCTATTTAAAACTACAGGAACACATAGCAGCGATATAGCAAAAGTGAATGTGAAAAGAATTTTATTCAAATGTATGTAATTTGTAATAATTATAAATTATAAATGCAAATGATAGATAATATTGTATAGTAAATGTGATAGTATTAATTTAATGAATATAATCAATCCTAAAATAACTAATCCTTAAAAGTAGGATTAAAAAAACTACTACTATTTTTTATATTTTAAGACTAGCTAGAAGAAGCAGTCACTTTTTGCATCTGTCTATAGCTTCTGTACAGCTTCTATTTCTCCCTTCTGTCAGTCTGTCTTCCTCTCTTTGTAAAAATGACTGCCGATATGTAATTTATGTGCAGTTTATACTAGCAAGTGGAATCAATTAACCTTCTGCTTGTCTAGGGGGAAAGGACTCTTGCTTTAAATGGGAACAAATCTTTAATGTTTAGTCAGGTCAGAACTCTTGATCTACCCCCTGGGGAAGAGTGCAGCTGGTATGGACTTCTTTTTCGTTTTGTAGAGGGTAATGGATTTCATTGACTTTCATACCCTCAGCAGTGTCTATGGCATTGAAAAGTGGTCACTAAGCCATTAGGACCAAAAGGCAAAAAAAACCAGCAAAAGAGCACAGCCAAGTCATTGGGAAGCTCTCAGCAGGTTTGCATAATTTGTTCAAATGGTCTCTTTTCAAGGAAGGGGGAAAAATAAACAGACTGTGGAAAAGCAATGGCTACGCCATAATATTTAGATTTAAAACTCCTCGAATTTAAAGTTTTTCAATATTCAAAAGGATACGAAACTCATAAAAGAAATGTTATTTCAACAAAGCCAAATTACAGAATTTCTAATCTTTTCACAGATGATTTCAAAAAGTGCTCAGAAAAAGCAATATGCCCCCAGAGTACTCTATTCTTTAGAAAATTCAACTTATGCAGCTATAATAGGACAAAATATTGATGAATCAAATTCTCCCCAGTGCCCAAGTACTACTAAATGATACCCATGCCTCCCATAACATGTACTATCCATTGGGAATACCACTGAAAAGATAAAAATTTCATATTTTGTATATATAATAACTTTCTTAGAGAAATCAAAATTCTTTTTGAGCACCATAATGTTAATCCTTACTATCTCTGTGCAACATGATTTTACCCACATGAAACCACCCCCCAAAAGACATTTAAATAAAAATGTGAATTTTTTTATGTTGCTGGGGTAAACCAAATCATCTCCTAATTTAGGAGGAAAATTGTTTGCAGTCAAGAAAATCAAGTGGACACCACTATGTTTTCTTACTATTTCTTGCTACTCTGATTATGGGTCATCTTATTCTGGAAAATAGGCCATGATATAAACACAAGGACATCAGTAAGACAGAGACAATAATGCCATAAGAAAACCTCTAGTAATTTACCAGTTTTTCTAAAGATTTATTACCATCAACAGTTACTTCTCTATTTCTTAAGAAGCCTGAGAAGGCATTCCCACTCATGTAACAACTCTCAGCTTCAGCAAGAGTTGGCTTTCCATTTATTTTTGCAAACCAATCAAGGAAGCATGAGGTTGTTTAGGCCCCAGTCTGAATTTCACTACTATAGGAAAAGAGATTAGAGAAACCTCTATTTATTGCCAAGTGTAATACATTTTAGGATTTTTTACAACTGCCTTATTTGAAGGTTTTGCAAGAAAACATTGAATTAAGCCTGTGGAAGTTCTCTGGAAAATACAATTCATTAACATGATGCACCTATTATACACATATACCTACTAACCTACAAATACTGCTGCTATTACTATTGGGGTGTGGGGGGGCGGGGAGCTAGGTGGCACAGTGGATAGAGCACTGGGCTTGGAAAGAGGAAGGCTCATCCTAATGAGTTCAAATCTGGCCTAAGACACTTACTACCTGTGTGACCCTGGCAAGTCATTTAACCCTGCTCACTGTAGTTCCTCATAAGTAAAATGAGCTGGAGAAAGAAAAACCACTCCAATATCTTTACCAAAAAAACAAAAAACAAACAAACAAAATAACAAAAAACAAACCCAAATGGGATAATGAAAACTTGGACATGCCTGAAAAATGACTGAAGAACTACTATGGGGTTCAAATCCCACTTTTTATGTTTGCTACTTGTATGATAGGTGAAAAAACTACTTAAACTTCCTGACTCTTAGTTTTCTCATCTCTAAAGTAAAGGAGGCTGGACTGAATGGTCACTTAAGCCCCTTCTAGCTCTGGATCTCTGATCTTATAATCCTATTATTAGAGTTTATCCAAAGATGCAAAACTGTCTCTTATAATGTTAAGTGGTGATTATGTAGCTAGACCACTAAGTGGTTGGGACAAGGATGAGAAATGAATAGCAGGTGTGAGAATGACAGTATAAATCTTCAGACTCTTAGCAGGAGGTTACAGCTAAATCATGATGTTTTGTTCATAGAATGTAGCTTTCAAGCAAGGAGAGTACATGTATTTTCTGCAAGAACTGTAACTATGGTTACTCTCTCCCAAAATGAGTAATACATGAATTTAGAATTTGGAGAGGGGAAGGAAGGGAAGAAATTGAAACCAAAATCATTTTTCATCAATACATTAAGGATCTGTGTTGTTGTTGATGTGGGAACTTCCTAGTTAGCCTGGAACATGTCCATACCTTGGTAGTATCTAGAGGAGAGTTACTTGATGTTCAAAGAAGTAAAGGGACTTATCCATGATCACATGGTTAGCAATTTTCCAAGTTAGGAATTGAGAGCCAGGTCTGTGGGAAGCCAGTAAGAGAATAGATAAAACTCTGAGACTCCTCTTTTGTGATCCTTGTGATTTCTTGTTGAAAAGTATTGTGGCCTTATTGAAAAGCTTTAAGTTCCTAGCAAACCTGAATTTAAAGGGTTAACACTGTTCCCCTTTAACCAGGAATGCTGCTGCCTGGTATAGCCAAGGCCAAAACCTTAGCAGGGGCAATTCAATCATGAGAAAAATACTCCCCAACTTGGCTTTCTGATAAGAATCTAGTCAAAATTCAGCCTCGGTCTTGGTCTGTTCTGAAGCCAATGACACTTTTTGCGTTTTGATATGACATAATTTGTAACTTCTGTGCAACTGCAAAGTTTCAGGGGTGGGGGTTCTTTTGTGTGAAATGAGTCTTGAAACATATATATATATATATACATATATATATATATGTATATATATATATATATAATAAATTTCATGCTCCTAGAGCCAGAGTTGGAAGCAGCAACTATGAGCTAACAGAAAGATCTCCTGTGTCCAGTTATTTTCTTATCAACTAAACTGTCCTTATCAGATGATCAGAGATGATAAAGAGATCTTGACACAGGTCTTCTTGATTCTAGATCCAGCACTCTCTATGTCATACCATGTGGCCACAAGAAAGAACAGAATGAGTATCATTTCTCCTTTTGTGGCTAAATCTCTTTAGTAACTTGTATAAGGCTAGTCAGAGACCTTGAGATGTTGGTAGAAGGAGAGGTCTATTTCTTGGAAGATTGTGAAGGAGAGGTCCCCAAAGTCTCAGGGAGAAGGTGGTTGCTTCTGAGTCTTAGTGAAAAGCTATGAATTGGTGTCTGAAGGCAAGAGAAGGGAGGTAGGAAGGAGTGAAAAAAAAATCTTCCCTTATAATCCAATCTTTGGATTATGGGATTATAGGATATTACAAATAGGAACTAGTAGTTGAAAGAATGCAAAAAAGAATTAATGGTGGTTAAAGATGTTCTTCCTTTAGATATTTTATACTATTCAATAAATATTTTTTATACCTTCTATAGTAGGCAATGTGATAAGTGTAAGTGTTGGGGATACAAAGATGGAAAATTAATATAGTCTGTCTTATAATTGTCAAAAGGAGATAAGATATGTTGATAGATAAATACAGTACAAAGTAGAGTATGAGAAGCGCAAAGGAGATATCAAGACAAAGTTCTCTTGAAACATTTGGGGTGGTGTGTGTAAACATTTTCATCTGGAAGAATTAAGGGAGGATTCATGGAGGAGATGGTACCAGATCTGAACTTCAGGCGGAGATAGATGTAAGTAGACTACCTCCCAAGGATAGGGGAATTAGTGATTATTTATTTTTAAAAGTATCACAAAGATGATCAAGGAAGCTTAGTTGTTATCAAAGTACGAAGATTTCTATCCAGTTTTCAGTAACAAAGAAATTTGCTAACTACTGGTTCAAGGATTATTCATTTGGAATTTCAGCTGAATGGCTTAAAAAGATTTCTTCTCAACACAAAAGTTCTGTTTTGTTTTCTAGTGGGTGGGGGAGATGAGGGGAAAAAATAGAATGTTAATTTAAAACAATAGAATTTAATTTTTTAAATAGTTGCCTGCTGAATTGGAGAATAAAGACTCCTATTTCACTGTCTACTGTTGTTAACTGTGATGCTTTAATTAAGGGAACTATTGCTTGCTGACCAGAATACAATTTTAATGGCCTTGAGGTTCAGAACACATTAAAAGCTTCCTATATTGCTAATTCTGTGGGGCATAGGAGGTGTCCAATAAAATTAAGACTTTTTGTCAGTGATTTTGTAAAGGTCTTTATGATATATTAGATGTATTAAAATAATGTATTAAAGCTTCCAAAGTGATTTCAACCCAGATTGCAAGAAAGTATTGTTACAGTGATCTTGTGAGGAATATCTTAAACTCCTGAATAGTGTTATGATGAACCAATAGGGTATATCAACACATCTGAAATTATTTGGAAATTAAGGGGACAATAACTGAAGTGAAAAGAGGATAAGATTTTTTTTGTGAGTTTATTGTGGAAGTCTAATGTGGATCTTAGTGATTGAGAGTAATATTCAGTGATGCCATAGGGCACTGATGAAAAACCTATGGCACATGTGCCGAATCATGACAGAAAGGGTTGCTTCCTTCTCCCTCTCCACCTGAGGACATTTCTCACACCATGCATCTCTCTGCCCAATAGGAGTGCTTCCTCTCTCCCCTGTATAGGGTAAGGGGTCTGCTCACATGTAGCATGAGGGTTGCAATTTGGGCACTCAGACACTAAAAGGTTCACCATCACTGCCATAAGGTATAGTCATGTAGTGCTAGGGTTGTGGCAAATGACTTTCCTGACTAGTTAGCTGAGGCAAGGTCTGAACAATAGGATGAAAGCTTTTATTACCTTTGATCAAAATAGGAACCAGGAACTAAAACAATACAATAAAGATGGTTGGTATGGGAGTCCTCTAGATCTTGAGAACTATATTCTTTAAGTTCTTTCAAGAAAAGGTGGGGATCTTTTGTATGGGAACACTACAGTTAAGTATTCCACATTTCTTATCCATGAAAGTAGACCCCTTTTGTGGTGGATAGGGGGTCTTCTTATTTTGGAACCACAAGAAAGTGAGCATCTAGAAGGCAATATAGTATAGTGGAAAGAGTTCTGAATTTGGAGAAAGAAAACTAGGTCTGCATCCTGGATTTGCCACTAAATATCTGTGTGACTGGGCAAATCTCTCTGGACCTTAGTTTTCCCATCAATAAAATGGAAGGATTAGAAAAGGAAACCACTATTGACTCTTTCCAATTTTAAAGCTATGGTCCTGTTCTATTAGTTATATAGGGTTTTGTTGTGGATTTTGTGATTTGATTTATCAGTAAGGAAGTCTCCAAGGGTAGAAAAGAACTGATTGCTTCTAGGTGGTATGATGAGTTATTTCTATTTATTTGTGTATAGTAAACCCCAGAGTTTGTAGTGAGGGCTTATTCTAAGGGAGGAAAGCCTTTTTCATTTGGTAAATATGTTATTGGTGTTTGAAGGACATTAGGAATAAGCACATGAACTCAGTTTTGGTCACTCACACAGCCATGTAGATGAGCAGAATCACTTGACATCAGGCCAATGGGATTATTTCATCATCCATGTAGATCAGTCCTTGCATATTTATGACAAGTAATGACCACAGTGTAGATTACTTCATGAAATACAATTCTTCACCTTACTTGGAATTATTTTTTTCATATGTAACAATGATTCAAATTATTTGCCACATAAAGGAAAATTAAACAGATAATAGATATAGGAATAGCAAAGCACTTTGAATACTTTGGTGTTCCTGGCACAGCTTTAAAATAAATGCAGAGAAATTTCCATAATTAATAGCTTAGAAACAAGATGATACAAACACTTCAATTCTTTTTATTTTATCAAAAACAATTTCTTTCACTCAAGTACTTTTCTCTTTTTTTGTTCCTTTTATGGATAGAGAAATGAAAGGTAAAGAATACCTTTTTTTTATTGTCCACACAGTGAGGCAAAATTAGAAGCAACTTATCTTTACCCATGTGTGTATGTCCTGACAAGCACATTCAGAAGATTTCAAGTCTTGAGTAAAGAATGTCACCGTGTTAAATTGAAAAGGGTTTTGGAAAAGATAGTGAAAATTAAGATGTGTGACTCTTCTGCCTAGCAAAAACTACCATGAGAATGGCAGGACAAATCAAGTGATATGCTCTCTGTGTTTGAGAATAGAATTTGTTCCTTGGAACAACTAGTAAAAATGATGAAATACAATAATTGTAGAATGACATTTTAAAAACATAATATAAAACAAATTCCATTTATTGAACAAGCATTCCAAATACACCAAATACTAATTTTTTATATTTTTATATCATATCTTAACACTGAGTCCACTTTTCTTCTTTGAATTCAGAAACGTGCAAATCTTATGTTCTGAACCTCTTTCCTCTAGGTACTGCATCAATAACCACCAATTCCAAGTGTCATTGACAAAGGTATTCTCCTTGCCAGTGAAACATCTTCCATCCTTCTTTTCAGGGTATTATAATTTTAATCTTTCTGTGGTTTTCAGAAATTTCCAGATAACATATAATTATTCACTCTCCTTTCATTATACAGTAACTATATTTAGCTCAAACTACGTAGGTAAATAATTAAGCATCTTCCCAATCTGGTCCCTGGCTTTCCAATCTTTTCTCCTTAATGCTTCCCTGCACAAATCCCATGATTGGATTGGTCTACCTACTCTCTTTCCAACATGCCCTGCACATCCCTGACACTGCACTCTTAAACTATTATTCCTGCTGAGAATATGCTTACTATGATCCTTAGCTATGTCTATAGTATAGGTAGCTATTTGGGGGCTGGGTAATTTAGAATACACACAGGAATTGGGGAGGTCATATGGGCTCCCTTATTTCTCTAGCGGGCTATGAACAATGGGGTAGGGAAAGAGGAAGGAGGAATGTGAGAAGGAAGCTGAAAGTCCTGCTCAAAGTAGGGTCACACTGGGAAGCTCTTGAAGCATTTAGAGAAATAAGGCTAGGGTTTATCTCTTTATTCACTTGAAATGGTCTTATGTTGAACTCTCCTAGAAAGAGTTGGTTCACTTTTTATGAATTATGCCAATACTTTAGCAATCCCCTAGACATTTTTTTCTTTTTCTTTTTTTTTTAAACCCATAACTTCTGTGTATTGGCTCCTAGGTGGAAGAGTGGTAAGGGTGGGCAATGGGGGTCAAGTGACTTGCCCAGGGTCACACAGCTGGGAAGTGTCTGAGGCCAGATTTGAACCTAAGACCTCCCATCTTTAGGTCTGACTCTCAATCCACTGAGCTACCCAGCTGCCCCCTATATTTCAAATGTCCTTTTTTTAAACAAAAGAGAGAAAAGGAGGAGAAATAACCCCATGAAAATGAGAAAGAATTCAAGACAAAAGAGTTTATGACATCTTTTGCTCAGTAAAATCTTCCAAATCTATTTACTGTTCATAAATAAATACATGTGAATAGAGGAAATCAATTAATACCTACACCACATAGTCTCACCGAATTTTTGAAACCATAAACTGAACACTAACAAATATGAAAGTATCCTAACAAAAATTGTATGGTATTCATGAAACACAGGGTTCATCAACCTATGGAAGCTGTAGAAAAAATTCATACTTCCTTGCCAAAAAGGTTTGACAAATATTCTTAAAGTATATAATAAAAAATTGCAAAAGCTACAGAAATACTTCTGGGACAAGCACATATCACTCCACCGAGCAATAGTCAAGACTTATAATAGATACATACCCCAGGACGTATCAATGTAATTAGGATTTAATAATTTTATAATCTCAGATTCAAGAAAAAAATCAAAAGGTCCTCCATGGGCAATATTCACAGAAACTCGCCCAACAATATATGAACAGACGAATCAAATGATTGTGGATTTTTTGTGGAAACAGAGAAGCTCATAATACTAAACTAGGACCAGGTCACTGCCACCAGTAATTAGAGAAAGGTTGTCCTTAAGGGGCAGGCTTAGTATACAATACAGAGTATATAAGAAAATAGCAGAAATTTTGCAACATGACATAATAGGATGCAAAATATTAAAAGTAACTGAATATCTAATAAGACATTAGCTAGTGACTAGAATTACACATTGGAAACTACTAAAATTCATAGACTAATGGAAGAAGAATTCTCATACTACAAATATATACCTCAAAATATTTAAGACAGCTCAAGTATAAATTATATTGGAACCAGATGATTATAATGGACTGAAATGTTACCCCAAATCACCCAGATATAATAGTGCCCATAAAAAATCTTAAAACAATAAAAAAATAGATTCCACTTTGCCAAATATGCATAATTCCCAAGCTTCATAGGACAAAACACATTTTTCACAATATAGAGATATGGTGGAGTAAATTATATATGTGAGAATAGGAGCATGTAAAAATTATAATTCTCATCTGCTAATGGAGCTGCATGCAAAATGCTTTTTGTGAACCTACAAAGAATGAATACATATGTTAATACTTATATTTAATTCTAAAAAGTGGTTATTTTATCTATCTCTGAAATAGTTCATACAAGACTGAATATAAAAGAATAATAGCAAGATAGCAATTTATTCCATTATTGTTTCTACCTAAAACCCACTGGCAAAATGAGAATGAGATGATAATAATAAATGACATTAAAATCCCATCTGAGTGTTTATAACATGCTTATAGAAATTATTTCATTTGGTCCTCAAAAGAACTCTGTGATGTAAGTCCTAGAGATTTTATTATTTCCGTGTCTTATTTGAGGAAAATGAGGGCAAGAGAAATTGACTTATAAGTCTCTTGTGGCTTAGTCATGTTTAGAGAGTGGGTCAGAACTGAGACGAGTGCCCCAGTCTCTCCTGATTGTAAGGTCAGTCCTATTATTGCTATACCAACTGCCTATCTTTGAAAATGTTTTTTTACCTGGCTTGCAGGTGTCTGTCCAATCACTGCTTCATATGGAGGAGGGAGTTCTGTGGGATAAAGCATCCCAGGACTGTTAATGGCAACTTCATACAAAGTACTGAATGGAGAATGAGGGAATTCTAAGTGAAGTCCTCTGAAAAGAGAGAAAAGACATTTTATTAGAATCCTTAAGCTTAGTGAGAAAACTAATTAAGTTTCTCTATTATAGCAAAGCAAACTGAATGTATAATAATCTTGAGAAAAGTTTTCTTCACTATATACTTGTCATGTATATGAAATGAAAGCCAAATTCATTAGAATTTCTGTTTAATTTTTTTTCTGGGAGGACCCATCAACATTTAAGCAACTTCACAACACTGCCTATTAAATTAAGGTAATTATACAGATGATTAAATTTTTAATTCAACTTCTGTGTGTTATATTAATGACTGTAATTTAATAGAAGCTTAAGTTTTATGTTCAATTATGACATAAAAGGGTTGCTTTTGTCTTGCTAGAATTCTTTTTTTTATTATTGCATCGCAACAATACTAATAATGAGTGTTCTAAATCTAAACTGTCACTTCTTTCCCAACTGATTCTCTTGTTTCTTATCAAACTTTCCTTCTTACCTTTGTTATTCTCTAGTCAGCTTGTTCACTGAAAGTGAGAGCAGTTTCAGCTTCTCATAACAAACCCAGCCCAACTATTACTTCCTGATCTATGTAACTATGGCATGTAATCCCAGATACATAAAAGAAAGGACAAACCTTTGAGCTTCTATCATGGGTGTACAGGTATACTCTGGTGGGTAATAGGGTGGGGGAGGTATTGGAGGTATGAACTCATCAAAATCCAAGGTCTGGTGGAGAATGGTTCCATGGGGAGTCATACAGTCTGGATTTGTAGAATGTGATCTCTGTGGAAGAAACTGAAAAATAAAGTTGAATCAGATTTATTTGTGCAGAGCCACTAGGATATCTCATGCTGTGTGTGTCTAACTTAATTATATATGAGCTTTAATTATAAATTTAAAACGTATGTAATTTAAACTGTCAAGCAAGGAGTGTTAAATACATACTTAAGAAAGAAAAGTTTTCCTTGAGTAATGTTTCACTGGAGACATACTATTATAACTTGTTTTTCAAATACTGATATATTGAATTTTGGAGCTATTGTTATTCAAGCAAAATAGGATTGTAGAACTCTTTACATCTCTTCTCATTACCAAGCCCTGATGGACAATGTTTGTTTGGTAAATTCCTTGGTTCCAAAACACTGTGAGTACTTGCAGATTTGAGGGGAAAAGGAACAGTTTTTATGGTTTTCTTTTCATATTATATTGTAGATGATCTTAATAACTGAGGTTATCTAACTTATTCAATAAAAGAGTAAATGATTCCATTGTATTTCTTCTTTAAATAGATGTGCCTCCGTTGTTTCTAATGAAATCTTCCAGTCCTACTTCTACAAAGGGCTGTTTGTTACTTCCATATATGAGGTGACTTCTTCTGACTGGTCGAAATGATATGTTTTATGTATTAATTTCCTCAATTATTCATTTGACAAACATTTATTAAATTGAGCAATGTATTTTGCTGAGGGATATACAAAGTTAAACAAAATACTGTCTCTAGCTGCAAGGAATTCATTATCTAGTAGGGAATAATAGTTTATATTTATATGGAATTTTGCACATTATAATTTTTAAATGGTCATATTTTGTTTTGATATTATAATCACTTCCCAATCATGCAAATGTCTCTACAAAGTTGTTGTTAAGTCATTTTCATTTGCATTTAAATCTTTTTTAACCTATTTGGGATTTTCTTGGCAAATATACTAGAGTGGTTGATAATTTTCTTCTCCAATTTTAAAGATGAGGAAACTGAGGTCAACAATGTGACTTCCCCAGGGTCACAGGTAAGTATTTGAGGCCAGATTTGAACTCTGAAAGATAAGTTTTCCTGACTCCAAGTCTAGGATTTTATTCACTGTGCCACATACCTGATCTATAAAGTATATTATCTGAAAAATTAGTGGTTTTTTTATAGAAAGAAGAGGCATATCTTTTAACTTTGACAGTACAGTACACTGACTTTTGAATTTGATGAGTTTTGTCACCTTTCAGTGCTACCTTTATTTAAATTGTAATCATTGCATATTTTGGGTTTTGGCTCAGCTTTCTTCATATCACTTTATATAAGTCCTTTCATGTTTCTCTGAATTCTTCATATTCATTTTTCCTTCAGGTGCAAGTAGTAACATTCTATTTTGTTGATAGGTCACAATTTTTCAGCTATTCTTCCAGTGGCCACATATATTGTTTCTAACATTTTGTTATCACAAGTAATGATGCTTTTATTGACCTTCTGGTACATATGAGTCTTTGCTTATTGTCAGTTTCCTTAGTCTATCAACATAGTAGCAGAATCTCTTCAGTCCATGAGAATAATTTATTTTTCAATGATACTTCAAAGTTATATATATATATATAACTTTGTTAATATTTTCTTTATTGATTGTTATTTTATTTCATTATGGTCTATAAGGCTATATTACATGCTTATACTTTTCTGCATTTATTTTAATGCCCTAGTCTAGCACATGGTCAATATTTGGAAAGTATATTATATTATGCAAAAAATTAAGTATGCCCCTTAATGCTTTCATTTAATAATTTCCATAGTTCTAGCAAATCTGGTCCTCCTCCCAATATTCCACTTGGACTGATGATTTCCTTCTTATTTGCCTTTCTGTTAAACTGAGAAATTTCCAAAAGAGGAATATTAAAATTATTATTATTTTTTACTATAAATAATTTTGTCTTTAAATTAGCTTTTCCTTTTTTTTTCAATTTATTAATATTCATTTTTAACATGGTTACATGATTCATGCTCCTCCTTTCCCCTTCAACCCCCCCCCCCGCGCCCCCCCTACCCATGCGCATTTCCACTAGTTTTGTCATGTGTCCTTGATCAAGACCAATTTCCAAATTGTTGGTAGTTGCATTGGTGTGGTAGTTTCGAGTCCACATCCCCAATCATGTCCACCCCGACCCATGCGTTCAAGCAGTTGTTTTTCTTATATGTTTCCTCTCCTGCAGTCCTTCCTCTGAATGTGGGTAGCATCTTTACCATAAATCCCTCAGAATTGTCCTGGGTCATTGTATTGCTGCTGGTACAGAGGTCCATTACATTC